>NC_059080.1:41360066-41665661 GCF_020497125.1 Mauremys mutica
AAGAATATTCTAGATGCTGACACAGTTTTACCCCCATGCCCCTAGCCTTGACTAGGGACACTCATTCACTTTGAGATGTTTGTAACTTGGAAAGGAGGTGTCTATCCTTCCCCGATTGCTCTCAGAGAGTGCAAGCGCAAGCACAAGCATTACGGTACATCGCAGGGAGCACCTCTCGAGGCTAGAACAGGGCCTGAGAGGTTACAGCTGAGGAACTGCATTTCTCAAGGCCTTGCACTAGCGCAGGGGCAGGCAACCTATGGCACGTGTGCCGAAGGCGGCAAACGAGCTGATTTTCAGTGGCACTCACACTGCCTGGGTGCTGGGCACCAGTCCGGGGGGCTCTGCATTTTAATTTAATTTTAAATGAAGCTTCTTAAACATTTTTAAAACCTTATTTACTTTACGTACAACAATAGTTTAGTTATATATTATAGACTTATAGAAAGAGACCTTCTAAAAACGTTAAAATGTATTACCGGCATGCGAAACCTTAAATTAGAGTGAATAAATGAAGACTTGGCACACCACTTCTGAAAGGTTGCTGACCCCTGCACTAGCGTGTGGAATGACATGCATGCCCATCACACTAGTTTGAAAAAAGCAGGGATTGGTTGAGTGGAGAATGCAGCACGGTTTAATGCCTCTGCAGGGCAGCCTGCACTTCTGTCAGCAGAGCTCTGGTTAACACCTCTGCTAAGGTCCACGCAGCTTAACTCCTATCTCAGGGCAGTATGGTAAGACGCCCATGCTGCATGTAGCTAAGGCTTTGGCTACACTTACACTTCAAAGCGCTAAGTGTAGTCAAAGCGCCAGCGCTGGGAGAAAGCTCTCCCAGCGTTGTCCGTACTCCACCTCCCTGTGGGGAATAACATACAGTGCTGGGAGCCGTGCTCCCAGCACTGGGGGTTTGACCACACTGGCGCTTTGCAGCGCCGCAATTTGCAGCGCTGGAGAGGGTGTGTTTTCACACCCTGCTGCAGCGCTGCAAATTTGTAAGTGTAGCCAAGCCCTCAGGAAGACAAAAAGCAGAGACACTCTTTGCCCAGCTCAAGCCCCCAGCTGGGAGGCAAACAACTCAGGGTCTCCCACTTCCTTTAAAAAGGAGGCTCTGTCAAATAGCTGCGTGCTCTGCTGCTGACAGGCAGCGTGGGCTGTGGCACAGGAGTGATTCCTGTAGCCTTAGGAAGGGAAAGTGGATGTAGAAGATGTTGACCT
This sequence comes from Mauremys mutica, assembly GCF_020497125.1. NCBI lineage: Eukaryota > Metazoa > Chordata > Testudines > Geoemydidae > Mauremys > Mauremys mutica. The sequence goes on from NC_059080.1 coordinate 41,361,285, forward strand.
GGGGTAGCTGAGCTGAAGGGAGTACGCCGATAGCAATTAGACAGACAGATCCCGGTGAGTGGCAGAGGTTAGCTAGACAGCCTGGTGGCTCACTATGGTTTGCTCATAACTGCCAACACAGAGGCCCTGTGGGTTCGTCTTGGCATACACACAGCCACCTGAGGCAGAGGAAAGACAGTTGGAGTACAAGTGGTGAAAGACCCAGGCTGAGTACAAACCCCTGCAGCAGAAAGCGGGTTTAAATCTTATACCATGATCGTGCAGGAAGCAAAGGTCAGTTTGTTTCCATGTAGTCCCAAGGAGAGGTGGACCTGTTCTTGGTGGTGGATGCTTTGCGAGACCTGGCTGTCTGCACTGGTAGCATAGCTGAGTTTCAGCTGTTGTGAGGAGCTTTCAGCTAAGACCTCTCCCATTCAGAATGAGCTGTCAGCATCCACGAAGGGGACAGCTGCCAGGGCCGGCTCTGGCTCTTTTGCCGCCCCAAGCAAAAAAAACCTGCGGCGACCGGAGCAGCAAAGCAGGGAAAAAACAAAAAACCTGCGGGGTGGCCGGAGCCAGCGTGCAGGGGGACTCCCTGCGTTGCAGACGTGCCCTGGCTAGCGGGAGGGAGGGGGGAGGGAGCAGGGGGAGAGAGAGAAGGGGGGCGGCCAGGGCTTCAGCGGGGCGCTCGCCACGAGGCCCCGACCGCCATGCCGCCTGCCGGGAGGGCTCCGTGCTGCTCCGGTTGGCGGGCAGGGAAGGATGCGGGCCACCCTGCCGGGCTTGCTACAGACCTGGCACCGGCTGGGGCAGATGGAGCGCGCAGACCGCTCCCAGCAGGGCGCTCCCCTCCTCCGCGCTGCCACCCCCTAAAGGGCAGCCGGATTGGCGAACAAAACAAAAAAAAGCGGCTGTGCCGCCCTAGGATTGGGCGGAATGCCACCCCGTAGAATCTGCCATCCCAAGCACGAGCTTGCTCGGCTGGTGCCTGGAGCCGGCCCTGACAGCTGCAAGCTCTTCTCTGTTTGAGCATCAACCCGGATTTGCTCTAGGAAGTTCTGGTGGTTGCTGCTTCAGTTTACCACATGCAAAGTTGGTCAGCACAGGCAGCAGCCATGCGAACTTCTTCCAAACCAGGAGTGTGCCACAACCCTGCTGTGGAACGGGCCACCTCTAGAGAGCAGAGGGAGTGCCATCTCCAATGCCCAGTCAATACTTGGCCTCCATGCTGAGATTGCTAATAATGGACCTGTTACGGCCAGTGGTGGTGGGTCTTGTGATGACCACTGGAAAATGGACTGAATCAAAAAAAAATGTGTTAAACCTTCAATTATTCAGTGTTTTGAGCATCTAAACCATGAAAGTCAAATAAAACTTGTCAAGTGGAGTCATCATTGTATGCAATAATTCAGCAGCTATATGTGAGCTGTGTTGGGGCTCTGTCCTCTGCGTCATTTCATTCTGTGACTGATGAGTCCACAAAATGGATTATTAACCCCAATTTTCTGATCAGTTTTGTTAACAGAAAGACAATCAATTATAATTACAAGGGAAACCCTATGAACAGCTTGCTATGATGCACCAATATTTTATCCTTCTGATCAGGGCTCTTCTCAGAGTGCTCTGCTATTCTGGTCTGGCACCCCAAACTTGTTAATTTAATGGTTCTCTTTGTATCTCCCCTGGTGTGGCACTAAAGCTGAGACCACTTTGTGCTGCTACAGCACCCTCCAGCTTCACTTTACAGATGCTCATTGACTATCTCCACATGGCTGTGAGGGTAGAAATGTATGATTATTCTCATGATAGAAGTGGGGAAACTGAGGCACAGAGCTAACGAGTGGCTTATCCAACATCACACAAGAAATCAGTGGTAGAACCATAATGAGATCCCAGGCCCATCCTCCTACAGCACAGAGTTTGAAAACTGCAGCCTCCACGAACAGGACATATTTCTATTTCAATCTCCCCTGAGCAAGCTTGGCTCCAGAGGACAAAAGGGAAGAGTTCTTCTGCCAGCATGGCAGGCTATTCCTCTAGCGGGTCAGGAGGAGGGACTCAGAGGATGAGGAGGTCGCATCCTTCATTAAAAGGATTGATAGTGACCTAGAAGTTAGAGATGGAAACGTCCTCCTAGGTCAGTGTTTCTCAAACTGGGGTCACCGCTTGTGTAGGGAAAGCCCCTGGCAGGCCGGGCCAGTTTGTTTACCTGCCCTGTCTGCAGGTCTGGCCGATTGCGGCTCCCACTGGCCGCAGTTCACCGCTGCAGGCCAATCGGGGCTGCTGGAAGCAGCGTGGGCCGAGGGACTTACTGGCCGCTGCTTCCAGTAGCTCCCATTGGCCTGGAGCAGTGAACCGTGGCCAGTGGGAGCTGCGATTGGCCGGACCTGCGGACGGGGCAGGTAAACAAACCAGCCTGGCCCACCACGGGCTTTCCCTTCACAAGCGGTGACCCCAGTTTGAGAAACACTGTCCTAGGTGATCCAGTCCATCCACCGGGGCTGAAGTAGGCTTGGTCCCATGAGTAAGTTCTACATGACTTTGTCCTGGCTGCTTTGAAGTGACTGGAGCAATAAGATCACTATCATTTCCCTGGGGAGACTGTCCCATGCTCCAACCGCTCTCACTGCTGGGAGCTGTCTCCTGATCTCCAGCCTATGTTGCCCCTTGCTTAGTTGCATCCCATAATGTTTGTAGCCTCCTTGAATGCCTCTTCTTCTTTTGCGTTGCTAGACAGTTAACTGCAAGCTTGGCAAAAGGCTATGTCACTCTTTACGCCTTCCCTTGTCAATCAGCATCTCCAGCCCTTTGCTCCTCTCTGAACTCCCTCCATCCCCAGCATTCCTGTCCTCCATGGACTAGGCACAGATTCTGCTGGGGCACATGGTAAAGGTGATTCTTTTAGCAAGTGTCCTCTGACTAGGGTTGCCAACTCCAGCAATACGTCCAATCAAAATTGGCAACCCTACCCCTGACCCAGGCTTCCCAGGCAGCCTGAGGGCTCCATTCAGCCAGAGACCTCACCAGCTTGATCGGTTCCCTCTCTGTGCAACTTTTGGCCATCTGTTCTCCTCTTGATTACAGAAGCAAAGAAAGCAGAGCAGACAGCTTTGGAAAATAAAGGAAGAGGAAGGAAAGGTGAGTGAGTCACAGGCTATTGGCCTGAGTGTCTGGGCTGCTCAATCCAGCATGGCTGCAATCCCCATAACTCAGGCCCAGATCAGGGGAGCAGCTCCTTTGTGGAAGTAGAGAATTCCCTGACAAAGCACGTACCACTGAGGCACAGATGACATCAGAAGGGGAGGCCAGGCTAGTGGAAGTAGGTGCTCAAGGCCCATTGGGATCCAATCAAAGATGGATGCCGAAATCTTCTAGGTTCCTTTGAAATTCGCCCTTTAGTTAGTTAAGGAGAGGGAAGGAAGAAAAGGGGGAAGACCCAGCCCTGCTTTGAAGCAGTAGGTGAGGATGGGATGCAAAGCTAGAGGTTTCTCCACACCGCTCCAGATACTCCTTGTGGCATGGCGCCATACATGGTACATGTCTCAGAGGAAGTGTGGAGGCTGGAGAGATGCGCTGAGGCCCTCTCTGAATGAGACGTTGAATCTGGTCCCACCCTTCGGGCTGTTGATATAACACTTCAATTAAAGCCTATTAGTCCCACTGGAGACTTGCTTTCTGAAGGCTATGGCAGTTTGGCCACATGAGGTGGTTTTGTGGGGTTGGCTCACGTCCTGCGGGCCATTTAGAAGTCTGGTGGTATTTAGGGTGTGGTGGATTGGAGGCGTCGAGTTGACGCAGGACAGTCGGTGGCACGGTGAGGTGATTAGATATAAATTACCTCCCTCATCCCATGCCTGACTCCTACAAGCCCCCAACCCTGCCAGCAGCCATCTTCACCCCCCTCCTTCTCACAAAAAAGAGCAAACTTAATGCGCTCCTGCTTCCCCCTCCCCTCCGTTTGCATCAATTTCCCTCCCAATATCATTCACTGCCACGTTACACGCTCTCACTCGTGTATTGCAAACTCACCAGCAACTGTTCAAATCCCCATATGAGCTGCCATTGGTGGCCTGGCCAGGGATCAAACTGGGGTCCTTGGAACCCAAACACATGGAGCTTTACCGCTTGAGTGAAAACATCAGATGCTTTAGCAAGGGCAAACTAGCTAACTCAAATATCTATATGTAGGCCTGCCACTAGTGGGGGACATATAGCCACACAGGTTCCCATGGGGTACACAAGTTCCTCATGCCAGGATCATGTCTTTAACCTCTGTACTGCACCATGCACAGCTGTAGGGCTATATTAAAATGTTAAAGGCAGGTCCCCCAAGGTGGGGTCTTTGGCTCCGAATCTCTCACAGCTGATCTCTGCCTCCCAGCAGTCTTCCCACACCTGTCTCATCTCCTCCAAAAAGGATCTCCGAGCCATTTAGTTTTCAGCAGTGGGCAGGTAAATCCCAGCATCCTTTGCATTGGCCACAGTGGTGCCTGTTAGCTCAAAGCATTCTGGGATGCCTCTGGGCTCCCAACAGGCTACTTTCCTGCTGTCTCCCCTGCTGCCCCTCACCTGGGAGAGCTGCTCCCCATAAACCTCCGCAAAATTACCTCATTATCCTGTCAAGTCCCTCCTCAAAACTCCCCTTCACCAAGAGGCCTCCAAAAAATTGCGAGCCATTAGTCTGCTGGTGTGCTGAGATCACAGCCCAGCATGCTGCCCAACATTGTCTCGTTGTGTTCCCTTTGTCTGTGTCTGTCTGTTGTCTCTTGAAACACCTGACTTTAATGCTATAACCTCTGTTGCCTAGTTGACCTGAGAGTGCCGTGAGACCCCTTGAAGTCATCAGTAGAGCTGGCTGTAATTTTTTCTGACCAAAAGGACATTTCTTCCATAATTTTTTCGTTGAAGTTTTCTGGAGTTTTGATGATGAGCCAGACATCGCAAAAAAACAAAACAAATTTTGGGACCTATAAATTTTCAGTTTAGGGTGAAATATTCCATTTTTTCCCCTCTTAAAAAAAAGCCATTTTTATTGAAAGCAGTTTTTGAAAAGTTCTCCATTTTGGTTTTCCATTAAAAAAATTTCATAGAAATTTTGGAAATTAAAAAAAGCTCTGTGAAAAATTAGCATTTTCCAACCAGTTCTAGTCCTCACCAAGTTTTTCCCACCCTGTGGGACTGGTAGACTAGGCCAGAAGGGATGCAGGGCAGAGGAGACAAAGACTGGAAGACAGGAGTGCTACCTTACTGTAGATCTACCCCTGAATTGGCCCCCTATTGCAAATGTACTTCAGCATATGGCTGAAGCCCTGGGCAGTTCTTGGAGACCCCACCCTAATCCTTGTGGGGACCTCCTGTGTGCAGTGCATTCTCTTATCTAATGCATGTTTCTCCCATTTCCTGAATTCAATGCCAGCACTCTAAGGGGGTGAGCATGGGAGGCAATGATCTAATTTCCTGCCCTGCAAATTTCATTTGTAGGCTTTACTCAGGGCTCCGGGAAGGGTTACAGCCTTACAATTCATTGGCGGAGAGGGCGGAGAAGAAGAAGAGGAACTCCCAGCTCCCTTTCTCCTACACAATAGAGTTGTAGAGCTTGTTTCAGTATGTTGCATGAAACAAATTGGAGGAGTCTTCTGTGCAGGTGTGCTGCATCCTAAAAGGATCAGGTAATTTGGCATTATCCATCAATCACAATCGGTGATCCCCACTCACAAGATGGCCAGGACTGAAACAGGAAGGGGAATGGTGCTGCAGTGTAGAGTGAGGAGTATCAACAGAACTCTAAGGGTCCAGGACTGGAAAAGCTGAGGATGATTTTGATCAGGAACGAGGGGCACTGTGCAGAGACTAAGACAGGTATTGCAAGTAAATGGAGCAAGCCAAGATCAATGTGCAAAAGTAGAGCTTGGTTATGGGAGCCAGGACTGGAATATGCATGCTAGGAGCGAGTTACATTTGCAGAGCTGGTAGAGGTTGAAGCTTTCTCAACTTTTGCCACCCTCAGTCTGACTCAGGACAGGGCTATGTATCAATCATGTGTATAAACTAAAATATGATCTAGACTCATGCAAGCAGAGAAGCGGTAAGAAAGATGGAGAAAGATTCGTATGCTTGAACATTTCTCCATTGCCAGGAGCTCACCATTCTTGGAAGTCAGCTACTATAATGTTCTCCTCCATATGGAAAACTCTGTTTTCCAATGTCTGTAAAAGCCGTATTTTGATGGAATGTGGAGGAGCAACAATACTAAATACAGGGTAAGAACAATTCCAGAGGCTCTGGTTAAGTGTGACTGGAGGTATTTGACATAAAAACAAACACATGTTGATTGTAATGCTGATGCATTGGGTTGGTATGTCTTCAGTTTTCTGCCATTTTGAGAATGGTTTTGCTGTGATTTCTCTACAAGGCTGGGAATTCTTCCAAATTAGGACTTGGGGAATACTTTAGTTCCACTTAAGGGGAAAAAAGCATATATTTCAAGAGTTGCAGCTTGGAGTCTTCTTGTTGTTTTCCGTTCCTTTGCAGTTCTGCGTTAAGTCAAATCCAGGAATTTAAGGGAGAGCAGCAGGAATACTATGGAAAGGCCATTTAGAAAAATATAAGGCCAGATGCTCAGTTGGTGCAAATTGGAGAGGCTAAAGTGATGTTACTAGAGTCAGACCAACTCCATTTACAGCAGCTGAGTTTGATCCCTTAAGGCTAAAATCAGAACTATGTTGTTTGAAGAGCTAGAAACATAAACAGAGTTTTGCAAGACAATTACAAACTTACAGCCCGTTCCAGTTGTCCCTGCCCAGAGTAACTGGAAAGCCAGCTTCTCTTGCTATGCAGAAGATTCCTCAGGTGGGACAGAGCTGTAATGTGGTTCAATCAATGCCAACCTATGGCCTGGTCCCTAGTGCAAGGGGTGTGGTGGGGGTGTCTGAATCAAAAGGGGCAGATGCCTCCGAAGGAAAGGCAAGATATCCCTGGCTTTCACAGCCGCTTTTTGGGGCTGTGGCCAGGCCAGCACAAGCTAGGACAGCCCTGAGGCTATTCTAAATGATTCTGGGGCTTGGCCTAGTCCCTGACTGGGCACAGGATCAGGGACTGTAAATGGATTAAAATTTCCTTTGCTCCCGAGCCAAAGGCAGCCAGATTACATCCCAGATACATGGTTTACACAACATATGGTTTGTTCTGGTACATTACTTTTGAAACACAGCTCTTGGTAAAAGGCTGGGAATCCCAGGAGCAAGGAAAGCGGAGAGAGGCAACTAATAGTTCTCATGATCTTAGGGTGGAAGGAAAATCCACCCATTCCATGTGTGTAAGAGGTTCCAGGAGGAAACTGAGTGGGTAGTAGTGTATTTTCAGTGGGGTAGCTGGTAGCTTTGGGGAATGGACGAAGAGATGCAGTGCAGGGCAGGATTGAGGTGCATGAGCAGAGCTGTAAGAAGAGAGATGAGGATTGGGGGCTTACTGCTAGGCAGAGTTAAGGTGCTGTAGCAGAGTTGTGGTGCATGTAGATATCTTGGCAATGTGTGTGTGTGGGGAAGAGGTCACAGAAGTAACAGAGAGCCCAGTGGTGTGGTCTTGGGCCTTCTCTGTCTTGCTGCTTCCCCTCCCACCCAGGGCCTTTGTTGTCTATTCAGATAGTAAGATCTTTGGGGAAAAGGCTGCCTCCTACTGTTTGTACAGGGCCTGGCATAATGGGTGCCTGCTCTCATCTGGGAGCTCTAGTCTGCAGAGCTCTCTTCAGGGTAACCCTATGCAGCACCTTCTCAGACTATACAAACTAGTGCACTTTGGGCCAAGCGAGGTCATTACAAAAACTCCCATGACTTCAATGGCCTTGGGATCAAGCTCTTGTTTGCAAGAACAGTGCATGGGTTTGATCAGAGCACAAATGGCAATAAAAAGTCAGCTGAGCGTGGCGTAGGGCAGGCAGCCCTGTGAGACGAGGGTTGTGAAAGAATTTCCTGTTGACATGCAATTCTTCCTCTGTCAGTGAAGAACTCTGGGCAGCAAGCTGCTCCTTTTACAGAGGATGTTTTGGGAAACTGTTTGCAAAAAATCGGAGAACAGACACTCCCTCCCAATGCAAGATATACCCACAGCTGGATGGCACATGGGCTTGCCTTTACAGCCCCCTGATCATTTCAAGAAGTCCTGTAGCTTGTGTGCTACAGCAGGTCAGACTAGCTCCCGGTCATCCCTTCTGACCTTAGGATCTATGAATCTCTCTCCCAGTTTGAGGTAAGGGGAGGAGGCTGTTGCAGTCTAGGGGGCCGTTAATGGATTTTAATCCCTTTGAGTTGATTAATACAGTATATCAGAACCCCTGAATGTAATGGGGATCTAATAGACACACAGACAATAAATGCATGGAAGGCCATACTTTACTAATGAGCTGTAATCCATTGTTCAGATGCAAAAGGAAGGATTAAGAGATTATGTATTTGTGTGTTTAAGGGTGAGAGAGAGCTTTACAGGGTCAGATCCTCGGCTGGTGTAAAATTGTATAGCTTGGTGGAAGTCCGTGGGTATCTGCTGAGGATCTAGCCTATTTTAAGGTAGGTGGCATTTCTAGCACATTTCCATGCTCACCTCATCGCTCTCCCAGGAGAAGAGAAAGTCACAAATAGGTCACAGGCCTGCCCATGCTGGCTGTGGCATTTGGTTAAAGGCTACAGGTTCTCTGCCCCCTTTTTTTCTTTTTTCCTGTTTCATCTTAACCAGCAGCACTTGGCCCCGATTGGCTGCAGAGCCATCCACAGATGTCAAAGCACTTTTATAAATACTCGTTAATTAGGGTTCAGGGCAGCTCTGCACAGTGGGAAAGAATCATTATCCCTGTACCACAGATCTCAGTTTCATAGCATTTAAGGCCAGAGAGGACAATTAGATAAACTACTCTGACCTCTGGCACCACAGAATTTCACCAAATACACCTGTGCTGAGCTCAGCAACTGCAGTTAAATATTTCAGTCCTCAGGAGGCTAAACTGATGTGTGATACTGGCAAACAGGAGAGACTGTGGTACCACCAACGCCCACATTGAAATATGATCCTGCTGGCGATCCATACCCGGCAGTCCTGTGCTGCAGAAGAAAGTGGAAGAACTCCCAAGGCCCCTGCCAATGTAACCCAGGGGGAAATTCCTACCTGACCCCCCCGAAGCTGGTGAACAGAAGGGGAAGTGGAGGCACAGAGATGGGCAGGAACTTGCTCAAGGTCACACAGTGAGTCAGTGGCAGAGTCACTAGCCCTGCTGGACACAGATATGAAAAGAGGAGCTGTGTTACTTCTGTCTGCTCCAGTCTCTTTTCTTCAGCCAGTCATGCTGTGCAAGTTAGAGCCTAGGGCCTCACTGAGGCCCATGACTGGCTTGCTGGGTGGGCTGCATTCACTAGGCCAGTCATTCTCAATCTATTTACCATTGTGGGCAGCATATGTGACTCTCTGTGTGTTATGTGGCCCACATCCACACTACATATACACACCACCTGTATGGCCCCGGGTCGTCGTGATATTTAGTGTGCACAGGCACTGAGTTAATCCAATGGCAGGATTGTCAGGAAAAGCACCAAGGAAGGGGGAGGTGGAGCCAGATCTACCCATCTCAGCAGACCCTTGAGATACAATGCAAGAGCCATCTGCTGGACCTGACAAGTTACCCCAGGAGGGATTGTAGGGAGGGGAAATCAAAGGAGCCAGGAAGGTTTAGAAGACAAGGTTTTGAGCTAAGGAGACCCCAGAGCCTGCAGGGGGCAGGGGGCTGGGGGACACAACCTACCAGGGCTCCCTCAGGAGGATGGTTAGACTATGTAAAAGACAGGCATGTAGGTATTTTAAAATCCTTTCCCTCTTAGGCTATGCTTTGTTTCTATGCTTAGCGAGAAGGGGTGCAAGGTGCAGCTAGCCCAGATAATGTGACAGTGTGCACCCAGAAATGGGTCTGAATCAGAACCCCAGATGCAACCCTTCACCCCAGATCTTTGGGAAAGGCAGAGCCACTAAAACTGCAAAGAGAAAAATGACAATGGAATGCGCAGGACAGGCAGCCAACCTACCTCTTCAAACTGCACAATGCCATGCTGCAGCCTTCCCCTCTTCCTAGGTCATTTATTGCCCCTGCCCGTCTTATAGACTCATAGACTTTAAGGTCAGAAGGGACCATTATGATCATCTAGTCTGACCTCCTGCACAACGCAGACCAAAGAATCTCACCCACCCACTCCTGTAACAAACCCCTAACCTATGTCTGATTTATTGAAGTCTTCAAATCATGGTTTAAAGACCTCAAGGTACAGAGAATCCTCCAGCAAGTGACCTGTGCCCCACGCTACAGAGGAAGGCGAAAAACCTCCATCTCTGTGTCTTCCTTCCTGCCCAAGTTCTTTATATTTTATCTTTCATGCCCAAACTGTAACTTAATTGTGACCTTCTCTATTTGTGCAGATGGTCAGCATAAAAACACTGGTCAGAGCTTATTTTACCACTTGTTGAGTCTCTTTCTGTATCCCCCCTAATTTCCCCATGTCTTTACCACTTGGGTGGTTACAACTCTCGTTAGGGACATTCCTGAGGTGAGGGTGCATGATCAGCAGCAGAACATTCCTTTTTTCAATTTTAGGGGTGAACTCCCGGAGTTTCACCCAAGGCTGATTAATGCAGAGGAAGAGGGGAGGGGACGGGGAGGAGTTGATCAGGTCTCAGGCCTACAATACAAACATATGGTAAGAGACAGCTCCTGTCCTGAATGTCTACATTGACAAGACAGAGGGTGGGAAGGGAAACAGAGATAGAGAGTTGAAGTGACCTTTCCTTGGTCGTCCAGCTGGTCAACAGCAGAGATGGGTATTGTGTTTCCAGTCTCATGTCCTATCTACTAGCCAATGCCACCAACCCACTTCCATGTGCACAGAAGAAAGCTTGACGGGGTGTGTGAATATTCTCCTGACCAAGGCTTATATTAAGCATCATTTTGTAGAGTAGACAGTTTATCAGTGGTAAACAGCAGACACCAACCAACACTCTCGCCAGGAAAAAGAACAAGAAATGCACTGGACAGAGCATTTCAAAGAATTGCTGAACAGGGATTCCACCTAAAGAGGAAGCAAACATCCAGGAAGCAGAAGATGATCTTGATATCAACACAGACACCCCAACTAAGGAAGAGATCATTCAAGCCATCAACTGCTTAAAAAATGGGAAAGCTTCTGGGAAAAATAACTTGAATGCAGAATTGTTCAAAGTAAATCCTAAATTAGCAGCGTCTATCCTGGCCCTCTATTTACATCAGTCTGGGAAAGGGAAAAAGTGCCAGATGAGTGGACCAATGGGGTTATAGTGAAGATACTAAAGAAAGGAACTCTCAGTGATAGTAATAACTGGTGTGGTGTCACACTTTTATCTGTGCCAAGCAAAGCATTGTGTAAGAACATAGTCCAGCCTATATCAGAGGCAGTTGATAGCGTTCTCAGAAAAGAGCAAGCTGGTTTTCGGAAAGGGCGTGGATGGACAGACCAGACTCTATGAAACATAACAGAACAGTGTTTAGAATGGCAATGGCAACTACATAAATTTCATAGACTTTGAGAAGGCTTTTGATAGCATTCACAGGACCAGGCTATGGCGCATTCTGCGGGCATATGGAATTCCTTTCTGTATAATCAATGTCATCAGAAGCTTCTATTTCAACTTTACATGCAGTGTTGATCACAGTGAGCTCAGTACAGCAGTATGTTAGGGGTGTGTCATGTCTGCAATCCTCTTCAACATTGTCATTGACTGGGTAATGCGGTGTACAACAGAAGACATCCCAAGAGGCATTAAATGGACACTCTTCTCATCCCTTAAAGACCTGGACTTCGTAGATGATGTCGCTCTCCTGTCACATACCCAACACCTGTAACTTGAAGTCTTTAAACCATGATGTGAGGAATTCAGTAACTCAGCTTGAGGTTATGGGGTCTATTACAGGAGTGGCTGGGTGAAGTTCTGTAGCCTGTAAGGTGCAGGAGGTCAGACTAGATGATCACGATCATCCCTTCTGGCCTTACAGTCTATGTGTCTGTGAGATTGAAAGGGCCTTCCTGAGTCATCACCCCCACCTCCAGCAGATAGACTCCTGGCCAGGAGTCTATCAAGCTCCATCTTAACACTAGTTAGGTTGTTTGCCCCACTCCTTCTGCTGGGCAGCTGTTGCAGAACCTCCCTCCTCTGATGGCTAGAAACCTTCTCATCTGCTGGACACATTTATTCCTGGCCAGTTGATCACCACTTGTTCTTGTGCCAACATTGTCCTTTAGCCTCCATAGCTCTTCTCCCCACCTGGTGTTTTCCCCCTAGAGTGCAATCACATGCCCTCTGAGCCTTCATTTGGCTAGGGTAAACAAGCCCAGCTCTTTCACTTTTCTCTTGTAAGACAGGCCCTCCATACCCCTCCTCATCCTAGGACCCTTCTGGGCACCTTTCCCAGCTCCTTTAAGGCATCTCTCAAGTTGGGCACCTGAAAATGGAGGCATTCAGACTCACTAGTCACTTCGGAAACCCTCAAGCTCCCTTTGAAAATGGCCGTCACAGTTTATAACACATTTCTGCTTATTATTATTGTCCATTTGTCCATTCTGGTTGCTCAGAAGATACCTCTGCTGCACAGCCCTGGGGAGAATGCATCATATTTCCTGGAGGGGAGGGAGAGAGATGGTTTTTTTCAGTCCTGTAAGTGTGGCTCCAGCTGCACTGGTTGAAGGCAGCGATGCTGCAGGCATCCCACCTCAGATGCCCCTGAAATGTTCTGCCAATGTCCCTCAACCCTGAGCTACAGAATCCTGGTTTGCTTAGTCCTGGGCCTCATCTGAACTTGATACAGGCTGGGGAAGATTTTCAAAAATGCCAGAGGAATTTAGGCTCATCCGACCAACTGAAAGTCAGTGGGATACACTCCTAAGTACCCTGTGGCGCTTCGGAAAATCTGCCCAGTTATTGATCGTGCCAGAGTAAAATAGTTTTGAGATGTGGCCAAAAGCATGACACAGCTTAGGCTGAGACTTTCAGACTCACATTGGTTGTCACACTGATCAGAACCCACATTTTTGGGGAACGGCAATATTCCCATAGCTCTCCTGGTCTGGTTAAGTCAGCCTTAGTTGAGGCCTGTAAGATGATGGGAGGGGGGCAGGTTTCTAAATTTCCTCTTGTTGCCACCCTCCCACCCCCAAACAGGTGATCTGGGTTTCTATACAAACGCTCTCCGGGCTTTCCTCATCCTGCAGGCAGAAGAGGCCTTTGATGTCCCTGATTAGAATTCGGGGTTACTATGGCACTCAGTAGAGCTCTACAAAGAGCTGTGTTTACTCAGTGTAATTGCTGTGTATTCCTCTACCTCCTGCTGAACCGCATCATCCAATTGCAGACAGAGGCTCAGGAACCTCAGGACTGACTTAGGGTTTCTATGCTCTAGTGCAGGCTGGTAACGAGCGAGGAAATTGCTAGTGTGGGCAACAAATTGTTGTCTAGCTATGGGCTTGTCCAGAAAGTCCTGCCACGCTGGAGAGGCTCAGGGGTTTAATGCACCAGCCGGGGTCCCCCTCGGGCTGGGACAGTAAATCTTCCCATGGCCAGGAGCATGATGACTGTGGTGGTCTCATTCTTACCCCAAGGGAACATGTGTCCATATCATACAAATGAGTCAGGGTGAACATAGGCAGCTCAGGGGAGGCCAAGCACTGGAATAGCAGGGAGGCTGCAGATCAGGATCCTGGCCCCACTGAAATTAATGTGAGCTGTACTACAGGTCTGGGATCACACCCCTAGTTCTAATCCTGTCTCTCCCACTCAGTCAATGTACGATCTCAGGCAAGTTGCTGCACCTCTTTGTGCCTCAGTTTCCCCATCTATAAACAAGAAATAATGACAGTGAGCCAGGTGCTTGCCTCACTTTTGGAAAGTGCTTTGGAGGTGCACAGGCCCAGCTCTTTAAAATTCCCCTGTATGGGTGGGGAATTCCAGTGAATAACATGGAGCTCAGCCCGGGTGGACAGCCTGGCTGCAGGTCAGGCTGAATTTTAAAGGGCCAGGACTGTAAGTATGATCACAGAAATCAGGAAGACATTAGGGGATGGAGAAGCACATTTCTTGCAGCATTGTGAAAGTCGAGTTGGCTAGATTGGCAATCTCTTCACTGCAGCTTGTGTCTCGGGGGTAGCTTTCTCCACAAGCCCCGCCCAGATGGATGGAGTGACAGGCTGCACCTGGGACACTGGCCACCAGGAGTGCTGGATTCACCCGGCTTCTCCCTGGGGCACCTAGAAAACCTACTGAGGTGTGAATACTTTTGCCTTTGGAATAGAACAGATGGCACCAAGTGGTGGGGGGGAATGTGCCAAGAGAGGATGCACTGAGCCCACCCAACCACTCTCACCCCATTTCACAGCACACAGGGGAAGCACCCTGTTATATCGTCGCTATGTGCTGGACACCACCCCCTGCCCTCCAGGAAATGCTCCCAGCAGAGGTTTGTTTGCCCAGTGGTGCTGCTGCCTCCAGCCTGGCTTGTAGTTCTAAGAAAACAATTTGGTCTAACAGCCTATGGTGCATTGCACTAGGCATCAGGAGACCAGGACTCTATTTCTGTCTTTGATGCTGGGTGACCTTGGGCAAGTCACTTTCCCCTCTGTGTGCCTCAGTTTCCCCATCTGTGAAATGAGGATAATGAAACTGACCTGCTCTGTACAGTACTTTGAGATCTAGGGTTGATTATTATTAAATGAACAAACAAATGAATAGATTACCCATCCCTCTCACACACCCTTGTGCTTTATCACAGGCTAAGGAAACCCTGAGTTACAGTGTAAGCAGCAGGTCACTGGAAGGGAGGTTGCCGCTAGCTCCAGACATGCTCTTTGTTGGACTGAGAAGATACCCTGCACCAAACCCATCTCCCTTGGGACCACAGCTGTGTCTTCTGCAAGCAGGCAGGCAGGAGATACATCATCCATTGACCATCCCAGCAACACACCAGATTCAGTACCCCACTGTCGGTCTCTGGACAAGGCACTCGGTGGTGATGAAGGATTCTGAGAGGCCTATTTCTTCTCTGGCTAATGTCATTTCTTCTAATCACCTGAGTTCATTCTTACAATGGTTACGGCCCTACAGGCTGCATGTGCAGTGCCTAGAAATGCACACCCGCTATCACAGGGGTGCCCAGGAGGCCACCTGTGGCCACTAAAGTTCTAAACTGCGGCCCTTGAAGGTGACTGTGGTCCTTGAACTGCCCTCCTCCTCCTCCTCCTCCCCGCCCCCCCCTTCCGGGGCTTGTAAACTGGCATGCTTCAATCGGTCTGTCACCATGGGAAGGGAGATAGGGCACCACTTCCCCAGCTGGCCCCCCGCTTCCCCTGCACCCCCGAGAGCAGCTCTCCTGGGAGTAAGGAGTGTTCATAGAGTCCCATATCCATAGAGTTTAAGGCCAGACAGGACCATTAGATCATTGAGGCTGACTTCCTGTGTAGCACGGACCTTTCCGTTTCACCAGTTACTTCTGCACTGAGCCCGGTGACTCATGTTTGGCTAAAGCATCTTCCAAAACCACATCTGGCTTGATCTGAAGACATCAAGAGATGGCAAATCCAGCACTTCCCTGGGTGGTTTGTCCCAATGGGCAGTCAGTCACCCTCACCGTTACAAATTTGTGCCTTATTTCTTATTTGAATTTGGCTGAAGTCAACTTCCAGCCACTGGTTCTTGTTCTGCCTTTCTTTTCTGGCCCCACTAAAGTGCTCTTTAGTTCTGACAATTTTTCCCCTGTGAAGGAACTTATACACTGTAATCAAGGCCCCTCTTGACCTTTGTTTTGATAAACTAACCAAATTGAAGTTTAGGTTCTCACTGCTAGACATTTTCTCCAGCCCTTGAATAATTTCTGTGGCTCTTCTCTGTGCCCTCTCCAATTTTTCAACATCCTTTCAGGGCCGCCCAGAGGGGGGAGGCAAGAGGGGCAATTTGCCCCAGGCCCCGGGCCCCGCAGGGGCCCCCACGAGAGTTTTTCAGGGCCCCTGGAGCGGGGTCCCTCACTCGCTCCGGGGGGCCCGGAAAACTCTTGCAGGGCCGGGCGCAGGAGCTTCTTCGCTCCCGGTCTTCGCCAGCGGGGGGTCCTTCCGCTCCGGGGCAGAAGGACCCCCCGCTGGCGAATTACCGCCGAAGACAGAGCGGGACCCACCGCCGAAGTTCAGCTCGGTCTTTGGCGGTAATTCGGCGGCGGGGGGCCCTTCCGTTCCGGGACCCGCCGCCGAAGTGCCCCGAAGACCCGCGGTGGGGGCCCCCCTCCGCCGAATTACCGCCGAAGACCGGGCTGCACTTCGGCGGCGGGTCCCGCTTCGGCGGTAATTCGGCGGCGGGGGGGTCCCCGCCGCGGGTCTTTGGGGCACTTTGGCGGCGGGTCCCGGAATGGAAGGGCCCCCCGCCGCCGAAGACCCCGGGCCCCCGGAATCCTCTGGGCGGCCCTGCATCCTTTTGAACCTCCCTTCTCCTGTTTATACATCCAAAGATCTCATTAGGCCTTTTTGTGCTGAGCAGTTGCTGTGACTTCCCTCCTGCAGCTACTCAGCAGCGCCCCCACTGGCTGCCCACTGCTTCACGGCAGAGGGAGGAGAAAGCTGCTCTGGCTGGTCCATTTCCTGTTTCATTGGCTGGCTGTGGGAGCCCCAGGTAGGGTATGTGTTGGAGCTCGACTGGCTGTGCCTGCAGCTAGGGAAACAGTAAAAGCGTTGATTGTGGCCCCTTGACATTTCTGAGATAATACATTCATCCCTGAGGGTGGGAAGGTCAGACATCACTGCCCTGGAGCGGCATTTCCAGCATAATGACTATAACTGTAGCCAACGATGTAACCCTTATAGAAAAACAATTGATAAAAACCTAAGCACTAGAACACATGGAAAGAACTAGTTATGGTAATGTATATAAATATGACCATTACTATACTTATAGGGGGTTGTTGGCTTTGTAAATGGCTCCATATTGTCATGCAGCAACCTTAATTTTAAATCATCAAAGATTTTGTCAGGAATGTCCAAACTTTTCTTTTTTTTAAGAAATGCTAAATCTCATGCACTGCATTAATAATGTCAATCTCCTTCATCCACATACATGCCGGTAGAGGTTTATATGCTGAAAAGAGAGAGCGGAGCATTCAAAGTTATATGTATAGGTCTTTAGCACTAAAATATTTATACATCTATAGGTACTTGATTGAAAGCCCATTGCAGTGAATAGAGTTCATGGAAGATAGGTCAATCAATGGTTATTAGCCAAGATATTCAGGGACACCACACCATGCTCTGGGTGTCCCTAAACCTGTCACTGCCAGAAGCTGGGACTGGATGACGGGGATTTATCACTCAATAATTGCCCGGTTCTGTTCATTCCCTCTGAAGCACTGGGCCCCAGCCACTGTCAGAAGACAGGATACTGGGCTAGATGGACCTTTGGTCTGACCCTGTATGGCCATTCTTATGTTCTCATAGTCATTCCATTTAAATCAATGGGCTTTGCATCAGGCCCTTAACACATAAGGTTTTCTATAGTGCCAAAATGCCAGGAGTTTGTAGAAGAGCTTTATGGCCTGGTCACATAGCATTTTCTATGGCACCAGGCTCCCAGAAACTCACACTGAGGAGCTCCCCACAGGTACTTATCCAGGTGCAATGGAGGAACATTCCTGTCCTGCAGACACCTAAGATCCGCAGGGGAGGAACTGCTACTGAGCCTCTAGGAGGAGGATGATAGCATGATAGATCCTTGTGGCCTTGGGCAAGCTTCAATCCAGTCTGTCACCATGGGAAGGGAGATAGGGCAGAGGTGCCTGCCCGGTACATAGAGGGATTGCAAAGCCCTACAGATCCTTTGGGATGTGAGGTGCTGCAACAATTACTATGATAACACCCAGCAAGTAGACAGAGAGGCATGCAAGCATTAGAAGACTTAGAACAAGTATGACTGTCTAGCACCTCCTCCCCCACAGCCAGTGGTGAGCTGCAGCTGGTTCGCGCGAACCGGTTGTTAAATTTAGAAACCCTTTTAGAACCGGTTGGAAAGGGCTTTTAAATTTAACAAAAGCTCCGCTCCCTGCCCTGCCCCCGGCCCCAGCTAACCTGGCTCCAGCTCTGCCTTTGCCTCCTCCTCTGAAGGCTCCCCCTCCGGGCTTCCCGCCAATCAGCTCTTAGCGCGGGAAGCCTGGGAGGGCTGAGAAGGAAGCAGCAGCTTCCTGCAGGTAAGCTGGGGGGGGGGGGCACAAGGAGGGCTCTAGGCACCGCGCGTCCCTGGCCCCGACCCCGACTCCGGGCGGCGCAGCTCCGGCCTGGCCCCTGGCTCCAACCCCGACCCCGGCCAGGCGGCGCGGCTTCGGGCCGGCCCCCAAACCCGACTGTGGCCGGGCAGCGCAGCTCCAGGCCGGTCCCCGGCTCTGACCCCGACCCCGACTCCAGCCGGGCGGCGCAGCTCCGGGCCGGTCCCCGGCTCTGACCCCGGCCCCGACTCCGGCCGGCCGGCGCGGCTCCGGGCCGGCCCCCGGCTCTGACCCCGATTTCGGGCTGGCCAGTGGTTCTGGCCCGGCCCCCAACTCCAGCCCAGCGCCCGTGGCTCCCAGCCCCGGCTCTGGGTGGCACGGCCCCCATCTCCAGGCAGTGCGGTAAGGGGGGCAGGGAGCAGGGAGAGGGTGTTGGATAGAGGGCCGGGGGTGGATTAGGGTCAGGACTGGGGGCGGTCAGAGGGCAGGGAACAGGGGAATTGAATGGGGGCAAGGGTCCTGGGGGGGCAGTCAGGAAGGACCAGGAGTTGGATGGGGCGGTGGGAGGCAGTCAGGGGCAGGGGTTCCAGGGGCAGTCAGGACAGAGAGAAGGGGTGGTAGGATGGGGCAGGGGTCCCGGGGGGCCATCAGGAATAAGAGGAGGGGTTGGATGGGGTGGCAGGGGGCAGTTAGGGGACAGGGAAGGGGGGTGGATAGGGCAGGGGTCCTGGGGGGCGGGGCAGGAGTCCCGGGGGGCGGGGGGGTCATGACCCCCTTGTGGGGTGAGGAGGAGGGAACCGGTTGTTAATATTTTGGCAGCTTATCACTGCCCACAGCTCCTACTTCTACCTCCCTCAAGCTGTACCAGACCTACTGCCACCTCCCCTCTCAGAGTCCAAACCCATCTCCAGCCTCCTACTCCCTGCCTGCAAGCTCTCTGCCACCAGCTCTATCTCCCTGCTTGATCCTCCCCTCCCCTGGCCTTGACCTGTCTCCTCTCACTGGCTTCTGGGCTGATGGAGGAATCAGGAACTGGAGAGGGAGGCAGGGGAGGTTAGGAGAGGCCAGGCAGGGTGTGCCTGGGATTGCAACCCAACCCTGCCTTGCTATGCTCAGAGACCTCCTACCACAGTGCCCCCTCTGGCTGCCCTAAAATTCAGGACATCGTCCACTTCCCAGGTGTGTCTCTGTGTTTCAAATTTCGTGACCAAGTTCAGAAGGGGAACCTGCTGCCATGAGCAGAGATCTCCCTGGAGACTAGCACCACGAGAGGCGCCCCAGGGCGCAAGGCAGGTGAGGGGAAGGGGGTTGGATTCTCCCTTGCCCTGAAGAACAGTACCGTATGAGGGGAGAGGTGGAGGGAGGGAGGCAGGAAGGGGGAAGGGAGGTGCTGGCTTAGGAAAATAATGGTTTGATTGTTATTTTTTTCATTGTCATCCAATTAAAATGACCAGCCCCTCCTGCGGAAGTTGGATCTCTAGCTGCCCTTAGTCCTCAAACGCCGAACACTTCCCCTGCCTGTCTTGGCAGGCGTCTTCTCAGCAAAATATCTGAGCTCTATGTCCACACTCCCCTCCACTCGTAGGATAGGAAGGCATCATTCTGGGTCTGTCTGCATCAGGTGTGCATTAGTCTTTATCTCCAGTCTTTTCCACCTTGCATAGGTCACGCTCTAATGGGGAAAGGCTCACCTTGCAATTATTAAAGCTTCTTGCACTCATTATGTTCCCATTCGCCAATGAGACAACAGTACTAACAAGGGATGAGCATGGGTATTTGTATCTGAGTTCTTTACATGCTGCATTAATGGCTCAGGGAGTCGTTGAGGGAGGTGGGATTCAAAATAACAAGAGATAATAATACTACCTCGATCTTTTCCTCAGTACATCTCAATGTACTTTATAAAGGAGGTCAGTATCATTGACCTCATTTTACACAGGGGAGGGGGAATTGAGGCACAGAGTGGTGATGTGACTTTCCCAAGGCCACCCAGCAAAACAATGGCCAGAGCCGGGAATAGAATCCAGTTTGAACCAATAAAGGCACACATTTTTAACAGCAAGAGTAATGGACCAGTGGAACAACATACCAAGGGTAAACAGAGCTGGTCGGAAAACGTTTTTCCATTGACACTGAAGTCTTTCACAGAAATATATCAGTGTCAACAAATATTTAGTCAGGAAGATAGCTCAGGTTCAGGTTGGAATTACAGGTCAAAACAAGAGAGAAAGACCCACTCCAGAATAGCCTGGTGCATAGGGCTCTCACCTGGGATATGGGAGACCCAAGAACTTGAACTTAGGTGTCCCACATCCAAGCTGAGTACCCTAACCACTAGGCTATTGGCAGGTAGAGCTCGCATTCACTCTCATTTTTGGCAAAACATTTCAAAAGGTCTCAGTTTTGGTGTGCATCAGCATGAAAACAAATGTCAAAACTTCATAATTTTACACAAAATGGAACTGCTGTTTCCCAGCATCACTGGCTGTTTTAACATCAAGATTGGAGGTTTCTCTAAAATATCTGCTCTACTTCAAACAGGAATTAATATAGAGAAGGCCCATGGCCTGTGCTATGCAACAAGTCAGTCTATATGATCACAGACATTGTCCCTTCTGGCCATATACTCTATGAACCCAGGTCTCCACGGCTTTGTTAACATTCTCCTGGTATTTCACTTCCTGGCTGGTGGAACTATCTGGAGACCAGAATTCATTTTGCTTTGGCTCCAAAAGACCTTATTGGGCAGGGGAGGTGAAAGCTCATGAAAAAAATAAGCAAACATGTCTAGATGAGATTTTCCAGGTTCTTCTGAAACAGCAGTCTTTGCCAGGCCATCCACTAAATATTTAAAACACTGCACCAAAATGCAGGCACAAACCCTGTTAAAGGGGAATTGTCAATAAAACATTCATTCTGTGTTGTTGTTTTTTTAATTACCTCTTGCCTCTGTGTCTTTTCTCCTTGGGTGATGAATACTGAAATCATCTTCCTTACTTTCATCTTTTACTTTGCTGTTTCGTCTTTGCACTTTGCTGAGCTTGGCCAACTGAATTTGCTAAGAATTTAATGAAGAATGAGAATGTTGCAATGGATTTTCTGAGTTCTGCTCTGGAATTTAACAGAGAGCTACTTACTTTCTGTAGTATCATTCAAAAAGCCTATAGAAAGGATCCCATTCTGTGTTACATCCTATAGGCTTGTAGAGCCGTTTTTATCAATCTTATGGGTTTTCAAACGTGCCCATCTCCTCTTGAAAGTCTCACCAGGGCCGCCCAGAGGGGGGTCAAGTGGGGCAATTTGCCCCAGGCCCCGGGCCCCGCAGGGGCCCCCCACAAGAGTTTTTTGGGGGCCCTGGAGCGGGGTCCTTCACTTGCTCCGGGGGCCCCAGAAAACTCTCGCAGGGCCCAGGCCCCAGGAACGTCGGGTCTTCGGCAGCAATTTGGTGGCGGGGGGTCCTTCCATTCCGGGACCCACAGCCAAAGTGCCCTGAAGACCCACGGCGGGGGTTCCTTCCGCCCTGGGACCCGCTGCCAAAGTGCCAGGTCTTCGGCAGCAATTTGGTGGCAGGGGGGTCCTTCCATTCCAGGACCCACAGTCGAAGTGCCCTGAAGACCCACAGCGGGGGTTCCTTCCGCCCTGGGACCCGCCACCGAAGTGCCAGATCTTCGGCAGCAATTTGGTGGCAGGGGGTCCTTCCGCCCCAGGATCCGTCGCCGAAGTACCGGGTCTTC
Source organism: Mauremys mutica (assembly GCF_020497125.1). Taxonomy (NCBI): domain Eukaryota; kingdom Metazoa; phylum Chordata; order Testudines; family Geoemydidae; genus Mauremys; species Mauremys mutica. The sequence continues at coordinate 41,383,281 of NC_059080.1, forward strand.
GGCGGCGATTCAGCGGCGGGAAGACCCCAGGCCCCCTGAATCCTCTGGGCGGCCCTGAGTCTCACTCTTCATCCCCATGAAATTCTGTGGGAAGTCTACAGAAGGGTTAGATTAGCTAGCTCCACCTTATGGTTCTCTCCACTAGTAAGATTCTACTGTTTGAACAGAAATATTTTCAGTGGTGCAGTTTTTCCACTGGAAAATGCTACTTTGTTGAAATCAAAATGTTTCATGGGAACTTGTCAATTTTGAGGCAATTTTTTACATAAAAGTTGCAAAATGATTCCAAATGGAGGCTTTTATTTTGTTTTGATATTCTCACTTGATCTCGTATGTTGTAATATTAATTTTAATATGACACATATTCAATATTTCATTATAGAATGATGTTTCACCATTGTTGAAATGTTTCATTTCAATGCTTCTAGACTGAAATATTTTGGAATATTCTTTCCATGAAAAAATTGGAGATTTTGACTTTTCATACCAGTGGGGGACAAAAACAAACACCAAACATGTTGGTATTTCCCATGGGATGGAAATTCCATTTTCCGATCAGCTCCCGTCACCAGTGCTCTAGAAGAATGTTAAAGTATTACAAAAGCAACCAAACATGGACATATCTCTATTCATTTCGATCTTGTGCCCCCACCCCTGCACATGGCCCCATCCCTCCCTTCCCCGCACTGCACATAAACCTTTTTGATTCTGAGATTTTTTTCTAAACAAACAGAGCTTAAAAGTAGATGACTGTTCCCCTAAGCACAATTCTGGAATCATGAAGCGCTCACCATTTTAAAAACAATTCTCATAGCTCCCCTTCTTCAATGAGTTTTCAGGATGGAGAAGATTTTGTTGTTATTTTTGCCCCAAATCCCTACTCTTTTTCTTCTTTCTAGAACATTTCTCAGTCCTCTCCCACCCTGACTCTTAAGAAAGTACTAGTAGTCCTCCAACATCTGCACCCACACCAGTCTCCATGTAGTGTGATTATCTGACCCATACACCACACACATTCAACTGGCAGCAGCTGCCCTGAATAGCAGGGTGGACTGCAGGTCTGGTGTCTTGGCAGAGCTGTGTGGGAGCCCAGGACTGGACTAGCAAGGAGCAGGGGCTGTGGATCAGGATTGAGGGGCAATGGTAGAGCTGTCTGGGGAAAGCCAGGTCTGGAATAGCAGGGACTGAACCTCAGGACTGAGGTGCTCTGGCAGAGCCGTGTGAGGACTGCAATCACAGGGGGTGCTTCAGGCAGTAAGCACATTAGCAGAAACTTGCACAGTGCCTGTCTGCACAATGAAATTGGATCCACAGCCTGTTTGCTGGCAGTCAATGGGAGAATTTCCATTGACTGAATGCCTCAGTCCAGAGCCATTGGTATCTCTCTCATGAGCAGTAACACTTTTTCCTGGTAATAGTTTAACAAGTGCAGTTGCAGAGAAGAGGAGGTTCAAAGAGGAGGCGAATGGGGCTGAAGCAAAACACAAGGGAAGCAGCCGGGTAGGAAGGGAACTCTCTAATTGCGGAGATCTTCAATATCTGCATTCAAAGGAGAAGAAAAAATGCCCCAGAAAACAGACCCCCATCAAATGCCTTTTGCGTGGCTGATTCTTTTACTCTAAGATCCCTGCACTCTAGACAAGAATCATTCCCAGCTCCATGTGCTTTCAGTCAAAAAGGGGCACCAGCTTTTCTGCCTTTCACCTCAGCCCAGTAACACAAAAGCAGGTCTTTTTTGTTCCTTTATTACATGTGGCCCAGGCATGGTAAAGCAGCAGCCAGCCAGCCTCAGGCCCGCGAACAAAGAGCGGAGCGCCACAATTAGAAAGAGACCTAGCGAGAGGTTGCCAATGAAGTGGCAAAGATTTTTTCCCCCTCCTTTTTAGTTAAGATTCTCTTTAATCTATAAATATATAGTCATAGCTGTGGGCAAACCAGAATGTCATTCGCTGTAGCAATCAAAGCTGGTCCTCCTGGAGTCTGATTACCTTCTTCCTACTCTAAGTGACGGAATGATGAAGGTAAATTTGACGCTGACATCAAACAGTTCTAAAGGTCTATTATATACCCCGTTGTGTGAAAATACCAGATAGGCCTTCCCTCCCACCCCTTCCTACCCCAGGTATATACACAGGGGTATGTGTCTCTCTCCGATATCGAAGAATCAAGAAGCATCTCAGTTAGGATAGCGAAAATGTTTTGAATCGAGAGCTGCAAACATGAGTGGCACATCTCTATCTCTCTAACCTTTCCAAGCACTGGCAGTCTAAATGCTAAGCTGCTTACATAGGCTATTGGCAATATGTCTACAGTATCAGGATCTCTTTCCCCTTTGCTCCCTCCACCAGCCATAACATGGAACCGAGATTCCCCTTGCATGAGTTACCCAGCAAATCTGGTACAGCAAACACAGTGCATTCCCTGGGTATACACATTGTGAGGCTGGGAATCGGTTCCGATTACAACCTGGCTGGAGCTCTGCTCAGTGTCTCTTCACTCATTAAGTCTGGTGAGCTTATCCAGCAGCAAAAATCCCCGAGCAGTTCTCCGCAACACAAAGATATTTGTTTCCCCCTCTTCCCTTGTACAAGAACTGCCAAGTCCAGGATCCGGGGAGGGTTGGGAGCTACTGTTGGAAGTTGGAGAAAAGAGGGTTGGTGTTATTCAATAACCAGTACAAGAGGGAGCCAAATAGGGTTCGATTTGGAAAAACAAATGTAAAGGAAGGAGGAAAAATACCAAGGTTCAAGGGTCTGATGTCTAAGTTCTACAGAAAACAGCCAGCACAGCAGGTGGGGAGGGAGAGTTGGCATTTGGTGTTTGGTTTTTGGTAACTGTCACTCACGGTAGAAAACATATTCGGTGTAAGAGGTCCAGATCTTGTCGTCTGTCTGGTCATGGGCAAAGGCGCAGGTGCCCGTGGAGTTGCACGCCACCATGTGGAAGCCGGCATCGGCCAGTTTGTCAAAGGCTTGCTCCAGGAAGGTGAATTTGAGGTAGTACCTGGAGGTGTACCTCTCTGGAGGCCGGTCAGGGTCCCTGCTCTCGTTCAAGGTGTCCCCAAAGACTTCTTTGGCCAGCGAGGTCTTGCCGCACACCATGATCCGCGCCACCCTGCGGAACTTGGCATCCGTCTGGCTGTCCCTGCCCAGGGTGTAGGTGCCCCGGTAGCCAATGGTGATGAAACCTGACCTTCTGATGTCTGGGCCAGCGCCAACCCCGCTGGAGGCAAAAGAGCCTGCAGGGGCATTAGTCAGGGCGGCGCTGGCAGAGGCAAGGTTGCGGGCCGTGTCCGCATTGGGAGACAGCTCCTCTGGGTCACTTTGGCATGGGTCATCCCCGATGGAGTTCTGCTTGCTGAGCTTTGGAGACAGCATCTTGACCAGCTCCGGTAGCTTGAAGTACTCGGCTTCCCGCTGCAGGCGGTTCCTCTCCGGGAAGTGGTCAGGTAGCACCAGCTGCTGGTCCCTCATGTAATCCAGGATGTAGCGGAAGAGGAAACCATCTCGGTCCACAAAGAAGCGGCCCTTGCTGTCCCGGGCCAAGGAGCGGATATTCTTCTGAGTGAACATTTCCCAGAGCAGTGAGCCAGGAACACTGACCAAGGTGGGGTGGCGTGTGATGTAGACCTGCCCACCTACATTGAGCTCAATGATCTCTGGGAAAAGGAAGTCATCGCTGGATTTGGCACAGCTCGCATTGTCCGCCAAGGCCATGGTGAGCCACCTCCTCCTTCCCACCTGCAAAAGCAAGCAACAGTCCACAGTGATGTTAAACTCACCAGGCAACGCAATACAGTTCTCTTATCAACACCAAAGCCTGCAGTCCTCACCCAGATGAGCTACTTCAATGGGGTAGCTCAGGTGATTAAGCACTGCAGGATCAGGAACATGCTTAAGGTCCTGAGACTCCACCTCTCTTCCCTTTGCCTCTGGGACCCTGAGGTCAGCTGGTCAGCTGGGCAATTTACTACAGTCCCTGGATCACAGCAACTGGGGCATGATAGGTGGGATAGCTTGGCTTCCCTTCCATGGTCTGACAGGTTAGGGGGCCCAACCTGTTGACCTTCAGGACATATTCTAAGTCCGTCTAGTTCCTCCAGCTGTTACCCAAAGGGGTTATTGCGGCTTACTCCATGGGCGGGGAGTTTAGCATTTTTGCTGACATTAGTCAATTCAATTCTGTATCGTTTAAATAACAGGAACAACAGGAGTTGCCACACGCCGCATCTGATCTATGGCCCATCTGGCCCAGCACCAGGCAGTGGAAAATGCCAGCCGCTTCAGAGAAAGCCGTGAAACACCCATAAGGGTGCAATAATATACCCATGGGGTAGGGTTCCCCACAGCTCCAGGCAGTGAGAACATAACATAAGAACATAAGAACATAAGAAAGGCCGTACCGGGTCAGACCAAAGGTCCATCTAGCCCAGTATCTGTCTACCGACAGTGGCCAATGCCAGGTGCCCCTGAGGGAGTGAACCTAACAGGCAATGATCAAGTGATCTCTCTCCTGCCATCCATCTCCATCCTCTGACGAACAGAGGCTAGGGACACCATTCTTACCCATCCTGGCTAATAGCCATTTATGGACTTAGCCACCATGAATTTATCCAGTCCCCTTTTAAACATTGTTATAGTCCTAGCCTTCACAACCTCCTCAGGTAAGGAGTTCCACAAGTTGACTGTGCGCTGCGTGAAGAAGAACTTCCTTTTATTTGTTTTAAACCTGCTGCCTATTAATTTCATTTGGTGACCCCTAGTTCTTGTATTATGGGAATAAGTAAATAACTTTTCCTTATCCACTTTCTCAACATCACTCATGATTTTATATACCTCTATCATGTCCCCCCTTAGTCTTCTCTTTTCCAAACTGAAGAGTCCTAGCCTCTTTAATCTTTCCTCATATGGGACCCTCTCTAAACCCCTAATCATTTTAGTTGCTCTTTTCTGAACCTTTTCTAGTGCTAGAATATCTTTTTTGAGGTGAGGAGACCACATCTGTACACAGTATTCGAGATGTGGGCGTACCATGGATTTATATAAGGGCAATAATATATTCTCAGTCTTATTCTCTATCCCCTTTTTAATGATTCCTAACATCCTGTTTGCTTTTTTGACCGCCTCTGCACACTGCGTGGACATCTTCAGAGAACTATCCACGATAACTCCAAGATCTTTTTCCTGACTCGTTGTAGCTAAATTAGCCCCCATCATGTTGTATGTATAGTTGGGGTTATTTTTTCCAATGTGCATTACTTTACATTTATCCACATTAAATTTCATTTGCCATTTTGTTGCCCAATCACTTAGTTTTGTGAGATCTTTTTGAAGTTCTTCACAATCTGCTTTGGTCTTAACTATCTTGAGTAGTTTAGTATCATCTGCAAACTTTGCCACCTCACTGTTTACCCCTTTCTCCAGATCATTTATGAATAAATTGAATAGGATTGGTCCTAGGACTGACCCTTGGGGAACACCACTAGTTACCCCTCTCCATTCTGAGAATTTACCATTAATTCCTACCCTTTGTTCCCTGTCCTTTAACCAGTTCTCAATCCATGAAAGGACCTTTCCTTTTATCCCATGACAGCTTAATTTACGTAAGAGCCTTTGGTGAGGGACCTTGTCAAAGGCTTTCTGGAAATCTAAGTACACTATGTCCACCGGATCCCCCTTGTCCACATGTTTGTTGACCCCTTCAAAGAACTCTAATAGATTAGTAAGACACGATTTCCCTTTACAGAAACCATGTTGACTATTGCTCAAGAGTTTATGTTTTTCTATGTGTCTGACAATTTTATTCTTTACTATTGTTTCAACTAATTTGCCCGCTACCGACGTTAGACTTACCGGTCTGTAATTGCCGGGATCACCCCTAGAGCCCTTTTTAAATATTGGCGTTACATTAGCTAACTTCCAGTCATTGGGTACCGAAGCCGATTTAAAGGACAGGTTACAAACCTTAGTTAATAGTTCTGCAACTTCACATTTGAGTTCTTTCAGAACTCTTGGGTGAATGCCATCTGGTCCCGGTGACTTGTTAATGTTGAGTTTATCAATTAATTCCAAAACCTCCTCTAGTGACACTTCAATCTGTGACAGTTCCTCAGATTTGTCACCTACAAAAGCCAGCTCAGGTTTGGGAATCTCCCTAACATCCTCAGCTGTGAAGACTGAAGCAAAGAATCCATTTAGTTTCTCCGCAATGACTTTATCATCTTTAAGTGCTCCTTTTGAATTTTGATCGTCAAGGGGCCCCACTGGTTGTTTAGCAGGCTTCCTGCTTCTGATGTACTTAAAAAACATTTTGTTATTACCTTTGGAGTTTTTGGCTAGCCGTTCTTCAAACTCCTCTTTGGCTTTTCTTATTACACTCTTGCACTTAAGTTGGCAGTGTTTGTGCTCCTTTCTATTTGCCTCACTAGGATTTGACTTCCACTTTTTAAAGGAAGTCTTTTTATCTCTCACTGCTTCTTTTACATGGTTGTTAAGCCACGGTGGCTCTTTTTTAGTTCTTTTACTGTTTTTCTTAATTTGGGGTATACATTGAAGTTGGGCCTCTATTATGGTGTCTTTAAAAAGGGCCCACGCAACTTGCAGGGATTTCACTTTAGTCACTGTACCTTTTAACTTTTGTCTAACTAACCCCCTCATTTTTGTATAGTTCCCCCTTTTGAAATTAAAGGCCACAGTGTTGGGCAGTTGAGATGTTCTTCCCACCACAGGGATGTTGAATGCTATTGTATTATGGTCACTATTTCCAAGCGGTCCTGCTACAGTTACCTCTTGGACCAGCTCCTGCGCTCCACTCAGGATTAAATCTAGAGTTGCCTCTCCCCTTGTGGGTTCCCGTACCAGCTGCTCCATGAAGCAGTCATTTAAAGCATCGAGAAATTTTATCTCTGCATTTCATCCTGAAGTGAAATGTTCCCAGTCAATATGGGGATAATTGAAATCCCCCACTATTATTGGGTTCTTAATTTTGATAGCCTCTCTAATTTCCCTTAGCATTTCATCATCACTATTACTGTCCTGGTCAGGTGGTCGATAATAGATCCCTACTGTTATATTTTTACTAGAGCATGAAATTTCTATCCATAGAGACTGAGTGGTTGGTTTGTGCCCTAACGCAGGAGGGCTGGTGCTGTTCCTTATAGATATTTATCCCAGGCAGTGTAACTGCTGCTGATGTGCCTTGGGTTCGTAGAAATAGCCAGTCCTTTTGGACTCCTCATTCTGCTCTAGGCCCAAAGAGGATGTGATGGAGACATGATGACCAAATTCAGACGGGGTGGAAGATGGCACAACTCCACTGAAGTGCCTGTAGCACCGACTCCCCCCAGCTCGGAATTTAGCCTTAGGAATCTAAACACATTCTAATGCCCAGAACATGCTAAAGCTGTAAAGGTGTAAGCGGATTTCCATATCAAACTGGATGACTTTTTTTTAAAGGTCCTGGCACCAAAACCCAGCATCCAAAGACCCTGGAACGTTGGGGGAGGGGGTTGAAATCTAAGTCTAGACCGAAATTTACCAACAGACCTTAGAGATCTGATGATCAGTTCTGGCTGAACTATACTCATTACATGAGCTTTTGGAGATCACAACCTTTGTGCCTCTCTATATTCTGGGACTCGCCTTAGGCTCTGCCCAGGCCCTGGGGTAAATTAAGAGCAGCCTCAGGGATGCTCTAACCAATAGCAGCCTATTCATAAGTCTGAAAGAGCCATTGTGGCAGTCAAGAATAGACATAGCTCAGCAGCACTCTAGCAGTGCCTTGCCCTTACCCACACCCCCGGCTACAGGGGCTGTGAGGGGGTGTGAGAGACAGCTGTCACTCTGGTCTTATGGCACCCATGGAATTACCCTGTGTTGGATATAATTCCCAGTGGCTACTTCTGCTGTCTGAATGGCTCCAAGAGTTCTGCAAAAGGATCATAATGCAATAGACAGTTGGATCCCCTCTCTCTGAAATGGGCCAAAGAAAATCCCTCGCTCTGTGGCCCCCTCACTTTGGGAATCCAAATCAAGCTCTGAGATTGGCAGCGTGCTCCAGTCTCTAATTGTTTTCTAACAAAATTATGCCAAACCATTGTTTAAAGTTCCTTTGGCTCCTCCATAGTGCAGAGCCCAGTGCCACAGCCCTTAGCCTGCTCTCCGACGGGTAAGGGGACCTCTGCAATAACACCTAGCTACGGTGAGAAAGCTGACCAGGTAAAAATAACCAGCCCCCTTTTACTTTCCAGATCTGCGCCCCTCATGACTTTGAGTGACAGCTGCTGACTTTACTAATACACACCAAGTTACTCCTCTTAGCCTCGCACAGCCGATGGTGCTACGAGAGAGTAAGCAGGAGTCTGCCTCACATTTCATTCAGCAACAAAAACAAACCCTGCCAGCAGAGTGCCAATTACAGACTCTTTATTACAGGCGATGGCAGCAGCAGCAGAAGGAGCACAGCTGGATTCCTACTGAACAGCTGGAGCTTGCAGTGATGGCATGCCAAAATAATACGCTTTTGATTTGTAAAGTGAGCATATTTGCTATGGAAGTTACAGAGACTTTAGGGGCTGAATCCTGCTCTCAGCCCCATGTAAATCCTGTACACTTGTGAGACAATGGAGCTCCTCTGCATTAATGCGGCTGTGATAGAAAGCAGAGTTTGGCCCTTTTTACAGTCACTTTGCTGATTGCAACCACACTGTAACAGTTTGATCCCAAGCTCCCTGAAGTCAAGGGAGCTGCACTGATTTACACCATCTGAGGGTTTGGCCCCCACTGACTTCAACCGGCTTAGGAGCATTAAGAGGATGCTTTTCAATTAGAAGTGGTCAGACAAGTACAAAATCCAGAGCATCCCAGCCCCACTCCAGGATCGAGATGTTTGGAAAACAGGGAAAGGAGTAAAAAAAAAAAAAAGCTCCTTTAACCACAAGTGAGAATTCCTTTTAACAGCTGCTTTCCAGCCTAATCAGAAACTTGACCCACAGGCTTCTAGCCCTGGCCAGGTCACTCCAGTCCCTCTTTTTGCCAAGGAGAGAGGAGAGCATTAGTTAATGCCTTTACCAGTTTGTGCAATACATATATCTCCAGAGAGGAACGCAGGCACCGCTGGAATCTATGGAATCTTTCCCTTCCCCCATGAGAACACTTCAAAACACTCTTGCCCTGGGCCCTATCCTGCTTCCACTGAACTCAACAGCAAAATCTTCTCCTGAGCAGGATCAGTCCCGCTGCTTTGTTGCCAGCCAGCAGCAATACATAAATAAAGCGTAATAACCACCCGCTTCAAAGACTGGTGCTAAGATCTCTGCTCCAGTGAGGCTGGCTGCAACTCCAGCCCAGTCCAGGTGATCCTGTCCTGAGCCCCATGCTCACCTGCCACAATGGCAGCAGGGGGAGGTGGCGCCCCGGAGAAGTTGGAACAACGCTGCTTCTGACAACCAGGCTCTGTTCAGTGGCGGAACATTTCCCTTTACACTGATGCAAAGTAACTTCAGTGCTGTGGAGCGTGAAAGACCCTGATTAGGGAGGACATGCGGTCCCAGCTCGGGGTCTTTTTATAAAGCTGCTGCCTGCCAGGGCTTTCAATTATTTAATAAGTATTTTTAAGGCGATCAGGCGGCTTACAAATGACCAATTAGGATAACTGGGGAGCGATTCCATGCTAAAGCAACACTCTCCCTCTGTTTGTAGGATAGATAGATATATAGATAGAGAACGTGCTTTCTTGTGCCAGGACTTGCCAGGGCTGAACTCCGGCACCTCTGGGGTTGGCAGTTCAGAGCCCCGGCACCTCTGGGCTTGGCAGTTCAGAACCCAGGCACCTCTGGGCGTGCTGCGTCAGTTATGAAAGTAAAAAAAATTGCTTGAGCCCTGGCACCTAATTGCTTGAGCCTGGCGCCTCTTTCATTACAAATTAAGCTCGGGATAGCGGGACACTCATGCATTACAAATGACAATATAGAACTTGATCCCCACCTTTCCAGCTGCTCCCTTTCAAAGCGACAGTGGCTACAGACCCAGCCAAAGCTGGCAAGGGAGGCAAAGGGCAGAAGCAATGACAATGTCTTCGGGCTCTTTAGTATTTCTCCTGTTACATGGCTTTCATTCCTCCAGGGACAGACAATCCCTCCTCGCCAGCGGGTCCCTCAAGCGAGCCTAGCACGGCAGCCTTGATCTGCCCTCCAAAAAACGACCATCCATTCCCAGGCGAGAGAGACAAGAGGAAAGCCACCCACGCGCACACAAAACCGGCGTGCTGGGGAAAGGGCAACCTGCCGCCTTCAAATCGCCAGCCCCTGGGGGTGCTGTACATCAACATCCACTGGCAAGCTGTCCTGGAAATGAAACCAGCGAGCTCCTTCCTCTCTGACTGCAGCAGCTACTTAGCATTAGGGAAGCAATACACTCAAAAGGGAAGGCAGAGAGATTAGGAGATCAGTTACCTTTTAATCTTTCACTGTAGCCAGTGCAGTATGCCCTTCTAGCGCCTCTGTATTGTGGCTGCCCTCCCCTGCTCCAAGCCTCTCTTCCTCCCTGTCCTGCTCGCTCTCACACACTGCTTACCTTTTTATTGCTGGGAAGCTGAGCGAACCCTCCTCCTCCCCTTTTACGACACACTCGCTTCACTCCCTGCCAGCATATTACAAGAGCTGCATCCTGTACAGCTAGAGAGAGGGGGAGGAAGGGCAGCACGTGCAGTGTTATTCGCTTTCTTTGCTACTTTTACTTCCCGCAGGAATTGGGATGGACAAACTCTTGGTGCTTGGACGGTGCAGGGCCACTGGATTCCAGCAGACCCTTTAGGATGTGCAGGATTTTCTATTACCGAGCAATTTCGTGTAGCAGGACAATAGGACAGCCGAGCTTCAGTGGTTACACTCTAGCCCTCACCAGGCAACCCAGGGGAATACAGTCCCCATTCAGGGCAGATGAGGTTTTTCAGGCACCCCACATCTGTCCCAGGGGACGCGCTGTTGGCAAGAGAAGAAAGGAAAAGGAGAGGTGTTTCTGGTGGTAACTCTCTCCAGGTGGAAGATTTCCATTTACATGTCATGTTGCATTAAAATATTTTACGCACATATGGCGTGTCTGCAGGACATGGGAATAGAATGCACTGGCCCAGTTTCTGAGAGCACTCAGGGACGCACAGCCAATCAGCTTCCCAGCCTGGCTGAAAACGCCCAACCCTATTATATTGCACATAGCCTCAGGCTGTGGAGTTAGCTGCATTTAAATTGTTCCAGGCTAAGAGCTGGGCCACTCTGCAGGATGTTCGGCACCTATACAGGGCCTAGCATCTGAGGATTTCAAAGCCCCTTACAAAGATGGGTATTATTTTGCCCCTTGCCCAGATGAGGAAACTGAGGCTCAGAAAATGTTGGCTCAATCATGAGAATGGCTGAGCACCCTAAACTCAAGCTACCTTGTGCAGTAGATATCACTGTCCTCATTACACTGATAGAGAAACCAAGATACAGTGATGAAATGATTTGCCCAAGGTTAGACAGAGACACAGAGGCAGAATCAAAGTCTTTTGACTCTCTATCCCTGTTCAAATCACCTCAGCCCATGCCAATTAAATAAACACTGCAATTCAGCTACTGATGTCTATTGTCTTTATTGAATTCCACAAGAAAATTTTTTTGGTGCTGAAGTTAGAGTCTATTTCCCACAGGCATCTAATATCAATCCTGGTGTGAAAGAATTAGGCCTGTAGTTATTATAGTGGCATATTTGTTAGAGCTGGTACAATAATGTGGGGGAAGTGGGTGACTTGCAAAGAATAAACATACCTTTTAGTTGAATTTTCAAGGTTTTTGTCAAAAGATGGGAAGGGGGGAGGGGAATCATGAGAAAGACATTAAAAATTTCCTGATTTAAAAAAAATCTTTTAAAATTTGAAAAATGCCAAACCAGCTCTCGTATTTGTGCTTCTCATTTTCCGTAAATACAGATCACATCAACCCAGCCACATAATAATAACTGGAGACAGAGCAGAGAGCCTAGCTTAGGCTTTTGGTTTGGCAAAGGCTTGTCCATCAGATTTTGAAACAGTTTGAAATCCAGTTTCTTCTTTCTCTAAAGCACCAGAGCTCTGAATTGGGCAGGTTAGTTCTCCAGTTCTGGTTTTGCCCATTTCCAGGCAGTAATTTTGGTCAGATGTGCAGTAAGTTTCTCCACCATATGCAATTTCCCCCTGGGAAGATACACTCCAGTGCCAGTAGCTGTGCTGTGTGCATGTGTCCAATGAATGAGCAATGCCATTAATGAGGTCTCTGGATGTTTCTAAGAAATCAGTCCATAGCAATATTAATAGTGTCAGCCTTGCCATCACAAACCAAAGGCTCTCAGAAGCAATGCATCTGGCCCTGAATAGCAAACACAATGTTGCTACGTGGGGAGAACCCACAGAACGAGACAGCATTAGCAGAAAATTGGCCGGCAGATTGGGGTTGCATTGGTCCATATCAGCATAGTTTGTTTCTTCACTTTTCATGGATTTTCAGGACCATGGGGATGTCCGTCAGCAGTGTTGTTTACAGCCCCAGATTAGTGGGAGCTGCCTGAATACACCAAGACTTGGCAGACTCAGTGTTCAAGTACAGTAATTTCTCAGCTTTACTGATCACATCTGCACAACATGGGTATTTACATAGCATGAACTAAACTCCCAAAGTTCTGCCCAGCATGGACTGGGCTTGATGTAAAGCCTGGGATGGATTCTTTGGAATATAGCTCAACATTTTCAAAAGCACCTTAGGCTCCTAAGTGCTTAAGCCACTTTTGAAAATAGGATTTCGGCTTGGTGCTGCTGTGACCCCTGCTGGAATCCTGTGTCCAGTGCAGGTGCTCATCATTTGAAGAGAATTTTGATAAAACTGGTTCAGAGAAGAACTACAAGAACCATTAGAGGATTAGAAAACATCCCTTATAGGGATAGACTCGAAGAGCTCGATCTGTTTAGTTTAACGAAGAGAAGGGTAAGGGATTACTGGATTACAGTCTATAAATATCTACTTGGGGAACATATTTAATAATGGGCTTTTCAATCCAGCAAAGGTCTAACATAATCCAATGGCTAGAAGTTGAAGCTAAACAAATTCAGACTGGAAATAGGGTGTAAATTTTTAAGTGTGAGAGTAATTAACCATTGGAACAATTTACTGAGGTTCATAGTAGAGTCTCCATCACAGACAATTTTTAAATCAAGACTGGGTATTTTTGTAAAAGATCTGCTCTGGGAATTATTTTGGGGAAGTTCTCTGGCCAGTGTTTTATAGGACATCAGAGTAGATTATCACAGTGGTTCCTTCTAGCCTCTATGAAAGACACTTAAGCCATTTTGAAAATTTTACCCATGATCTCTTTGACTGTTCCAAAGTGCTGGCCTCCCTAGTATCTCCTGCTTCATACTCATTCCCATTCGGATAACTGGATACTTCTCCTCACAACTGGTACATTTAAAACCACCCAGTTTCTGAATGTTCCCAACACATCCAACTCTCCTGTGATCCTTCTCATATCACTCCAGCCCCATGCTACACCTGACAGATGGCACAGGCCTGTATGACATCAACTGACTCCAATCCTCCTCACATCTAGGTCAAGGGTGCCGCTGCAAGGCATGTGGTAAGTCCTAGGACTTTGAAGGCAAAAGTGCTGGAGCATTAGAGTGCTGTCAAGAAATGGAATTCTCTCTTTCCTCAGATCCTAATGTAAACTGATTAGTATAAGTTGGCTATCAGACGGAGGCCAAATCCTGTTTGTATGGGACACAGCCTTCGGCACACAGCTGCCTAAAAGACAAAAGAGGGGAGCGGGGGGTGAGAAGCTGCTGGCTTCCTCAAGACCATGACTCTAAAGAGAACTACATTAAGCTCATTTTACTAAAGGGGAAGCTGAGCCATAGAGATGGGAAGTGACTTGTCTGAGGTCACACAAAGTTAATGCCCCGGGCTTCTAAATTCATAGACTGATAGATTTTTAAGTCCAGAAGGGACAACTGGGTGATCTAATGTGACCTCCTGCGTAACAGACCATAGAATTTCACCCAGTTACCCATCTATTAAGGCCAACAGTTCGCATTTGACTGACACAGATCTTCCAGAAAGTCCTCTGGCCTTGACTTGAAGATGCCAAGTGATAGAGAATCCACCTCTACTCCTGGCAGTTTGCTCCAGTAATTAATCACCCTCACTGTTAAAAATGTCTTATTTCTGATTTGACTTTGTCTGGCTTTAACTTCCAACCACTGGATCTTTTTCTGCCTTTCTCGGATAAATTAAAGAGGCCCTTACCACCTAGTATTTCCTCCCCATGAAGGTACTTGTACACTCATGATCTTCTTGTTGATAAACTAAACAAATCAAATGCCTTAAACATCTCACTGTAAGGCATTATCTACAGGTCCTGAATAGGTTTTGTGGCTTTTCTCTGCACCCTCTTCAATTTTGTTGGATCCAGGATCTTTTGAGCCAATAAACCAGGCTTCCCTTCTATAAATTATATTATGACAGAGCTGGTCAAAAAATAAGAAATTATACTTTTTGGTGAAAAAATCTGAGTTTTCAGAGAAGCAGGCCTGTATAGTTTTCCACAAATTATTCATTTAAATAAAAAAATAATAATCAAAGTTTGTATCGAAAACAGTATACAAGATATTATGGAAATGGCCATTGACTTTTTTTTAAATCCCCGAAAAGAGCACATTTTTCACACACACACATAAAAATCACGTTTTTGACAATTTTTTGCAAAATAATCCATTTTTTAAAAAGCCATTTTGCCTTGAAAGAGCTTTTCATTCAAAACTTTAAACCAGCTGTAGATTGGGACCTGGACTATATGCCGGTCCTAGGAGTAAGGGGTGGGACACCCCCCCCCCAGCCCCTGAGGGAGATACCAGGACTTTGGGAGTGGCTGCAGGTTCGTAACCACTACTGTACCTCGAAGAGTTGGGCAAGGGGGAGCAAAGACAGGGGAGAGCTTTGGCTCTGCTCCCGTGGCCAGCGTCACATTACAATCCCCTTGCCCAGCAAGGAGGAAGGATAGAGGGGATGTGCCTTGTGACTGAAGCACTATCTCTCCTAGAGCTACTCCTGGGGTGATGCTGCTTATGCATCTCCCCTTGCTCATGGCTTTGAGCTCAGCCAAGCTCCAGACCCAGACAGAAGTTAGGAGTCTAAGCACCTTTGAGGATCTGGGTCTAAGCTAGCAACTCAGCCCTTCCAATTGCCCTCCTTCCTGATTCATGTCTCCTCTGGCCTGGCATCAATACCTGCTCAGTCTCCCTCACCCTCCATCACACACCAGCAGAGATCTACTGAGCATATAGAGCAAGGCTCATTCATTAGGGATTCGTATATATGCCAAGGACATGGAGCTGTCAGTTCAAATCCCTCTGCTTCACATGGCCTGCATTCTCTCTCACCGCTCCCACCTCAGCAGCCACATATGGGGGGAACTTGTACAAGGAGTTGGGATTGCAGTGGGGCTCCATGCCAACCTGAGAGCAGTCTGAGGAGACTTATAGATAGTCAATTTCATGGTCATAGGATTTAAAAAATAGTAAATTTCATTATTTCAGCCATTTAAACCTGAAATGTCATAGTGTTCTAACTGTAGGGGTTCTGACCCAAAAAGGAGTTGGGGGGGGGTCACAAGGTTATTGTAGCGGGGCTTGCGGTACTGCTACCCTTACTTCTGTGCTGCTGCGGGCAGTGGTGCTGCCTTCAGAGCTGGGCAGCTGGAGAGTGGTGGCTGCTGGCCAGGAGCCCAGCTCTGAAGGCACAGCTGCCACCAGCAGTAGCATAGAAGTAAGGATGGCATGGTATGGTATTGCCCCCCTTCTGTGCTCCTGCCTGCAGAGTTGGGCCCTCAGTCAGCTGCCACCACTCTCCAGCCACCCAGCTCTGAAGGCAGCAGCGCAGAAGTAAGGGTGGCATGATATGGTATTGCCACCCTTACTTCTGCGCTGCTGCTGGTGGGGCGCTGCCTTCAGAGCTGGGCGCCCGGCCAACAGTCACCACTCTCTGGCCACTGAGTTCTGAAGGCAGCGCAAAAGTAAGGGTCTCAATACTGCGACCTCCCCTCTAAAAAACCTTGTGACCCCCTGCAACTCCCTTTTGGGCAGGACCCCCAATTTGAGAAACACTGATCTCTCCTGTGACATCTGTATAGTGTAGGATGAAAGCACACAAAAGACCAGATTTCACTGTCCATGACGTGTTTTTCATAGCCGCGAATTTGGTAGGGCCCTACTTATAGGGAGCCAGATAGCGGAGGTAGGATGAAGTTATGCTTTTGCATTAATGTCTCCATGATAAAATACAGACTGTGAATCTAGAAAGCTCCCTGGGTATAAAAATAAAGTTTACACCCATACGTAAAATGAATGCCATTAAAGAGGCCTGTTTCCTGTCACTGCCAGCTGGCAGGGGGTGCTCTTGGGCATCAGCCTCTACTGGTTCAATCTGATGGGAAGGACAGGCAAGTCTGCGGAGTGGGCTAGTTTGGAGTCTTGCAGATTCATCATCCACAAAACCACTAGTACTTCGATATAGGGGTGTGGATCAGAGGAACCTGGCTGCCATGGATTCCACTCCCATGGCTCACGGGACAAAACATGTATGCAAAAACCGGAAACTCAGGACTTGTTCCAGCTGCCCCTTGAGCCAACGGGAACTTTCCAGCAGGCATTGGGTGTGTGTGTGGGGGCAATATGTCCTTCCACACAGGCAGGGCCCATTCGAGGCACACCCAGGAATGTCTGCGTCTCTATAATGGAGAGTGAGCGTTGGGGAGAGTTTGGTAAGAGAGGGTGTGACGCTAGCAGACCAGGTGCCAGCTCTTGCCAAAGCTTTAGGCCTCAGCCGAGCACTGACAAATTCATTACTGGAAACCAGTCTGTGTCACCTGTGTGCTAGTGTCACTAAAATGGGTATTGGACTTATAACAACATGTTTAGCATTTAGACTTTATGAATTGCTTGTAAGATGCTGCCTGCATTAATCTCCCTTATCATTTCTTTACCCCCTGCTATAAGGTAATATTTAAGAGGCTACTTGCAAAAGTAGCTTGAATTCTCTAACAAGGAAATAGAAATAGCTGACGAGAAATGTTCTCATCTCTTTTGCTGTTTCGATTCTCACCGGGCCAGAGCTACGAAACAGAATCAGAGATCCCCAGAGTCAACCTGGCTTAGCCCTAAAGACATTCAGAGCTGGCAGATTACTACAACTCTGTCACTTTTTAAAACCATACATAGACTGTAACTCATTTGTGTATATATGTTTGCTTGCTTTAACCTTGTAATAACACTCTCATTTCTTTTTCCTAGTTAATAAATCCTTAGCTAGTTTACTGTAGGATTGACTACAAGTGTTTTCTTTGGTGTGAGATCTAAGGTACAAATTGATCTGGGGTAAGTGACTGGTCCCTTGGGACTGGGAGCAACCTGAATATTTTGTGATCTTTGGTATATAGCAACCAACTATCACTAAGTCCAGCTTGCCCGGATGGCAAAATAGACGGTCGTGTCCAAGGGGACGGTCTGGGAGTCCATGGTAAGGCTGTTATAGTGCTTTAGGAGTTCACATTGTTAGTGGGTTGGTAAAATCTAATTATAGAACATACAGGCATTTGGGGGTCTCTGCCCTGCTTTGTGACAGTCTGCCCTGAGGTTGGCACTCATGGGCGTGAGCTGCTCTAAGAGAGCATGACAAGGGTATTCTTCACTTCCCGTACAACATTTCTGTGCAGTGTTGCTGCGTTCCTCTCCTGAAGTGGCTGCATTTTAGAGATCGGCAAACTGATTCCTGTGTTCTGGGATCCTTCTGCTCAGAATGAATTTGGGGAAAGGCAGGATGCAGTCTGAGGAAAAAGAGCATCCCCTGCTGGCACAGGGGCATTTCCTCCTTAGGAAGGGGACTGTACTGCAGCTCTCTCTGCTGTGAAAAAAGTGCACAGCTGCTGGCATGGAGGAAGGGACTGAGTAAGTGGGGAAAAAATCCCATTTGACCATTTAAATCCACTGACAATCCATCACAGAAGTATCATCAGGCACAGCCCCACAATGTAATTATCCCATGCCAGTAGATAACCCCATGCAACCCTCATCCCACTCCCTCCCTAAATGCCTGAGGGGAAAAATAAAGTGAGCCTTGCCATGCATCTAGAAGGCTAACAAATCAGGGTTCTGGCAATCTAACAGGGAAAGTGCATTCCAGTGGCCAGGGGCCTTCCAGAGAGCAGCCTGTCAGCTGTGTGAAACCCACATCCTACACTGGAGATGCAGCATGGGGCACGGGGCACTTGCAGGTTTAAACTAGTGTAAAGGGTGTTTTCTTTGTAAATTGAAGTCTTTAAATCATTATTTGAGGACTTTGGTAACTCAGCCAGAGGTTATGGGCCTATTACAGGAGTGGGTGGGTGAGGTTCTGTGGCCTGCGATGCACAGGAGATCAGACTAGATGATCATGATGGTCCCTTCTGGTCTTAATGTCTGTGTGGTGCCTGAGCAGAGCTGTGAGGGAGGCTTAGGACTGGAAGAACAAGGGGTGCTGCCCATCAGAACTGGGATGCATTGGCAGAGCTGTGTGGGAAGCCCAGGAATAGCTGGGGTGCTGCAAGTGGGGATTGAGGTGCATCAGCAGAGCACTATGGGAGACCAAGACTGGAAGGGCAAGGGGTGCTATAGGACAGGACTGAGGTGCACTGGCAGAGTGGGTAGGGGTTGAGGACTGGAATAGCAGGGCAGTGAGGGAGGAAGGGGGCAGTCCTGCAGGTCAGGCCTGAGATGCATCAGCAGACCCGGGGGGAAGTTTTACTCTGCCCCAGCCTGCTCAAGCCAGTGTTATTCAAAAACTGACGCTCATTGTTGTTGCACCAAGCATGTCAACCTCTGTTGCCAGGCTGCTGTTGCATCTCTATCAGCTCATGAACGATAAAACCCAGCCCCCATCTCCCCGGACCAGGGCTAAAGATGAATAATAGAATTCACTTTCATTTCCCATCGGTTGTCAGCTGAATTAGCCTCATTCTGTCCCCAAGAGCCTGTCTGCCTTAATCTTACTGAAAGTTCTGCCCTTTAAAATTCTTAGGCCAAACTCTGCTCCCAACTACAGCGGTGTAAACACGGAGAAACTCTATTAGCTTTGGGTGCAAACGAGAGTACAATATGCCACTCTGACCCCAATCATAATCATCAGCATCGTTACTAAATCTTGAACTGGGGGAAATATGTCAATGACCCGCAGTGAAAACCTCCATCCCAGGACTGGGCTTTCTCCATGCAACAAAAATATAATCTCCTGGGAGGAGGAAAATGATGGCGACCTGTGAGAAAGGAAAAGGGATCTGGAGCCTCAGAAAAGGCAGCCCAGGAGATTTTACTAAGCGACTATAGAATAGCCCAAATAAGCCACTTCCAGAATTGTATGTACTAAGAACACAATTCCACCTGTGAGTTCTGATGACATCATCAGCCACAAACAGAGGGAGAGTCACCAGAGCCCCAAGAGAAGGACAGAATGGACCTAATTTGTGGGTGTTTTGGGGGCAATGGTTTAAAAACAAATCCACTCTGTTGTTCCATGAGAATGTGGTCTACTGGTTGGCTGCAAAGAATCAGCATAGCTTCTTGAATTCTATTTCCAACTCTGCCTTGGAACAAGTGTGACACTCTGAACCTCAGGGGAATACCCTGCACCCCCATGTTCATCCTTATAATATGAGTGTGTGGTATCCAATGCAAAGTTTGTCATGTTGGGTGTCTTCAGAAGGCTCATGATGCACTGAACATTGTTGTTTTAGTAATGTTATAGGTTGTAATTTCATGTATATAGGTATGAAGCTGAAAATGTGTCCTCATGGCTTAAAACAAGCCCAGGCAAAACTCTCCAGGAACAGAGGGGCAGTTCACACCTCATCAGGGCAGGTATGGGACAAACCCAACCCAGCCTCACATGAACAAAAGACACTGGCCTCGGCAACAACAAAGGATCTGTTGGACTCTTGAGTGAGTCACCCCACTTCCCTGGCCAGTCTGGGACTATGATGAGGCATTGTTCACCTGACCCTGAAGGGGGGGGACAAAGCCAAGAGGGAAGAAAGAACATGATAAAAGGGAGAGATGTTTGCCATGCTCCTCTCTCTTCCACCTCCACCTGCAGCATCACCACCAAGCGACTGAAGTGCTGATCAAAGGGGAGAGCCTGGCTGAAGGGCAACCAGCCAGCCTGTGGTGAGAAGCATCTAAGTTTGTAAGGGCACTGAAAGTGTTAAAATCAGCTTAGAAAGAGTTTTGCTTTTATTTCATTTGACCAAATCTGACTTCTTGTGCTTTGACTTATAATCACTTAAAATATATCTTTTGTGTTACTAAGTTTGTTTGTTTATTGTATCTGAAGCAGTGCATTTGGTTTGAAGCGTCTCAGAGACTCCCCTTGGGATAACAAGCCTGGTACATATAAATTTCTTTGTTAAATTGACAAACTCATATAAGCTTGCAGCATCCTGCAGGCATAACTGGACACTGCAAGACAGAGGTTCCTAGTGTTGTGTCTGGGACCGGAGATATTGGCTAGTGTCATTCGGTTGCACAATCCAAGAAGCTTAAATGCCAGAGGCTATGCATGAACAGCCCAGGAGTGGGGGTTCTCACAGCAGAGCAGGGTAAGGCTGGCTCCCAGAGTCAAGGATTGTAGTGATCTAGCAGATCACTGCTCCAGATAACACCAGGGGAACATCACAACAAGCCACTTAGCCTCTCTCTGCCTCCTTCTCCCCATCTGTAAAATGGGAATAACAATGCTGACCGGCCATGCGGAAGAAGAGATACTTAGCAGTAAATATGTATATTCTGGTAGCACACAATAGCCTCATGTATTCCTATTAGGATTTTCTGTAGTACCCATCACTGTGGTATCTGAGCACTGCAGATACCAGGCCCTTTGAGATCCTCAGGGAAGGTTAAAACTGTTCCACTCCTTTAAAAAAAATGGGGTTTTGAGTAAATGAAATATTTTCCACAGAAAGGGTCTATTTCCTCAAGTTTTCCTTAATTTCTCATTTGAAAACCTAAAACTATTTTTTCCCAGTTTTTCAGCTGATATATTTTTTTGGGGGGGTTGCTAAAAACTGGGAAAAAAATGTTTTTTGGCCAAAAAGTTTAAATTTTCAGTGGAATATTCTTTCCCAGCCTTTTCTATTAATGAAGCAATTCTAACTTGTATTTTGGTGCCCTACCCTCTCCTATGTAGTGGCATTCCTTGTATAGTAGATGATATGCTATGTCACCATGGCTCCCAACTGACAATACAATCCAGTCAGCTTGTTCAGGAACCTAATGCAAAGTGGTATTAAATCCTCCTTGATCAGTGGGTGATCATTACGACATTGTGACATATTGTGTTGCAATGACAGTCAAAGAGATAAATGTGACAACATTTTCTATCTGTAAGCTATCACAGAGGGTGAAGAGCCTGCTACAGCTGTGGCTAAAAGAATCGTATATTTTAACTCAGGCAGTCGAGCTGCATGCATTAAGATCCAGATGTTGAAAGTTCAAGCCCTGCTGCTGATTTCTGACCCTGGGGGCATTGACATTAAATAGACATAAGAAGTAGCAATGTGTTGTGTGGAATATTTATATAAGGAAGTAACTGATGGTCCAACCGTAGTCTAGACCAGAGTGTCAAACGCATTTCATGGTGAGGTTAAAATTCCATTTTTAATTATAATTCATGGGCTGGGTGTCAATATAGGACTCTACTCCCCCTTAATCTACAGTACAGTTGCAGTTGCTCACTGACAAGCTTTGGATGAAGATTGAAGATGGAATTTGGCCTTTACGTTGTAACCAAACATTTAGTTATTAGCATTATTTGTTGAGTATCTTATTGTATCCAGCATCACTCAAAGGGGAAATCTGCTCCCCTTTAGGACCTCTGTTTCTCTTCCTCCCTCTCCTCACTTCTGTTTCTCTCCCTCTTTTGTGTCTGCTTCTGTCCTCCTTTCTTGCCTTTGCATGTCTTTCCTTCCAGCATCTCCCAGTCAGCAGCTTTTCTCCCACTGTCCTCACTATGATTAGCAATGAAGTAGTTAATGTTGACATTTAAAGTCCCATCATTACATTTCAGAGTTAACGCTTCATTGAGATTACTGTGGGATGGGGGAGTTCTCACCTCTCAAAATTGCTGTTAGACAGCCTGCAGACTCTGGATGACGATACCATACTGAACGTATTGCACTTGGGGGTCAAAATCCATTGCTGTCAATGACAACGCCCTCCCCTCCCCACAACTGACTTCAATGAAGCCAGGCTTTCAATCTCATTCTTTGACGTTGCACCTCCCAATGTACCCAGATAGGTAATATCCTGTAGCCCCACCTGTTGCTGGGTAGTGTCACATGCACAGACATTGCAGATGTGGAGTTATATAAAAGAGAGAAGTGTGCGTATTCAATTTGTCTTTTGACCGGTAACATCTGCCTGCTCTTCTTCCATCCTTTTAAAGACCTACTGTGGTCAAATGAGCAGCGTGGAACATTCAGCTTTTGTAAAAATGTAATTAACCCCTGACAGCTTGGCTAGGAAGGTAGCTTTCCAGTCTACGGGAGCAGAAGGATGTTACCAGCCACATGCATTTGACCCAAGCCTGTGAGATCCCATTCTCTATCTTGCAAGCCTGGCACACTTTGTATAAATCTAGATGCTACCCAATGGCATGAAGCAATGGGTGTGCAGTTCAATTATTTATTTATATATTTAATTTTTCCCATTTTTAACACACCTGCCAGTTAGTCTGCCAGGTACTCAAACAGGTTAGAGCTATACAATCCTTACTACTACCCAAATATCCACTCTAGGGCCTGGGTGATTTTGGACATTGAATCAGAAAAGGCTGCATCTAGTATATCTTTTCCCAGCTTGTCACTCTGGGTACATCTTCACTACCCGCCATATCGGCGGGTAGCAATTGATTTCTCTGAGTTCGATATATCGCGTCTCATCTAGACGCAATATATCGAACTCCGAACACGCTCCCGTCGACTCCGGAACACCACCACCACGAACGGCGGTGGCGGAGTCGACGGGGGAGCCGCGGACGTCGATCCCACGCCGTGAGGACGGGTAAGTAATTCGAACTAAGGTACTTCGACTTCAGCTACGCTGTTCGCGTAGCTGAAGTTGCGTACCTTAGATCGAACCCCTCCCCCCCCCGCCTAGTGTAGACCAGGCCTCTGAAAGCTCAACTCTAACTCCAGCAAACTGTGTCTGGAAAACAGCAACAGGCCATAGCCACAAACTGAGATCCAGATTTCAAATTCCTCTCTTCTATGTGCCCAAAGTTGGGAGGTTCTCCAGGCTATAGATTTTGCGTCAGTATCATCGCTAGAGTATTCCTGAGAGTCTTGCTCATTTTGCATACATTCCAGCTTACTGAAACAGACATCATTAGTGACACCAGTGACTCTGGAAACCTTGCGTCAGAGACCGAACGTCAGTATCCATCGTGCTTCAATACTGGTTAACAGTAACAAGAACATATGCATCTGCTGATCTCATGTCACCAGATGGTGTCGGGAACTGGATGGCCACTTTCTAAGTATTCTTCCCCTCTGGCAACATTATTGTATGACTTGTCTCTGATGTTCTCTTGATGCTGTGTCATCCCACTAGAACCTTGTGATGTGGAAACACAATGCTACTGCACCATGACACCAAATGGCATCACAACACAACCTGAGGGTGCAGCCATGTGGTATCACACTTGGAGATATTTCAGGGTGTGTTTAGTGTTCTCAGTCTGGTACAGTGTTCAAGGGACAGCTGTGGCCTGGTCAAAATGGGAACAACTTGTGACAAACAACACAGTGGCAAGACAACACTAGCTTAAGCAGGTGGAATGCTACTGACGATTCATTCTCTTTCCTGTAGCAACTATGATCACCTTCGGTGAACAGCTGCACCTTACTGAAAACTCAAGCCCAAGTTTGGCCCATGGTAACACCTATGCAAAGCCCCAGACTTCAGAGCAAGTTGCATGGGTATAACTGTGGACAGACTTTAGTTCTCAGGTTGTAGCCATTGTCCCCTGCCTTACTGCAGTGTTCATCTCATGTTGGGAATCAATTGGCTCTGTAAAAACAAACATTCTGCCCAGGACATACTCCACAGTGAACTGGAAACAGACTGGGCCATAAAGTTACCTCTATTGCTTATATCTTCATACAGAGAGGATATATGTAGAAGATATAACACCACGCCCATAGTTACGGCACAGAACAGGAAGACAATATAAAAATCAAAGGCACTAAATATAAACACATGTCGAGAATAACCCTGGTTTTAATGAGAACCTCAATGAGCTGAAATCCAGATATACTCTGTCTCCTGGCACTGGGCCATCTGTTAAAGGCCATCTGGCTTGGCAAAACAGCCAGTTTGCAGAGTAACGGTTCCCATGCAAAGTGGGTTAGAATTGTCAAGCCCAATGCATGGCTTCTTTAAAGCTGACTGTTCTACAAAGCAGACTGGTACATTTTCCACCATGTTCCAGCTTTGGGGACTCTGGGTGGGGCATCTACACATGCCAGCCCCTCCATCATATGAGTCTTTACGAAAGGTTTGAGTGATCCCCCCCAAGGGACTATACAGTTCTTAATCTCTCTGACTTGAGATTCTCTACAGAAGCTCATGTGACATATCAAGAGAGTGAGGAGTGAGAAGGGTGGTGGAGTTCCCAGACAGAGACAGCTTCATACCGCAAGTAAAAGGCAACCAATCAAGGAGAGGAAATACCATGTGACTTAGGTGACCAATCACATGCCACAATAGCAAGACTTGATGCATCAATTAGGGAGAGGCATTCAGGGTTTCAACCAAAATTGGAGGGAAAAGTCCTAATCTCCGCCCGCCCCCCACCCCCCATCCCCCATGACAAAGAATCATTTCTCTGTTACAACCAACTCTACTAAACAGCAACGTTTATTCTCTGACAATTCACAAACAAACCAAGGAGCTGAATTCATGCAGGGCTTCAATTTCCAGTGCTCAACATCCACAAGCAAAGCCAGGTTTTCAAGAAACCTCAGTTCCATTTAGACACCTATACAAGAGCCTCATTTTCAAGACTTTCTAGTACAGAGCAGCTCCCATTGACTAATATCCAGAGGGGATGTCAGTATTCAGTGTGAACCCAACCTGCTGAACTCTAGGAGTTCTGACTACTTGTAGATAAGATGATCACAATGGTCCTTTCTAACATACTATGAGCCTAAGGGTTTGTCTGTACATAAGAGCTGTGTCAGTGTAGTTAAAGGTGTGCTGCCCGCTGCTGCAGATGCAATTGCACTGGGTATAGAGGAATGACTCACCAACCTGTACCCCTCATGGCTGGGCATGGCTTGCACTCTTCCCCTGGAGTCCCCTGCTGACAGATACTGTGATCCAGTGGTGGTCTCATGACCCATCCCCTCTGCTAACAGAGACTCTCACAGAACAATGGTCCAGTGACATTACAGCAGGTCTTCAGCCCAGCTCTGAGCTCAATGATCCTTACATTGCTCATCTCAGGGGATTTCACCCCACTTTCCTTCATGGCTTCAAGGGGAACCCAGACCTTCCCTCTTCTCTGGGTTCCAGCCCAGGGACCCTGAAGCCAACAGCTAAGATCTGCTCCCTCAGACTGTTAATTGCCTCCCTTGACTACCTCAGCCAGGCTCTAGGCCCTTTTCCCCTTTCCTGAGCTCACCTCTCTACAGGCTCTTCAACCCTTCCCAAGCCTTGCAGAGTTCTTTCCTGCTCTCATACCGATCAGTGCTTCCCAGAGCTTTCTCCCTAGAGGTCAAGCTCTTGTCTGTCTCTTCCAGACTCTGTCTCTGTGTCCATGTCTCTTTCCTACAGAAACCCAACCCCTGATCCTACCTCCCTGGGCCTTGCCCTTTCATGCTTCATCCTTCCTTTATTAGTCACCACCCGCTGCTCTTCACAGCTGGACTTATTCTTAATTCAGATACCCAGCTCCTCCCCAGCTGGGCCTCATCCTCGGTTGGAGCTGGGCCACCCCCCAGGTGCATTCAGGTGCACTAATTGCTCTCAGGCTCCAATTATCTCTGCATCTGCCTGTGTGAGGTACAGACCCCATCACGTTTAACAACAATAGCTAGCTCTCATACAGTACTTTTTATCCATAAAGCTAAAAGCACTTTACCAAGGGAGTCAGTATCATTACCTCTATTTGACATTTAGGGAAACTGAGGCACAGAGAAGTGAAGCAACTTGCCCATGGTCACCTGAGGCCAGTGTCATAGAACCCTGTTTCCCAGTCCAGTGCTCTAGCCACTAGGCAACACTGCTTTACAGCAATATATCTGAAGGGGAATAAACGATACCAGTATAAGGCACCATTGTCCCAGTTTGACTGCATCTACACTGGGGCTTGTACCACTATAACTATGTCAGTAAACAACAAATCACATCTCTAACAGGCATAGTTATAAGGGTAGAAAAACGGTGTGTGCTAAAAGCTCTGCTTCAGGTGCCACAGAAGGGATAGGGAATTACTGGATGGGGCTCTCTGGCCTGTGTTATGCAGGAAGTCAGACAAGATGAGCAAAATGGCCCCTTCTGACTGTGACCTCTATGACTTTAGGTGCCTAGGTAGGAACTGACCCCTTTGGAGAATCTGGCCCCCTTCTGAAAATTCCAGCCTTAATACATTGTTTGCCTCAACTCTAACCCAAGCACTCTGTCCATCTGTACCAGAGAGAGCAAAGTTCCACCCTCTAAACAATCTGATCACTGGGTATGAGTGCTCAGCAGCTTCCTACCCAGGGAATGTACCTTCAGAATCTTCTCCATGGGCCTGATCCTGCTACTCCTATTAAAGTCAATGGCAAAGCTCATTGACTTCAGTGGAGCAGGATCAAGTCCTGTGATTTGCTGCAGCTTACATTGTTAATTGCCAGCTGCAATGTATTACATTGCACTGTTTACATACACCTGGGCTCTGAAACCTTTGTGTGAATTCCAGCCCACCTCCTGGCATTAAGGAATCTCAGCCATGTAATTTATATAACTCGGGGGGAGGGGGAAGGGATATCTTACCTACTCAAAAATATTATCAAGTCCTTTCAGGTTCCTGTTGTTTTGTCAGATCTCACTCATGTGCAGGGAGACCCCTCACTGGGGATGCATATTAAGGGCTGTGTTTAAAGCCCTCCCCTTCTGATGAGGAAGGATTTCTGCAGTGTGTGCATTTCAGTCAGACATTTGCAATCTCCACCATACACATATTAATCTCACTTACTCCAGATGTCACAGGCAGAGCCCCTGTTGTGGTTTCCATGGGTCTCCCGGGCAATAGTTCACGATGGACTCATTCCGATTTCCATTCTGCCGCCATTGTCGCTTTACACCACGGCATGCAACGGTAGTGGGAATAGGTGAATATCCAGCACAACTCTCAAGTGAGGGACTCGCTCTCTTTCACTCTCACTCTAGTGATCTAATCTCTCTCAAATTAGTCCTCAAATCTGATTGTTTATCTATCTAGCTAACTGATAGATTGGAGGGATAGGACCGAATAACGAGCTGTATGTATTAGATTGATAGATGATGATTATGATTCATTATTTAGATTACAATAGTGTCTACAGGTCCAAGTCCCACCATTCTAGGCACTGTACAAAATACAGCAAAAAGACAATTCTTGCCTCAAAGAGTTTTCAGGCAAGATTAGAGCTATTTGTCTTTCTACCGGACAGGGCTCCAATCACCGTAAACTGTCGGTGTGAAACCCAAAATGAAACTAAACGTGCAATTATTTGAAGTGGAGTCTATTCTCCCTACCTAGGGGTTGGTCACTGTAGGATATAGGAATAGAGTAAAACCTGGTGAGCCTCTGCTAGTGCCCACTGTATTCTGTATCTACGGTCTGGCCTGCACCTAAAACTTCAGTCGATCTATGTTGTTCAGGGGTGTGAAAAATGTAGACATAGTTAAGCCAACCTAAGCCCTAGTTTAGACGCCACTAGATTGATGGAAGAATTCTCGGAGGGGGGGGGAGGGAGGGAGATGTGGATTCACTGCAGCAATGAAAAAACTCCTGTCACAGTAGCAAGCGTCTACACTATAGTAGCATAGCTGTAGCCCTTGCAGTGTAGATATAGCCTTAGAAGCAGGCAGAAACCATTCTGAGCAGCAGTGTGCATGTAGGTTGGCCTCACACATTTAATATGCAAAGCTATGACTCTTTGGGGATAAGTCTGTGTCAAGTTAGGAATTTCACATCGTTTTCTGAAAACCCCATTTATGATGTGACCTTTATTGTGGATTAGAGTAGCCATTCTAAGGCAGGGATGTTACACCTAATGTAAAGATTATGTCCAGGAAGCTGTGATAGAGCAATCGATGGCCATCAACATTGAATGCTTCTACTCTAGTGGAACAAGAGGTTTGCTGCTGGTAGGGGCCATTGATTTGAACAATTTTCTACTCAGAACCCTGGGGAGGGGCTGGCGCCTGGCAATTCCCCAGTGAAAGCACATAGGCAAGAAAGAGGACAAGAGACTTTTTTAAAAGGAGGCTGCCTCTCTAAGCAAGGGGCCAGCCCATCACTAGCAGCAAGATGGCCAGGCCAAGAAGGCCAGAAGGGCTGTCTGGCCGAAGGACTCAGGCCAAACTCAGAACTCATTGGGGTGGTGAGATCAGACCAGGGGATGCATTCAGGACTGTTCATTGTTTTCCATAGATCTCTATGTCTCTTGTGCTGTTTAAGAAATCCCTTTGCTCAGTCTGTGTTTCCTTGCTTTACTGTTGTGTTGTCCTGGAAAGGTATAACTAGAACCCAGAGCTCCCACAGCCAGGTGGTCTCAGGGAGGAATGTGTCTAAGGAGGGCTAAGGCATTGATTTCAGGATCTTGGTGGCAGGACTACAGGGTCCCACTGCCCAAGCGCGAAGTGAAACACAGGTCTGGAAGTGCACTTGAGAGACCCAACATTAGGAACAGTGACCAGGACCCACAGGGCTTAACAGCATATGGGATTCAGCAGCTGGATCCTATCACAACAGACATTGTAAAAGAGCTTGTAGCATTGAACCTGAAGTGCTGAAATCAAGCTTTGGAATTAAAAAAAAATCTATTGGACACAGATTTTAAACTGAATAAACATTGCCAACCCCAAACCCTGCAATTGTTTGGGCAGAAAATGAGATTTTCAACCTTATTTGAAATACATTTTTTTATTATTTTTTTGCCACCCCAAATTGAAAATGTTCAGCCCAAAACATCCAAAACCTACACTTTTATTGTTGTTTTTGTTATTGTTTGGTTTTGTTTTGTTTTCAGACAAAAACATTTTGGTTTAGGGGGTTTCTTTTCTCTGATAAAAAAACAAAACTCTTCAAGGAATGCAGGCACTTTCCACAAAAATGTTCATTTGGTCAAAAAACCTAATTTTTCATTGAAAAAGAAATTTTGATAGAAAATATTTGATCAGCCCTAGTGAGCCAGGGTTGGAAAGTGAAATTGATTAGAAAATGGCTAGCCTATTTCCTTTATGCAAGCTGAGAGAAATACAAGGAGCATGAAAGGCCAATAGTAAAATTAGGATTCATATTTTTATTACTGTGGAGTTTGCAGAGATGAGGGTATTTGTTAGTCACAAATATGATGATGAGACACATCCTCAGCCAGCGTAAATCAGCACGACTCCATCTGAAGTCAATTTATAGCAGCTGACAATCTGGATCCATATTTTTAATATACTTAACATTGTCTTTTTATGTGGCTCTCCCACGTCACAGAGCAAGTTAGAGTCAGGGCAGAAACAGGATCCCCAACTCCCACCTCCCACATTTTAGTTACTAGACGGTGTGCACTCGGGCAGTCTATTGTGTTCAGTTTCAGCATGGAAGATATAATCACACTTGTAGCACAGTAACAAATTCCTGTCACCCCCATAGCCTGCCACCATGGTAACCTATTTATAGAACATCATTAAGGTCAACCCAAAGGATAAACTTAATCCTACATTTAAAACATAAATCCATCATAGTACAATTATGCTAGTGCTGTGTGTATGAGGAGATAATGATATCAAGACCATGGCCAACCTCCAACAAGACTTGTTCCCAAAAGTGGTCTCAGATATGATCAGCTTTGCTCTGCTCACCTATGTGAGCCCAATCCCGTGAGGCACTATGTGGTCCAGGGGAACTGCTAAGAGCCCACCCACTGGGGTTCAGTGTGTGTATGGGAAAAGCGCTAGGCTGTCTTTGAGGCATTTTATTCATGCTTCTGTTTCTACCCTGTGAGGTGTGTTCCATTAAGAGACAAAGGCTATAGTCACTAATGTGCCCTTCCATCCTGGAAGCAAGCAGGGAAGAAAGCAAGGCTCCCAACCCCTTCCCGAGACTTCTCTTTGTATGGCACAACTGCGCACTGCCTCTTAACTAGGGCTAGGAGTTAAGTCTCCATTTAATCTTATGGTATGAATCCAGGATTCTCTTTTTCTACAAAACAAACCGTCTTGCAGCATTGCACAAAGGAGCCAATTTTTTCTGGCCGGGTCGTTGTTTTCATGCTTTCCCATCTAAATATTAACGAAAACAAGCAAACCCCAAATCTGTTTCTCAAAATGCCATTTTATAAGGCTTTCAAAGTTATAATGTTTTAATTAGGATTTAGAGAAAACAAAACAATCCTTTCCAAATGAGTATGAAAACATTTCTTCCCATGTTCCTAACAGCTAGTTCCTTGTGACTCTGTGTTACCATAGAGAGTGTAAAGTGGTGGTAATGCTACTGCCGAAATGGGTGACTCAGACTTTGCTCTCATATTACCCGCTTGAAATGTTCAGCTGTCAGTCCTGCCATGTGTTTAGTTTAGATTATTACCAGAAACGGTGGCACAGTAATGCTAGGCAACCAACACCCTAGCACTGACTGCTCTGAAAATCTGCCACTGATAATATTTAGCATTTTCTATCCAAAGATATCAAATCGCCTTTCCAAAAGTGGGTCAGGATCAACACAGAGGCAAAATGTCACCTACTGAGTCAGCAGTAGAGCTAGGTAGAGAACCCAGGAGTCTTGACTCCCAGTCTGGTGTCCTACCCACTGGGGCATGCAGCCTCTGAAGAGGCCACTCTGCTGCTGTAAGATAAGGAAACGCAGCTAATTTTATTAATAATTAATTCTTTTCTCCTTCCAGCTGAGTTTCTGACAGTGCTTTGCAAACTGTAATGAATTAAGCCTCATTATCAGAGCTGGTTGGGAATTTTTCAGTGAAAACTATCAAATCATCAAAACTGAATTTTTTCAAGGGAATGTATCCATTTTGATGCAACTTTCCTCAGGAAGGTTTCTTGGGTTCAGGATGGAATTTCTGGCCAGAGAGAGAAAGTTACATCCAGAATAGCCAGCAGGTTGGTGGGTAGGGTAATCAAGAATCTGGCTTTTCCACATCCCAGGTGAGTGCCCAGCCCACTCTTGGCTATTCTGAGGTGGGGCTCTATCCTTCTTTTGTTCTTCATGAAAAATTTCAACAGTTTTTTGTTTCAGCCCAATGCAAAACGAAGCCAAATGCCATAACTTTGAACTTTTTTGTAAAGCAGAATTCTTGTTTTGTAGCCAGCCACAACACTCCTGTGAGTTTGACAAGAAACACATAGACCTGCATCACTTGCTATGGAAATGCATCTGCTGCTGGGGCAGAACACAGCAGCCGTTAAAGCCCGCAACACCCCAGTTATGCCAGAAAGTGGAAAAGAGTGCTGTACTGAGATAAAATTGCAGAGGAAACTTAAGGTGAGCAATGTAATCACCCTTTGACACATTTGAACAAGACATCTGGATGTACACTCCTGTCCTTTTCTTATTTATCTGCCGTACCCTCACTTTTCCTCATTGTTTATATCCCAGTAGCCGTCAGAGGTTCCAGATTACATCAAGGCCCCATGGTACAAGGCTCTGCTCTCACAGAATTAATCCTTACTCTGAAGAGTTTACAAGCTAAAAAGACAAGTCATAATTCTTATTCCTATTTCACAACTAGGAAAGTGAGGTACAAGGAGACAAGGTCATACTGTGAGTCTGTAACAGAGACAGGAATTGAATCCAAAATGCCTGACTCTCACTCCAGTATTTCATCCACCAGACTATCCTTCCCCCAAATGCCTGGTCCCTTTATTACATCTTTTCTCACTGTTACCTTTCGCTGCCAATCAAGACCTGGCACAGAGTGGCACTGACAGCAGTGCTTACAACAGGTTGAAAAATCAAGGACAGAGCAGCCATCTTGCTGTAAAGTGGCAATTTATTACACCTTGGCCATGCTTGGGCCTAATATCAGCAACTGTGAACAGTTTCTGTCCAACTTTAATACCAGTTTAACGAGCGGAAGAAAAAGTTTATGGCTGAAATATTAAATATTTCATGTAAATGGTGAGCAATAAAGCAAATTTTTCTGTTGCACCGGTATTACGGCACATTTTCTCTTTTAGTGCTGCTGCCATGCTGTAGATATTGACGAAAACGCTGCTTAGATTGTAAGCTCTCTGATGCAGCTCTTTGTTCAGTGTTTGTACCACGCTTAGCACAATGGGGCGCTGGTCCATGATGCGGGCACCTGAGAGCTATCACATACAAGTAAATAATAACAACACCATTTCTAACAGGCAGCATGAATACGATGGAATCCCTGTGAAAGGGAATAATCAGGAGAGCCGAGGTGTTCACACTATGACCTGCCAGAGGTCCACCAGAGCCGCGGGACCAGCGAACCCTCCACAGACACGCCTGCGGGAGGTCCACCGGAGCCGCCTGCTGCCCTCCCGGCGACCGGCAGAGCACCCCCCGCGGCATGCCGCCCCAAGCACGCGCTTGGCGTGCTGCGGTCTGGAGCCGCCCCTGGCCCGGGGCCTGGGGCAAATTGCTCCACTTGCCACCCCCTCTGGGCGGCCCTGCAGTACTCAGGGCAGCCAGCTGGGATATAAGGGACCCATGTTTGAGACCTGCTCTAAATCAGCCGGAACAGGAACTTGAACCTGTGTGTCCCACAAATCCCCGGTGAGTGCTTGGTTTCATTCTGATCCAAAACTGGAAAAGAATTAAATCTCAAAAACTTTCATGGGACAGAAGAAGCATTTTATGCTCAGCTCTGCCCAAAACCTAGCACTTACCATAGCCATCCTGTAGGGGAGAAGGGTAGGCCCCTCTCTAGACCTCTCTGATGGGGGCTGCCAGGTAGCACAAACTGGGTAAGAGCTGATATGATGTAAACAATTTGCCGCTGGAAGCTGGACAGATCCCCATCCCCATTTCACACAGACCCTACAAGAATCCTCAGATAGTAATAGCTATTGGTCACTAGTGGCCTGGAGGTCTTTGGAAAACCTGCAACTGGCATTTCCCCCCAACAATGCTATCATCTCTGCTTTCATCAAACATCAGTTCCCACCTTCTCCTTGCTATGGGCCAGATTCTGCCATGTTTCCTAACACCAAGACAAACCCTGCTCTGTAATTGCATGCAACTGCTCATGGGAGTAAGGTACGAGTGAGTGCAAGCAACACTGGCAGAATCTGTCCCAGTGTTTCTAATGGAGTTGAAACTGACCTGACTCTTTCCACTTGCCTTTGTTGATCATCCATCAGCTTCCACCAAGCTTGGGGAAAGTGTTTCTTCTGCTGCAGAACAAGCACTGGGGACTCACACTTTGGGTTTTTATAGGGGTCCTGCAAACATGGGTAGATTTTGAGAATGTAGAAAAAATTGCTTAAGAGCCTACACATCCCCAAAATAGCCTCAGCCACTTAATATGGACCCCTCATCATTTTATACAGCAGTCTACTGGTGTCCACAAGGAGGGAGTAAACTTCTTGGTACTCACTGAGTTCCAGGCTGCAGTTTTGCTTGAGCAGACCTACTAAGTCAGGAGGTGCATGTACAGCCTATGGGTGGCTGTGAATCCAGTCCCTGACTCCCCATAACCTGGTTTATTATTCACAGTTGTTTGATAAAGCTTTTGTGGAGCCATAAAATATGAAGAGTGAGATTTGTTCTGCTGTCAGCAGCATTCCAGGGAAGAGATGCAGAGCTCCCTGCGATGGAGATAAATCAGGAGTGAATGGATGACAGAGAGGGCTTGGAAGGGATTGGAACCAAGGATTATTAAAGACATTGCAGATGGAGCCTGCTGGGATTTCCAAAGAAAGATGTCCAGCACCCTCTAGTGGAAGCAGAGGGCTCAGTAGTTGTGCTTAGCATCTCTGAAGCAGAATAACTATATAAGGCTAGATACTGCCCCCCTTATTCATGCTAATTAGTATCTTACTGTATGTGCCATCCCGCTGAAATCTGTATCAATTCACATTGTAAAGTACTGGCCCTTAAGCAATAAGAACCTGGCACAGTCAGATGAGTGCTAAGGTGCTGAGCAGCAGGGAAGCACAGCTCAATGGGCAGGCTGCTCGCTTGGGTCGTAAAAGAGCCAAGTCCAAGTCCTTGCTTTGCAACAGACTCCCCACGTGACCTCAAGCAAGTAATGTGGTTCCTGATTTGCAAAACAGGGATAACAGCCTCCTGGGGTGTTGTGATGGTGAATGCAGTAATGATTGTGAGATGCCTCAGGTATTACAGTAACAGCGCACTAGTTGCCTGAAGCAAAGCTGACCGCTTCTAACATCCACCTCCACTGCAGCAGCCAACCTAGATTGTTACCTTTCACGCTGTTGATAGCGAACTGTTTAATTAAGCCGTTAACACTGGGTGATGAAGAGCCAGAGAAGTGACATTCCAGCAGGTTATATTTTTTTCCCACCATCACTCACTTTAGATCCCATTTTTGCTCTGCTGGCAAGTCAAAAATGAGACTTTTCAAGCTTTGAGCTGCAGCCGGTAAGTGAGCCTCCAGCTGTGTGCTTGCTGCTTTGAAACATATATCATCCGCAACAACAAGGCACAGACCTGAGCCAGCACTAACATTCCGGGAGAGATAAAGGGAGTGCTCTGAGT
Organism: Mauremys mutica; assembly: GCF_020497125.1. NCBI lineage: Eukaryota > Metazoa > Chordata > Testudines > Geoemydidae > Mauremys > Mauremys mutica. The sequence continues at coordinate 41,418,313 of NC_059080.1, forward strand.
GGCTGATGAGTGAACTGAGTGGTCTGTGGTGGAAGTCATCACAGTCACTCTAGGCCTGATCCTCAGCTGATGTAAAGGGGATGGGCTTCTGGCTGGAAGCTAATGAGCCTTATACCATGGACCTGCACTTGTGGGTGGTTAAAGGCTGTTGGTGTTTGAGCCTCACATTTCACAACACACCTGCAGCTGAGCAGGCATCCAGTATAACTGGGCCACATGCTTGTTGTTGGCATTTCCCACTGAAGCTTTAGCAACAAACAGGAGCACACATTGTCTCTTTCCTCAGCTTGTTTACTTTGTCTTGTCAGTACCCAGTGGCTCAATAAATTGAAAGAGTTTGGGGGGAGGGAGAGGAGAAGATAAGTGGTGCCCCAAAGAAGAGCAAATGTTTTCTGAAAGGTACCAGAGCAAAGACAGGATAAATTTCTGCTCCCCACAGAGGGTGGGTCTCAGCCTTAATAGTCTGCTCTTGTTCTATCTGTGGAGTGCCTCCATGCAGGGATAGCCAGATACCAGACTAAAGACCCACCTGGGGGAAAGGGTTATGTCCTCAGAGCAGATGCCTCAGAAAGAAGTAGGAGCTCACTGGAGACAGTAGGGTGGGCTGGCTGAGCTCTGGAAGGTACCAAACAGGAAATGGGCATAAGACAGCAAGTTTGAATCCAGATTTGAATTTTCCCCGGAGATCAGGGGTGCTTAGGTCCCAGATTTAGGTTCCAATCAGCATAGAGATAAGATCCAGCCATCACATTTGGATCTGAATCTCAACTTTCCCTAAGTTCGGGGGTGTTCAGGGCTGGAGGTTTTGTTCACTATACAAAATACTTCAAGAAACTTCCAAATCACATCAAGCAATTGCAGATCCCCATGCGTTTCTGCAGAAGTGCAGAGAATACGGTAGATAAGGTGTAAATACCAGAGGAACGTGAAGGACAGGTCCCAAAGACATCAAATGTGGCACTAACAATGCAATCTCTTTGTGCTTCAATGCCCCACCTGTAAAACTGGGATAGCAATATTGCCTTTCTCCAACCTTCTTTCTGTCTTGTCTATTTAGATTGCAAGCTCTTCGGAGCAGGGACTCTCTTTCACTAGGTGCATGTGCAGTGCCTAGCACAATGGGGCCCTGATCTCAGCTGGGGCCTCTAGATCCTACTATATTGCAAATACATCTATATCTATCATCTGCTTATATTGCCCCCTCCCGTAGTATGTAGAAACTCTGGGCTCAGACGCAAGGGATGGAGGGGTGACATATTACGGCCATTCCTGTCTGAAGATTCTGTAGTAAAAATTGTTTAGCTCAAGCAATTCTATAAAGTAAAATGTTATGAAGGGACTTGGACAAAAATACACAGCATAAGAATTTCCACTGCAGAACAGAGCACTGGTCCATTTAGCTTAGTTTCCCTTCTTCACCACTCTTTCCCAGAATGCCCATATTTTGCAAGGCTGGACCACTGTTTACACTGAAGAGGTACTGCAGAGTGGATGCTGTTCGTTAAGAGCCAGCCCCAGCTGTGAGGCGCTTACAGGCTAAGGCCCTGATCCTGCACCGAATGACTCACATGCTTAACTTCAGACACTGTGAGTAGTTCCACTGAGTTCAGTAAGTCCAGACACAGTGCATATAGCTAAAGACATGCATAAGTCTTTTCAGGATTGGGAAATGATTCCTTTACTGCTATATTATTCTTATAAATTCCTATATCTACTTTTGAAAGTTACTGAGCCATCTGTCCCAATAATACTCTTAGGCAATGAGTTCCACAGGATAATTATATGTTGCCTAAAACTAAGTTTTGTTTTCTGCCTTTTAAATATTTTGCCTGTTCATTTAATTGAGTGCCCTTTTGTTCTTGTACAGCAGTTATGAGCACCACTGAAATGCCTATAAAGAAATAAGTTATAGAGACTTTATGTGATATATAGCAGCCTGAATGGCCTCCTCTAAGCCATTCTTTGTTTCATAAATCTCTGTGATATCTCTACTGCCATTCCTCCTTTCCAGCTAAGTAAAAACTGCCCTAAATTCAACTGAACAGCTCTCCTCTTTTAACCTCTTCTCCTGTGGAATTATGCCACATGAAGAATCACAGTACGAAGGCATGGCACTTCTGCAGAGGTTCATAGCGAAGCAGAAGGGTCATCCTTGACAACAATCACAGCTAGTGGCTGCTTGGGGGTCTGCCATTTTGGGGAGCCTGCTGCCCATTCAAGCTCTGCTACCCACAGGCCAGCCCCATCTCCCTCTCCAGCAGTGGGACCAGAAGAGATGGAGGGAGAAATCTTCATGCTGATCAGCTCGCCACGCTGTCCAAACAGGAAATGAAATTCAAAAGTTCGCGGGCCTTTTCCTGTCTACCTGGCCAGTGCATCTGAGTTGAGAGTGCGGGGGAGGGATAGCTCAGTGGTTTGAGCATTGGCCTGCTAAACCCAGGGTTGTGAGTTCAATCCTTGAGGGGGCCATTTAGGGAACTGGGGTAAAAAATCTGTGTGGGGATTGGTCCTGCTTTGAGCAGGGGGTTGGACTAGATGACCTTCTGAGGTCCCTTCCAACCCTAATCTTCTATGATTCCAGAGCGGTCACAAATCACAATGGAGCACTCTGGGATAGCTCCCGGAGGCCAATACCATCGAATTGCATCCACACTACCCCAAATTCGACCTGGTCACCCCGCAAGGCCGATTTCAGCACTAATCCCCTCGTCGGAGGTGGAGTAAAGAAATCGATTGCACGAACACCCAGCCAGTGGATGTGGTGATAGTGAACTGCACCAGACCCCTGACACTAGGAGTTAGACTTTGGGGTGTGGTTGACCACAGTGACTGGGACGCAGAGACCCCCAGAAGGGAGTGAGACCGGAGCAGTGGACACCACCGAGCAGGAAGCAATGCAAGTCCAGACAACAACAAAGGAGCAGAAGACGGATGGGACACCACCAGCAGTGGGTGCCCCGCCAAGGACTGAGCTAATTCCCGGAGCAACCAGCAGGAGGCGCCATGGTGGTGAGTCCCAACCCCTCTACATGCTTGCTCAGCAGTTTAAGAATCAGGTAGGGAATATTTTGATTCCCTCAAATCCAATAGGAGTAACTCAGCTGTTCATCATCCCAAGATAGAACCATTGAGTAGCATGAAGTACTAGCGTGGGATCTTTCAGATTAAAGCTGAGTGAAAGACTAGAGCTGACTGAATAATTTATTTAATGACTTCCCCTTTTTTTTGTGTTTCACAGATTGGCCATAAACAGACCATAAAAATGTCCAACATATTCATCATTTGATATACATTTTTAATTTCTTCAGCAAATTCTCAGTCTTTGGCTTGATCATGAAATGTTTGCTGCAAGTATCCACAGCTCGCACTGTATTGGCTGGCTATATAAAACATGTTCCCTGATTGGATGTTTAAGCAATCAACAATGAGGAAAACTGTGAATATTCCCTGAGCACCATCCATCCCATGCCCTGTTTGAGGCCAGTAGACTGGGGCTAAAAATAGTATGTGATCATGTAATCAAAGACCTCATTAAAATGCATATGCACAAGGGGCTGAATTAAGGTTGCACAGACAACCTTAAATCTGGCATCTCCTGGCTTTTCAGTGCATGACTTAGCAACGTAAGTAAATTCTTCTAATTTAGTTTTGTTGTATGAAATAAAACTAATGAATGAAAGATTCCGTTGCACTTTTTGTCAAAGGAGGCCTTGCTTCAGGCTCCTTGGCCACAGTGATGTAGAAAGGCAGTAGGGTCTGGCCTGGGAGGCAGGAGAGCTGGATTCTGTTCCCAGTTTTGCCAGGGATTTTCTGCATGAACGTGGGCAAGTCACTTCATCTGTCAACGCCTCTACTTCCTCTCCCCTCCCTTTGTCTGCCTTGTCTACTTAGATTGTAAACTCTTGAGGGCAGGGATTGTGTCTGATTATGTGCACATACAGTACCTAACACACTAAAGAGGGCTGATTTCAGCTGCTGCCTCTAGGTGCTACTGTAATTCAAATAAAAATAGTCACTTAGATCCTCAAAGATATTTAGATGCCTAACTCCCACTGATAACTCCTGAGAGCTAGGAGCCTACATACCTTTAAGGATCTGGGCCAATATCCGTACTGTGTGCCACTTGGCTGCTGCCCTGTACCCCAGAGATGGCTGGTGGTGTGTTGAGTGAGTACCGTTCACTGTGTATGTCCATCCATCTCTTCCTGAGCTCTAGGATGGAAAGTGCTATTTAAAGGTAAAACATCACTATTAATAAAACAGAATGTCTTGGTTGTTTTCACCTCCCCTGCTCTCTCCTTACATTTTTGCTGGGCTGATGATTCTCTTACATGCCCTAGATAACGTATTGAATGTCCTCTTCCCTGCTCCTTCCTCTTTCCTGCTCTTTCATTTTTTATAAAGACTCCTTTTTGCTCTGCTAACATACTCTTAATCTCTCTGGTAAATCAGGGAGACATATGTCTTTAGCTCTATTTGCTTTCTCAAACAAAGACATAAATCTACTCCCTGTGCTGAGACAAGACCAATATATATATACTCCTGAATACTGCTACAACCCACCATAATGTGAGGCTTGGAATAAGTTGCATCTAAAGATCTATGAATATGCCATCTCCATTCTCTAGGACAAGACTGAATAAAGGAAGTAAAAGGCCAGGATGTGCTCCCCATCAGCTCCACATTCTCAGGCACTGGTGAGTAAACCATTGTGCTGAAAGCTCTTGGGTAAAATCTTGACCTAAGCCCATTGACACTGATCTATAGACACTGGAATCAACAGAAACACTCATATTGACTTCAGTAGGCAGTGGGCAATGGTTAGCATTGATGCTGGTATATTTCTGAGCTTAACATCTCATCCAAAGCCCACTGAATACTCTTTCCATTGACTTTAGTGGGCTTTGGATCAGGAGTTAACATCATAAATATACCATGTGACCATGCAGAGCTCATCAGCATGATGTGCACATTGCCGGGTCAATTTCTTGTTTTGATCCACTCCATCTATCTTTTACATCTTAGGCTGGCAGCAGACGGCACAGTACGACTGCTAGCCATCGTCATCTCCTGGGTGCCTGGCAGAAGAGGCTGCATTATGATTGCTAGCCATCATCATCTCCTGACTGCTCTCCTGAAGACGGTGCAGTACAGTTGCTAGCCATTGTCATCTCCTGGGTGCTCAGCAGAAGATGGGAATGACTTGGCTGAGTCACTCCCATGTCTGCCCAGGCCGAGGTCGGTTAAAAGAGCACCCAGGAGTATGACGACGATGGCTACCAATCGTAATGTACCGTCTGCTGCCAAAAGGCAATGAGCTGCTGCTGTGTAGCACTGCAGTCCCACGTCTGCCAGCACCCAGGAGATGTATGGTGACGGTGAGCTGAGCGGGCTCCATGCTTGCCGTAGTATGGCGTCTGCTCAGGTAACCCAGGAAAAAAGGTACGAAACAATTGTCTGCCGTTGCTTTCACGGAGGGAGGGAGGGAGAGGGGGGCCTGACGACATGTACCCAGAACCACCCATGACACTGTTTTTGCCCCATCAGGCATTGGGATCTCAACCCAGAATTCCAATGGGCGGCAGAGACTGCAGGAACTGTGGGATAGCTACCCAAAGCTACCCACAGTGCAACGCTCTGGAAGTCGACGCTAGCCTCGGCACTGTGGACACAGTCCGCTGACTTAATGCACTTAGAGCATTTTGTGTGGGGACACACACAATCGACTGTATAAAAATGATTTCTAAAAAACCGACTTCTATAAATTCGACCTAATTTCGTAGTGCAGACATACCCTTAGGCAGCGTTTATATAGGGCCTAGCCTAGCCCTGATTGGCTGGCTCTAACGTCGGCCCTGATTGGCTCTCAGTAAGCCTTTTTCTAATTGGCTGCTGGCCTGCACAACTGCTCTGGCCTACTCTAGCCCCCTCTCACATGGGGGTGGGGCAGTTGTCCCAGCACAAAGCAGTTAGGGAGAAAGCAAAGGGAGGCAGGTGGGGACTGAGAAGTCATGTTGCTGATGGACTATTGAAAACAGAACCATTAACTGAGGACATGAGACTAGCAGAGAAACTGAGTAAAGTTTTCTCAAAGGTATTTCCATGGGAACGAAGTGTTTGTGGCTACTGGTAACATAACTAAGACAACAGGTCAGATGTAGGAAGCTGGTGTAAACTGATTTCAGCAAGGGGGTGGACTTCAGTGGAGCTGTGGCAATTTACACCAGCTGAATATCTGGCCCAATCATTACTAGCTGTGGGTCTGATTCACCACTTGACTCCAGTTTTATGACATTGATTTCAGTGTTGTTACACCACCCCAAAGCTGGAGCAATTTGGTTGTGCATTGAACCCAAACTAACAATGTGTCTCTAGATAAATGTGGTCCAGGGATTAGAAGCTACATACTAGTTCAACAAAAGGTGTCATGTAAGGTCTCTACTGAAAGGTTTACTGATCATTATAATCCTTGTGAAATTTATGTATGATTACTATGTGAGAAGTTATGTATCTATACTGAAAATTATATTCCTAAAGTCTGTGAGTTGGGGCCATCACCAAAAGGTGATAAACAGGTTTCTTTCATGTAGGAGATGCTTATCTATCTGTCCGGCTATATGTAGATTGAGTATTGTATTCTTAAAATTATAGTAATGTAGGACTGAAAGGGACCTTGATAGGTCATCTAGTCCAGTCCTCTGCACTGACGCAGGACTAAATATTACCTAGACCATCCCTGAAAGGTGTTTGTGTAACCTGTTCCTAAATACAACCTCCCTAGGTAATTTGTTTCAGTGCTTAACTACTTTGACAAGTAGTTTTTCCTAATGTCTAATCTGAGTCTCCCTTGCTGCAACTTAAGCCCATTGCTTCTTGTCCCATCCTCAGTGATTAAGGAGAACAATTTATCACCCTCCTTTTTATAACAACCTTTTACATACTTGAAGACTGTTATCATGCCCCCCCACACACAAGTTTTTTCTTCTCCAGACTGAACAAATCCAATTTTTTCAATCTTTCCTCATAGGTCATGTTTTCTAGCCCCTTCATCCATTTTGTTGCTCTCCGCTGGACTTTCTCCAATTTGTCCACCTCTTTCCTGAATTGCATTGCTCAGAACTGGACACAATACTCAAGTTGAACTTCACAATGACATCTATTTACAGTCTGAGCAAAACAATAATCAAGTGATTGCAACATCTACAGGGAAGATTCTAGACTGAAAAACCAAGCAGTGGGGAGTTACCCTGTTTACAAGGGAAGACAATGCATGATTGGTACTATATCAAGGGGTGCAGAAGTACACCCAGTTATCCTGCACTGAGGGGACAAGTTGCCAGCTGGCTTATTTTATGAATGGAGGATCACAGCCGGTCTGGGTGTTTGATACTTGGAGAGAACCTTTTGGTGAGCTAACCTTTTTGAGACAAGGGAGTGGCGTGTCAGTTAAGTTTAGGCTCCAGAGAGTGCATTGTGATTTTATATGTAACCATGTGTTCTCATTCTTTCTACTTGCTTCTTCTCAAATCTCTGCTCTTTGTTAAGTAAACTTCTGTTTTTTTATTATATTGAAGTGCTGTGTGTTAAGCAGAACTGTGATGTAAAGTGTAACTGGTAAGCTGGGATGCACTGCTCTTTTGGGAGCAAAGGATCTGCCAATTCTGTGAAGGTCTGGTTGATCAGGGGCTGGACACTCCAGAGGGATGCTCAGAGGAAAGGGGATTGGCATGTGCCTGTTGCTAATCTATACAGAGATAGCTGGGCCTGTGGAGGTCTGGAAGACAGTGCTTGTGTTGCCAGGGCTGGTGGTTTCAAGGAGCTGATCCACAGCAGACACAGACAAGATTCCTTTGAGCTAAGGGCAGGTAGTAGAGAGGGGCTTAACAACCCTGTCACTGTGCCTGGACAATTCATGCCTAGAATTCCAAGGAAGCTGATGGAGCATTTTCTCAACACCTGCTGAACCCTCTCACCTCCCATAGACATCAGTTGGAGATGAGAGCACGAAGAACCTTACAGGATTGGGCCCTGACACTAGTGTCAGGTTTGTGTGTCCCTGACTTTATGAAGAGGAAAAGGTATGAGCCAGACACTATAAGCCAGCTGGACTAACTTCAGTGCCAGGTAATATACTGGAGCCTCTCAGGGATAGATTGATGGAGTGGGATGAAGAAACAGAGGTGTTAAGCGGGAGCTAGGACAGCTGTACCGAAAATAAATCAGGCCAATCCAGTCTATCCTAATCTCCTTTTGTGAATGAAGGGGTCAAGGAGGCAATTGACAAGGAAATCCTCATGAGCAATCTAGACACTAGATCTTAGCAAAGCCTTTGACAAGTCATCACATAACCACATGGGGCCAGACTCTGGCCCTGGCCACTTTTGCACTGCCCTCCACACCGCAGAGCTGCTGGAGAGCTGCACCGAAAGGCAAATGGGAATTCCTCCTGAGAGAGGGGCATCTTTGTGTGCAATGGAGCCAGCATAGCCAGCTATAAGCCACTGAGTGCCCCCATCTCCACTTAGGGGGCAGGGGAGGGCCAAGCCAGGTTCTGAGAACACAGTGTTCTCCTTATTCCTCAGGCTGTGCAGCAGGTCCTATGGGACCTCTACTGCTTGCATAATTCACAGCAGCCTTTAGGATGTTCTAAATTCTGCAGGGGGCCCTTTTTGGCCTCAACCCAACTCATGATCAGGAGAGTGGAAAGGTAAACTCAATGCAGCTGAGGACCTGGCCCTTGAGTACTAGACCAGCTGAGAGATTAGCTGCCAGGATACAGACGTGAGGCAGGTAGCAGGCACCGTGAGAGCAGAGGCGAGAAGAAAGGGGATGCAACTCCCCCCAAAGGTGGGGAGGTGATGATGGAGGACCGAGGGGTTTCCTGAGGAGAAACCTCCCAAAGGTGAAACACGGTTCAGAAAAGACCTTCAGCACAGAGCAGAGCCACTGCTTTACCCTTCCACAAGAGCAGTGATCCCTTCCTAAAAGTAAGCAGACAAAATCCTAAGGAGGAGGAAGCCGAGGTACCTCTCCCTGTGTGTGCCTTGCTTGTCATAACCTGTTGCTGTTACCCTTTCCTTGAGTCACTAGGAAAATCCAACTAAGCCATTTACCACTCCACACTGGGCAAAGACAAACTGCACATGTTATAGCTCCAGCCAGCGGTGGTGGTGGTCCAAAGTCTGACTGTGAGGCGACTGGACCTGATTCTTTACCACCACATGCTGTATGGGGAGTGCAGAGTAGGTGAGCAAAGCTATTGGTGGGGTGAGAGAGAAGGGAATTCTAAGCAGTTAGCATACTGCACTAGCTTTGCACAGCCAGGAAGACCACCACATGGTGCAAAGCAGAGGAGAACCAGGCCCCAGAGCCCCTCTTGGCTCACTCTGGCAGTTGTGAATCACTTCTTTTCAGGGACAAAAAGCAAAGTGCATCTGAAGCAGAAACATAGGGGTTTGATTGCCACTGATGCTCCCAGGTGGTTGTCCTGAGTGCTTCAGGGCCCTGAGTTCAAATCATGGTGCGGGGCCCAAATTTGATGATCTCATGCCAGTCGTCATTTGCCAACACCCCAACCCTCTCCCTCCTTGCCAAGCACACATTTCGGCACCATTGGCAGTCTCTGTGACTGGATCTGTGATGTCATAGGTCCTGAGGGGACTTTCCTAGAAAAATGCAAGGATTCATCTTTAACAAAGCCCAGCAACCAGGGCCTGGGGGGGTTCCAGTCTGGGTGAAGGACCTGCCAAGGCAAGTGAAGGATGAGAAGAAGGACAAAGGCTGGCTCAGGGCCAACAGACTGAGAATCCCATCTGGTGAGGGCAAGCGGAGGCAACCAGAATATCTCTGGCCCTCTCCTACTACATCTTCCTGAGAACTTTTAGTAAAAAAGGAAGAGGAACAGGATGACAGCCATGCATTCTCTTTCCAGCATAATACTCTTATGAAGAGAGGCAGGATGGCCCAATGGTTAAGATGCCAGCCTGGAAATTAGGAGACCAAGCTTCAATTCCTTCCTGTGCAAGAGACTTCCTGTGTGATTTCAGGCACGTCACTTTTGCTTTGCCTGATTCCCCTCCTGTAAAATGGGGATAGCATTGCCCCTACCTTACAGAGGTGATGTAATGATAAATGCATCGAGATTGAGATGCTGAGATACTAGCAGGGTGGGGACTCTGCAAGTGCCTAAAATAAGATTTGCCGCCAACTGTTGACTATGGATGCCTGCAGAAAAACACTACACAGTTTAAATTCTCTGCTGGGACTTGTAGCAAAAAGATCTCTACATGATCCCTTTTGGGAAGGAAGGGGCGGAAACAGCACTACAGAATACTAGTCTTGTGTTGGGTATCCAAAACCAGTAGACACTTTTGAGACTCTTGGCTTGAACATTTAGTTTGCAAAACTACTGCTGTATACAGTATCAATATGGACACAAATAAATAAATAAATAATAATAATTCAGGGTACTGTTAAGACCATGTCTATGTCTTCCCTTTGTTTATTTGGTCATTTGCACAAGGACATAGAGTGAATCAAGGGGCATCTGATAAAATATAGTCCACATTATAGGCATGAATGGCTCCACAACGCCTATGGCGTCCACAATTGATTTGAGAAAATCCACCAGATTTGCCATCGGGAATATACTAACCCTAAATGAGGTTGGGTACTAGGTTTCATTAGTCTGAAAAGATACAATGTTGCAGTTGCTGGGCCAATTGAAGTGAGACTTATGAAAAATGGTCAACATTTGGTGGAGCACACAATTCTACTATAATCTGGAGGAACCAGCCGTGTAAGCAGGATGGCACTCATCTTCCATCCACTCTTTAATAAATCACTCACACTATGGCACCCTATTTCTGATATGCCACGCTGATGCATCGCCATGGGCAGCTTTCCGACATTGTAGCCTACACCCCTACCAAGGAAGCTAGACACTAATAAAAATGAAGTCTATCAGCAGCTAGCAGTGATGCAATCTGTTCTGTCACAAGACAAACTTTATTATACTTGGAGATATGAACACAGCACCAGGTTGTTCCAGAAATGGCTTTGAGGCTGTTCTTTAGCCATTCTGCTCTGGAACAATAAATGACAACTCTGAAATTTCTCTCCTTTTGCGCTTCTCATAATATTACCATCAGTGGTAGTAGGTTCAGGCACTTTGATATTCATTGGAAACCTGGAAATTCAATGATGGCTGGATGAGGAAGGAACTGGATCATATATTGGTCTGGAATCGGAGTTTAGGAAGGTCACAACAGATCTGCAGAGGTGCAGATGACCCAACAAATACTGACTGTCATCTCCTCGTTGCTAAAATGACAATTAGGCCCCCCGATTTCAACAGAAGAGTGACCTGTTGTGACACATAAGGCATACTGCATCTGTGAAAATTCAGCACTTGCTAACACGTTCTCTGTCACAATGCATAAAAAAAATTGACATAGAATCAGCTTGGACAGCCATAAGCACAGTTATCTGAGAAGCTACAGATGCCATTCCTAAACTAAAATGTTGCAAGCAATGTCCGGGGTTATCTGATGAGACATTTCACATTCTGCAGTTGAAATCTGAGATTAGACTGTGCCATGATGGCACTGAATGTAAACATTTACAAGGTATTTTTTGGGCAAGAGCAAAAGTGGATCGTGACACTTATTTTGAGAACTTGGCAAAAGATGGAATAAGATCTAATAAATTACAAGCTGCGCTCAAAGCTATTCAATCACTTTGATGCAAAACTGGACTTTGCATGGGGTTTATGCTGAGAAACAAGGCTGATGGTAAAACATGTTCAGCCTAAGAAGTCATCCTGCAGAGATGGAAAGAATATTGTGAGACTGCACTTAACCACCCTGAAGTGACTCCATGCCCAGATCTGGACACGTTAGTTGTAGTAGATGCAGTCCCTGACCCCAAAACTAGTGTAGATATACCTATGTTGGAAGAGATTCAATTTGCCATAAAGAAACTGTGAAGCAGGCATGCTGCTGGACCCAACAGCATTGCACCTGAACTTCTCAGGGCTTAGATTGTTAGGAAGGTATGAATGGAGTGGAAGGAAAAGATCACCATCCTACTTTATAAGGGGAAAGGCCCATACACTGAGTGCAGCAGCTACAGGCCAATAACTCTGTTATCTGTTCCCAGAAAAGTTTTTACACTTGTCCTACTTACCTGGCTTCAGCCTCTTCTCGTGAAACGCTGTCATCCAGAGCTATCAGTTTTCACTGCTGGGCAATCTAGAATGGGCACTCTACTTGATCTTCATCTTTCATCTGAGATCCATTGCAAATTCAGTCGTCCCTTGAGAGCAGCATATGTAGACCTAAAGGCAGCCTTTGATTCTGTCGATAGAGCTGCACCTACAAGTCATTAGTGGTCCCAACATTCTCCTGAGAATAATAGGTCCGACATGTTTTACACAAGATACAGGGTGAAGCAGGGATGTGTCCTGGCCCCAGCCCCATTCTCCCACTCAGTGGATTGGCTCCTTGAACATATCTCCGCAAATACCCGTATAACTGTTGGTTCAACCTCTTGTACCAACCTGGATTATATGGATGTTCTTGGCCTCATCAGTCAAAATGCAAACGACCTTAAAGATGCACTAGAGAGCTTCCAGCATGTGGCAGCTGCCCTTGGGCTAAGGATTTCTTGGGGGCATAAACAAAAATCCAGATCTTTGCCACAAAAGTTGTGATACAAGACCTCTGTGCTGCCAAACAAACTGTGGAAGTAGTGGATGATTTCATCTATCTAGCCTGTAAATTGTCATCACATGGGCACAGCTAGCCAGACATCCTAAGGAGAATTGCTTTAGCAGCCTCAGCAATGAAGGATCTGCATAAGATCTGGAGCCAAAAGAAGGTGAAATGATATACAAAAGTATGGATTTTCTATAACTTGTGTGCTTCTGATCCTCTTATATGAATCTGAAACACAGATGTTGCTCAAACAAGACATCAGGAGGCTGGAGGTGTTTCATATGCATTACCAGCAGTGACTACTAGGCATAAGTTGGTTTGATGTTATCAGTAATAGGGATACATTATTGAGAACTGGCCTTGAGAGGACTGAAGTCATCATCCATCACCACCAGGTGGCACTTTTTGGTCCTACAGTCTGCCTTAGAGATAAAGTCTCCACACATTGTACCCTGAAGATCAGACTTGAGACCAGGAGGGGACATTGCCCAGCTATAGACTGGTGGTGGCCACATGGTCATCTGCAAATAACCTAGCTGCACCAGATTAGTAATAATCCTGTGGAACTTTTAAATGCTGGAATAAAACCGTATAACATGCCATGGGCATTAATTGTTACGGACCCTCACTGTCTAAGGTTGTTAAGATAAATTGGGTTGGTTTGTAACTCTCATACAGCTGTTTCCTTCTATCAGCAGATTCAGGCTGGGAAATGTGTATTGGTTATATTTGGCTGATTTTCTTCACAACAATAAGGGCTCAAATCTTACTCATATATAAAAGACAAGCTTTGATTCTACAGAATCTACATCTGTCATGAGACCCAGATAAGTAGTCGAGGGGGGCAGATCTAGCTTTGGGCTCATGTTTGATTGCTCAGTGCTAAACAGAAGCTAGCTTTTAGCTCCTACAGAGAATGCCTGAATTAACCATTGTTGTCCATGCTGGCTAATTCTTTCTTACATTGCTCAGATTACATGTATTTTCCTTTTAATACAGACAAGTTATAGGGCTTCAAAAAGTATCACCATCCCATTGGAGTCAGTGCTTGTGTTGTGAACTGCACCAGAATGAGTTATCCTACCTAACTGTGTTTATACTAGGGGGACCTATTCTCCCCTTTATGTGACTGTATATAACACTCATTCCTGTTAATGGAGTTGTAAGCAGGCAGGCAGGGAAAGCAGAATGCTCTCCCTGAGACAGAAGATGTTAAGAAGCCCTGATTTACAGAAAAAAATATTAAATCATGAATGGAAGGCCCACTGTAGTATCCTTGCAATCTACCAGTAAATTACAGCACGTTAATGGATTTTTGCATTGTGCAGCGCTAGCACGTTTTTTGCTAGTATGGGTTGCCCCATCCAATTACACACCTCTGTGCTTGTCATGTCCTTTGTGCTATGAACTAAGCAAGTTGTTTTTCCAAAGCACCAAGCACAGCAATAATGTGGATTCTGCTTTCTCCAATCACAGACTGTATATTACCCAACAGACACTACTCCAGTGGGTTAATGCCCTGAAGCCTTGCACTCATGATCACCAGCCCACCATTCAGTTCTGATCACAGCCTAACATGGATGTAGGTGGGAAGACATGGTCTCAGCTCTTGTGGCTTCTCAAGGGACCTGAGAACCTGATTCTGTTAGTATTTGGGAAATGAAATGGTTAACTAAACAGTCACCTCTTTCCAATGATCATTTCTTTTCTTCCTTCCAGTTTAGATTTCTTTTGACTGTGAACTCTCTTGTGCGCAGGGGAAGGGTTGCCACCAATATATTTAAATGATATTATAATGGATAGGCAGGGGCAGCTCTAGGCATTTTGCTGCCCCAAGCACGGCAGGCAGGCTGCCTTCGGCGGCTTGCCTGCGGAGGGTCCACTGGTCCCGTGACTTCGGCAGGACCAGCGGACCCTCCGCAGGCAAGCCGCTGAAGGCAGCCTGCCTGCCGCCCTCACGGCAACTGGCAGAGCGCCCCCAGTGACTTGCCGCCCCAAGCACGTGCTTGGCGTGCTGATGCCTGGAGCCGCCCCTGTGTATAGGCTTCTGCAGTGTATACAGAATTAGACCTGAAAGGCTTATCCGGACTGGAATTCAGTTTCCATCCTCAAAAGGCATCAGTGCATTTTCCTGTGACCTTCTGTGGGTCATCCATGGTGCAACTGCAACAGCCGGTCAGACCTTTCACAGATGAAAAAGTTACAGGCAGTAAATGTCCTGCTGCATCTATAGGCACCCTATTGCTGCTGGGCACTAGGAGCCTGCTCCTGCAGAGATCCACATGCACCTTTAACAGCTGTTGCCGTCAATGGGAATTGAGGGCGCTCAGCACATCTTTAGGAGGTAGCCAACACCAAAACTGTTCAAGGCCTTGCCACAGTCGCAGCCTGGGACAGGATCTGGTGTGAAGTCTCCAGAATCCTGTTGGACTCCTCATTAAGCCTGGATGACCAGGTAGCATCAATATCTAAAAACGCCTTCTTTCACCTCCAGCTCTCGGAAACTTCCTCCCTTCCTCATGGATAAGGACCTGGCTACAGTGATCTATGCATTTGGTCACTTCCAGGCTGGACTACTGTAATTTGCGGTCTCTGAAGCTGAATGTGCAGATGATTCATGGGCCCCATCTGGTACAGAACATGGCTGCCCACCTTCTCCATGGCTCGGGTTACCACAAGAACATCAGGCTTAAGTCCCTCAACTGGCTCCCTCTCAGCTCTTGATGCCAATTTAAGGCCTTGGTCCTAATCTCCAGAGAAATTAATGGCTCAAGCCCCAGCTACATCAAAGACCAAATTTCAATCTCTGAACCACTCTGACAGCTGCACTTCTCTGGGACAAAGCAGAGCCCAAAACACGTGAGAGCTGGAGCAAAGCATTCTCTGTTGAGGGGATCTTGCTGTGGAACAATCTTT
This sequence comes from Mauremys mutica, assembly GCF_020497125.1. NCBI lineage: Eukaryota > Metazoa > Chordata > Testudines > Geoemydidae > Mauremys > Mauremys mutica. Next base: position 41,433,945 of record NC_059080.1, read on the forward strand.
TAGAAGAGATCAGGCCGATCCAGACTTTAGGAAATGCTGCAAAACCTTCCTCTTTGAAAAGGCCTTTCTGCCATGAGAATGACACTCACAAGACCTACACCCAAACTTCTCCAAAACATCTACCAACCCACTGACTTCAGTGGGAAAAACACATGCTTACAGATAAGCATCTGCTCGTGTGCTTTGCTGAAACAGGGTCTATCACAATCCCATCATTATTCTGTCTCATTCTAAAATCTATAGTACAACAGCTCTGAAATCACCCTTTTATAGGAGAAGAATTTGATGGCCATCTTTATGCAGTAAGGAGAAAAGCAATGTCCTGTTGGGAGCTGTTCGCACCATACTTCTCTTCCATTCAGAACCTCAAACCTTTTCAGACAAAGAGAAGACAAGCCAATTTCACACCATTTTGCCTCCTGCCAACAACTGATTTTATCTCTGGCTGCTTTGACACTTTGCTTATTCTAAGCCACACCTGTTTTGTGCTGCTCTCCGCTCTGGATGTTCGCATGAGCTATTTCCTGCCCCAACCTCAAGTCTGCTGCTTTCAGCACCATCACTCAGGTTCTTCAGACTTCCTGTTTTGTTCTTAAAGCTTTCATTTCACCAACATACCGTTTCCTGTTCTAAAGCTTCCTGCAACTGAAATCCCACAATTTGTCCTCAACAAGATACGGCTGGTAAAGTCTCAACGATCTTCCTCTTTCTAATGTTTATCTTGCTGTTTGTACCCTTTCTGGATTGGTGATCTGGATTTTTGTGCAAATCCCTGGGGCGGGTTTCAAGAGATCCTTAAATATTACAGATTCTTTCTAGAAAACAAGGGGTTAAAATAGCTTGGTTACAGATAGCTTTTTGGTTACATTCAGAGAAGATGTTGTGCTTTCTGTAATAAGTTAGAGAGGAGATGGTGGTCCCTCTATTAGCTTGATTTTCAATCATTTCCCTTAAGAGGAAATGCTTAGGTCCTATTATAGATGTATGAGTTCAAAATAGCAGGTGTATATGGTCTGGTCTCAAGGCTACCATCAGGTGTCTCTTTGTAGAAGAGATCATCATGAATATCATTAGCAAGGCCTGAAATGGAGAGGATTGAAAAGCCGTAGAGAATCGTGAGGCAAAGAAAACCTAGCTAGAGGATTGCATTCAAAGAGATGCCACAGCAGCAGAATGATTGTAAAGATAAATCTCTTTCTTGCAGTCTGTGTAAATAAGCAGTTAAGCTGAAAGGTTAATCACGGTCTAAGTAAGATGTACATGAAGGGTTTAATTTATTTGATTTAGCTGCACAATCCCTATTTATATTAAGAAATTGCTGATGTCTCGTGGGAAACTTTAAAAATCATTATTTTAAAATCAATGCTTTTCCTTCAAAATAGTTTTGTTTTTACACTTTTTCTTTTCTGGTTCTTAATTACTAACACATTTGTATCAAACACAAGCTTTGCTTCCTGGGTTCCTTGCAGTTTATTCCCAACTTGAAATTGATAGACTCTGTTTACAAAGTCACAATCGGCTGTCGCCGAAATGATGATAAAGTCACTAACTGGCATCCCCTCCCTTTTAATGTCAAACACTATTTATATTAGAAATACAGGACCAGGAACTTGCAGTTAGAGAGTACAGCTGGCTCAGGAATTTTCCAACAAAATATATTTTCGATAGAAAATGCAGTTTACCCATAAGTGCAATTTTCCATGAGAGAATTTCATTTTTTTTCTGAAATTTTTCAATGTTCCATCAGGGAAATCTAAACAAAATATTTCCTTTCAAGTTGGGTCAACTCACATCATAACATTCCAGTTTGTCAACCTGAATCAAAATGCTTGTTTCTGAATCAGTTTGATGTTAATCTGTGTCTGCCAGTGCTGCTGCCACGCCACTGTAGTCAGGTACCTCATGCACCCATCTTTCTCTGTGGGCTGGGCTATGGTGATCAGATAGCCAGTGTGAAAAATCAGGACAGGGGATGAGGGGTAATAGACACCTATAAAAGGAAAAGCCCAGAATATCGGGATTGTCCCTACTCCCTATAAAATTGGGACATCTAGTCACCCTAGGCTGGGCTAGCTGTCTGGACTACATCTGCCAGGACACACCACCTCCCGCATGATAGGAATTGTGATTTTCAACCACCTCAATATCCTCAGTTAATACTAGGCATTCAAGTTCAAGGGATAATGATCCTGACATCCTTTGTAAAATACTTTGAGATCTACTGATGAAAACAGCTATATAAGAGCTAGGTATTTTTTATTTTGAGACTTGATCACACATCATGTTCCACATTTAGGCCTTTGTGTGCTGAGAAGTATGTTCAGGTGCATAATCAACAGTAGCAGATGAAAAATTCAAATTTCTCTCTTTCAGCTAGACTGGTACAACTGAGGAAGTCAAAGGGGCATATAGCAATGTAATTGGGAGGAGAATTTAACCACCCCCACCCCCACCCTGTGTTCCTAATAACAAAGATCAAAGGAGGAGAAATACAGAAACAGGGAGGAATACCCATGATTCCATAGTTAAAGCTTCTACTTTTACTTGATTTTCTACTCCCTTGTTTTTACCCTTTCTAATTTCTGACTGGAGCAGCTGATTTGTTTGCACATTGGGATACTGAAAATAGTGTCAGAGAAGAGATTTCTCAGCGAGTTTGGAAAGTGCCCGGTTACAAGTGTTTATTTGCTAATCAATCAAAAATTGCATGCATGTTAAACTCTCCTACCAGTGTCCCATGATTTTCAGCCCACCCATACTCAGTGGCAGCCATTTTTCAGAGTCCCAGTGACCCACACAGGCTGGGTGCCTCACAGTTTCTGCACAGGGCATTTACTGTGTAAGATTCCCCCCAGGGGAGAGGGTCCTTCTGAACCCTGTCTCCAGTGGATTGGAGCCATGCAATGCTGGGAAGGAGACTAGAGAAGCCCATTTCACTCTCTTGGCAAGTGCCCTGCCTGTTCTCTATGAGTCTGGAAGACCTGAGATGTCCCCCAGGCTCAGATCATGAGGGAGAGGAACCCACTAATCCAGGGGTGGTGGTGATGAGGGGAACTGGAAGAGAGAAGCTGTGATGGTGGCTGAGACTCTGTCCCTTCCTGCTCCTGCCAGCCAATCCCCTTCACCCAAACACCGACCCAATGGAGCCTGTGGAGGGTGCCAAGGGGGAGAGCAGCCAGCAGGTGAGGGAAGGAGAAGTAATCACCGGCCCAGCAGCAACAGGAGCTGCTGAGCAAGGAGCACTGCCCAGCTTGTGTGCAAGGGGCCTGGAGGGGTTATGGGTGGGGCGTACGAACTGAGGGGAGGAGGGTTGGGAGGGCACTGGGGAGTGCTAGACTGCAGGGAGGGATAGCATTAATGGGGCAGAGCATTAGCACAGGGGAGAATGCGGCCTGTGGGGGAGACTGCTGTGTCTGCGGGACTGGGGGAGTATTTAACCGTGGGCACCTGCTCTGGGACTTCAAAATCGCTACATAATGCCAATTGGATGCAGCTCTTTAGAGGTGTTTTGCTAAGCCAGCGTAGGGTGGCTCTGGACAGAGCCAGTGTAGATAGGCCTAGGTGGGAGTGTTGGCTCCATTCCCCCACCCCTAAGGGCCTTGGAGGCCCAGTCAGTCCTCAAGAGCCTAGTTAGGCCCACTGAGGTAAAGCAGTCAGGTGGACAGCACAGGGGGGACCCCCAGAAGCCTGTAAAGCCTGGAGTAAGAGGAAAGCAGGACCCTTCAGCTGTCCAAGTAGCCCCCAGTGCCCAGTATGTGTTCCCTGTGCCCCTCTGTGCCTAATCAATGTCCAGCCTGGAGACTCACTTTTTAGCTCAAGCTGTAGAATCTCATGGTCTTAGCTCTGGTGGTCCCAGGGTCACTTCCTGGTAATGACCAAGATGACCAAGTCCTTGCATTGCCCCATTACTCCTCAGGGCTGCCCAGATGGGGGGGGGCAAGTGGGGCAATTTGCCCCAGGCCCGGGGCCCTACAGGGGCCCCACGAGCCACTCTGGGTTTTCGGCGGCACTTCGGCAGCAGGCCCTTCACTTGCTCCGGGTCTTCGGCAGCGGGTCCTTCAGTGCAGCACAAGACTCGGAGCGAGTGAAGGACCCGCCGCTGAAGTGCTGCCAAAGCCTCGAAGCGCCGCCTGGTGAGTACAAGCGCTGCTAGCGGCACACACACACACACAAAAAGCCGCGATCACCGGCACTTAGGCTGCTCTACTGCCGCCACTTCATTCTTTGGCTGCATTCAGCAGCGGGTCCTTCCCTCCGAGAGGGACCCACCGCTGAATTGCCGCTGAAGACCCGGCCCTGCCCCAGGCCCCCTGAATCCTCTGGGCAGCCCTGTTGCTCCTAAGGCCCCCCAATATCTAGGACAACCTAGAGGCATGCTACCAGTCTACATCTCCCCCTGTACTCAGCCTCTGCTCACCCTCAGTACTCTTCTTCTTTCATTATGCTGCCACACCCTTTCCTAAGCATTTATTTACTGCTTAAAAACATGTCCAGAGTATGCATGTGTGCAGATTCACAATGTGTTAAGGTTGGGTTTGGAAATTCTACAGTTAACCTTAGCTGGTGATGTCCACAGTTGTTAATGTTTAAATGATGTGTGTAATGGTAAAAGTTCTTTATTACACCATTCATAAAAACTAATATTTTGTATTATGGTCACATCTAAGAGTCCCAATCATGAACGAGGCTCGCTACAAAACAGACCAAATATTTTTGACTAAATATATATATTTTTAAATCAACATTTGGGCTTTTATTAAATTTTGGAAAATAATTTTTTACCAAGTCACTTTAATTTAAAAAACAAACAAAACAAACAAACAACCCTATCTTTTGGAAGGAAACTTTCCATGGGAAAAAAAAGTAGCCTGTTGGTTGTTCTGGGTCTTTGCATTTTGATTTTTCAGGGTTCCCTCCCCCAATACCGCTAGTTTTGATTGGTGAGCTTAGTCACATGGTGGGAATTTTCAAACTCAAAAAGTTTGTACCCTGAGTCCCCAAGCTTCTTGGTACTATGCCTGGGTTGGTGCAATTTATGCATCATCCCTTGCTTAGGGCTGTATTTAAGAACACTTTCTATTCCTATATGACTATATACACACTGGGGCTTGATTGTCATCACTGTTATGCAAGTTTTAAACTTGTGTAACTCCATTGACTTTGATGGATTTAATCCTGATTTATACCAGCATGAGGGGAGACATGCTCACAGTTGAAGCAGTTTGATATTCCTGGGAATTGAAATTCCTATATTAATGTGAGATAGTCATTACAATGTTGTGTTAGTGAATCTGTTACTCCTTGCTCTGCATTTGAAATATATTGAGAACTGGGAAATATTTAAGATTCTTCTCAAATACTAGGCCTGACTCTCCAGTGCTTTGAATTTTTGGGCGTTATTTACACCAGGTCACAGTGAGTATGATACATTAAGGGTTGCACTACACTGAAAACGTACATCAGCATCACTGCAGCTCTCAGGCATGTGATAAACCCCTGAGACTTGTAGCTATGCCAACCTAACCCCTGCTGCAGACATTGCTAGATCGGGGAGGTGGATTAACTATAGTGATGGGATAACCCTCCAATCGCTGGAGTGCATGTGTACACTGAACTACTACATCGCTGCAGCTCTGCCATTTAAGTGTAGCCACTCTGATCTGGACGTCTCTCAAAAAGACAATCGGGAGTTATGGGCTTGATACAGGAATCACTGTGTTGTGCAGGAGGTCTGACTACATGATCATAATTGTCCCTGTTGGCTCTAAAAAAATCTATGACAACCTACTTTGCACTCACTTTGAACACAAGGTACAAGGCACTGAAGACTCAGAACCATAGAATCACAGTGTCTGTGTAATAATACATATTTATCAAAGTGCATCAAACAGACAGGGCACTTCTCTATTTCCATACCCTGGGAGTGGAGGGCCAAGGGGACCGTCACCCAGGTTCTGATGACAGACAAGTGTAAGGGAAAGAGCACAATAATTGTTGCTTGCTATCTCTTGCACAGCTCACCATGGCCTCTCCCTGGATCTTACTGGAGAAGGATGTGTTTAACCCCCAGAATGAGAGACTGCTGGAAATCATTCATGTCTGGAAAACGGGAAAGAAGCGGAAGAACTCCATCCTCTGTGTAGTTGGTGAGTGCCCTGGTAGCACAGGGAGGATAGTTGGTTAGTGCCCTGGTAGCACAGAGAAAATGGCATGGAAAAGGCTGCTGTAATGTGGTAAGGTATTTTGGAAGCACTGTTGATTTCATCTCTGGTGGGTAATTTCCTGGCTTTGGAGAAGGTACTTGTCTTTTTTACATGATACTTTTAATATTAAAATCAAAAGGTACCTGGACCTTAGTGTGGGAAGTTGTGTTTATCACAAGATTTCACATCATAGCATGTTGAGAGCTAGAGATGAAGGAGGCAGGGGTTTGCTTTGGCTGCATAAAGATCTCCAACAGCCTATAGAAAGGCTAATAATTTACAGGGCTGCTTCCTACATTAGTAATTATTATTCCCATTAATGTCTCATTGTGACTCTTTGGGGTTCAGCCCAGACCAGTCAGGGATTGTGTCATCACCTGCCTTGCAACCCTGGAAGCCTTAAATGCTGGGCTACTGCCCTGACTATGCCTGCCAACATACAAGCATGCAGGCCACACCCTGGCTTCCACAGCCCAGTTACTCTTTTCAGGGTGACCCCAACTCTCTCCCAGTCCCAAATTTCCCCCAAACCATCTGCCAATATGACAATCAGCTGAGGTTCCCAGAATTGTGAGTTACTATATTACCCCTCTCAGCCTCAGCAAATGAGAATTTTGCTACTGCTAGGCTGTGTGACAACTCCCTGACACACCAACTTGTCTGCCATGCCAGCCAACTCTTCAGGATTCTGCCTGATCAAATCTTGCCTAGCAGGTAACAAACAGTGAATCCCAACGCGCGAGTTCCCCAGAGACATCTCCCTGCAGCAGCCAAACCCTCTCCTGGAATACTCTTAAAAGTTAAGTTCATTGCTCCTTTAAAGAGACAACAGCAGCTTTTAAATTTAACTGGGGTTTGACAAACTCTTACTTCAATCACCACACTGAACTGGTTCATAGTAAAAGACAGACAAGTTTATTAAACAACATCACAGGTTTAAGTGATACCAAGTATAAGGAGTAAAGACAGAAATGGTGACAAACAAAAGTAAGGATACTCTAATACTTAATTTCAACAAGTTACAATCTTTGCCTAAGCAGGTTCTCACCTATATTAAATTCCCAGAGACTTCAACCTTCTTGGCTGATGGATCCAACATTCTGAGATTTCAAGATTGATGGATACCCAGTGATGGATACCAAAACGGCTTTCTGTTTTGGCTTCCATTGGTTGGATTCCATAATGCTTAATTTACATTCAAGATGGATAGATTGTGGCCTTCCTGTAAGGCAGTGTTTCTCAAACTTGGGACATCGCTTGTGCAGGGAAAGCCCCTGGCGGGCGAGGCTGCTTTGTTTACCTGCCCCATCCGCAGGTCTGGCCAATCGCGGCTCCCACTGGCGGTGGTTTGCTGCTCCAGGCCAATGGGAGCTGCTGGAAGCAGCACGGGCCGAGAGATGTACTGGCCGCCACTTCCAGCAGCTCCCGTTGGCCTGGAGCAGTGAACTGCGGCCAGTGGGAGGCACAATCGGCTGAACCCGCAGACGTGGAAGGTAAACAAACCGGCCTGGCCCACTAGGGGCTTTCCATACACAAGCGGCATCCCAAGTTTGGGAAACACTGCTGTAAGGGAAAAAACCTGTTTCTGCCCATGCTTGGTCAGACTGTAAAGTATAATATCAGGGAGTATCCATAATTCCTCATGTAGTATTAATACAGATATTTCACAGTGATATTGATCACCAGTGTGCCACAGGCTTACATAGAAGACATTACCCAATACCCATTTATAATACAGTAACATTGTATACATTCGGTTACTTATCATTTGAGGTTCAGATCCTCTCTCCCCCCACTCATCAGGTTGCTAGCTTTATTTACCTTTTATGTAAATATACCTTCCTTGTCTCTGCCAGATGACCAGGAGGATCAGACAAGCAAATACACATTTCTATATCTAGGGTAGACTGGGCTTATGCATTGCTCGCCAAACATACGGTATATACTCGATCATAAGCCGGTTTGTTTATAAGCTGACCCCCGCAAGAAGGATAAGTAAAAATGGAAAATTTTTATGACCTGTTCATAAGCTGACCTTATAATTCAGGGGTCAGCAAATGTTGGTTCCCAAGCCATCAGGATAAGCTGCTGGTGGGCCGAGATGGTTTGTTTACCTCGAGCATCCGCAGGCACGGAGGTAAACCTAAGTAAACAAAGTGTCCTGGCGCATCAGCTGTTTATCCTGACGGGCTGGGACAGCAACTGGTGGGGAATTTTTTTGGGGAGGAGAAGCTGGGAGTTAGGGGAGTAACCCCTGTGACCACCCCCCCACATGACCCCACCCGTAGCCCGGGACCCCCGTACTCTCCCCAGCCATCGCTTCCCACCTTATCTGGGGAGGGTCGGGGAGGATGTCTCTGACCTGGCTGGAGCTGCTCCAGAGGGCTGGGCAGCGCGGCCGCAGCCTGCTCCGGTGCGCCAGACTGGGCAGCGCAGCCGCAGCATGTTCTAGCGGGCTGGGCCGGGTGGCATGGCTGTAGTGTGCTCCGGCAGGCCAGGCCGCGTGGCCACAGCCTGCTCTGGGGGGGTGGGGCCGAGCAGCACGGCTCCAGCCTGCCAGCCCTGGAGCTGCAGCTGCTTCAGAGGCTGGGGGGAGATCAGTGTGGCCAGAAGTGGAGAGACTCTGGCCCGACCTCTTCCCTTCTAGCTGTGCTGCCTCTGTTGCAGGGAGGGGCTGTGTCCCATCTCTCCCTCTCTATACCTGTTCATAAGCCGACCCCCTTCTTTCGTGCTTCCCTTTTTTACTAAAAAAATTCAGCTTATGAACGAGTATATACAGTACATAATTCTTGCACATATTTAACTCTTTGTACAGATCTTGTACATACATAACTCAATATTAATGACCAGTGAGTTGTTAGTTTTCCAGTGGTATTTTACATGCCATCTTTTTGGTAAAGATCATGACAATGTGTAACTTAATTTAAAGATCTGTCTGGAGCAAACAACTTATAACAGGTGCAATATCGAAGAACAACATAGTTCTGTCTCTCTATTACTTTGCAGAGAGTTTCAGCAGCATCTGATTGATTTAGGAACTTAAGTCAGATTGAATTTCCATAAGATTTGGTCTCCTGGGTGACTCATTTCTGACCATTTTAGGTTGGTCAGCAAACAAGAATTCCATTTTGTGAAAAACAGGCATAGAACACTATACCTTTTGAAAAATCAGTGTGAAGAAACATAAGAGAGAGACCCCACTCTCACACATCTCCCAGAATAGCCAATAGCCCAGTGGCTGGGGGACTGATATGGGAAATGCAAGTTCAAGTCCCTGATTTGGAGCAGGGACTTGAATCTGGGTTTCATACATCTGAGGAGAGTGCCCTAACTGCCAGTCTAGGGAGTCTCCATGGCCTAATTAATATTTAATTGTTTATACAAAAATTGAACAGCACCAACACATGTTGCAAGAACCTAACCGATTCAACAGCCTGATGGTTAGTCACTCACCTAGAATGGGGGAAACCTAGGTTCTGAATCAGGAAATTCATTCACGTAGTTCTAAGAGAGCAAATCCCATATGGTAGCATTCACTGAAAAGCAGTGTCAATGCAGTGTTTGTAACCCTACATATCAGCCAGTCAGATACGTACTTGTGCACTTTGAATGTGTGTCTCGGGCCAGCAGTAACGTCAGTTTTTTCCACCTCCTCCCATCCAGTGGCTGCTTGTAGGCCAATACAGTTGTTCCTAGAGAAGGTAAAGAAGGCAGATCGAGGTGATCAGTACAAGATGACTGACAGGTGGCCCTTAAAGGATCTGAAGCTGGTAGATGGGAAGAATGTCAATCAGGTACTGTTAACCCCTGCTTCCTATCAGGGTAAAGGGCATGAGAGAATATGTGATGGTGAACAGAGAGGGGGAATGGATGGGCAGAGGATGTGAAGCCAGAGGTACTTAGCCCTGGTTCTAGTTTTCAGTAAGAAGAAAGCATGTGTGTGTAGGCAGGGGATGGGGATGAGAGAATGGACCCAAATTGCTTTTAATCCACAATGAAACAAGGTGGAACAACCTTGAGCTCAATAAAATCTTGTGAGAAGAAAATCACTGCAGGAAACACGCCAGACTTTTCCTTTCCTTGGGCAGGTTTTGCCCTGGGTTTGCCCATTCCTGGACAATGCACCAACCCTACCGGAGTGCTTTGGACTTTTCTTTTCTCTTGTCTCTTTTGGGCTGGGGGTAGGGCTGTTTAGGAGGTGTGTGTGGGGGGGGGTAGTGAGCAGGGAAATGCTCCTCCTTCCTTGACACAAATTAGTAGTGGGACGAGAGTAGCACTGGCAGGTTGAATGGAACTCAGAACGGGTTGAGCAATGAGAGAATGTTGCATTGGCATAGCCTGGTCCAGCTCCCACCAGAGCCAACAGGAGCATCCACTGATTTAAATGGGAGTTGAATCAGGTTCTGTCAGTGCAACAGTCACTCATTATAGTCATACATAGCCTGCACCCTCCTGACAAATGAGACCTCCGAGCACTTTTTCTTGCGGTCCTCATACAGACTTTGGAGATGGACTTTGTCCTCAACTCTGTAAAGCTCTCCACTTGAGAGATCACCCACTGTTTGCAGAACCCATTGCAAGACCCGTTTGCCCACGTTGATATGGGTTATTTACAGGCATCTGTCTCAGCTATTTAATACATAAGCAGAGGGTATTTATTGAAAGGATCAGCAAAGAATCCTGTGGCACCTTATAGACTAACAGACGTTTTGCAGCATGAGCTTTCGTGGGTGAATACCCACTTCTTCGGATGCAAGTGGGTATTCACCCACGAAAGCTCATGCTGCAAAACGTCTGTTAGTCTATAAGGTGCCACAGGATTCTTTGCTGCTTCTACAGAACCAGACTAACACGGCTACCCCTCTGATATTGAAAGGATGTTTCTTGGAAAGTGGGGGTGGTGGGTTGCTGTCAGTTTGTGCTTCAACGGTGACATTATGGCAGTTGGCAGTGAGCTCTTGGAAAGAAGTATTTTATTTCTGCCGCCTGTTGCTGGCAGCACGTTAAATTTGTTATAATTAGTTTTTTATTAATGGGACTGTGCCAGGGGCCTTGGCAATGAGCCCATGTTTGTACAAACATAGAAATAAATGAAAGGAAGTCATCTAAATAGTTTTCCATTCTGTCTCAAAGACATGCCTGTAGGCACCAAAAAAGGTGAGAAACAGCCTGCTCATTAGGACTTGCTTAGAAAATAATACTTCCAACTTTGCAGGGAGGTTTTGATCAAAGGTTGCAAGCTGAACTGATATTTCATTTTGTTATGTTTTGCCGTGCACAGACAGCACACAGATACTTTCCACCAGCCTGATCTTTAATTTAGACGACAGCCCGGATTCTACTCCCCATTAAATCAGTGGGAGTCTTTCCAGGCCCAGTCAGGTCTTAAGAGAACAACAAAACAAGAATGAACAAAAGTAGAGGCTCCACAAGCACATAGTGTTTCTCCTTTGTAACAGTCTGCACTGACCTGGACAAAAAAGTGGCCGCCTATCTTGGCAGACAGCCCAGTGTTTGGAGATTTAAGAGGGACAGTACACAGAAAAGAAAGGCATAATAGTTTCATACCAGTAGCAAACTAGACCATACTTTTCTGTGATGAAGGTCTTAAGGAAAGAATCAAAATAGAAATTTAAAACGTTTTGCGCCATAGCAGCAGGCATTGTGGCAAATGGGCAACAAACTGAGCACCACATATTGCATCCCAGAAACGTAGACATCGCCTATCATTTGAATTTATTACGCAGGGTGTAATAATCTCACGAGAAGGCTGCACTGGTGTGCTGGGATATGTCTGCATCATGATGTTACCTCGGCTAGAGACAAACTTTCATCCTTACGAATGCAACACCACCTCGCTAACGTCACTGTACAAAGTCACACCACCACCACCAGGCTGCAGTTCCCATAGGTGCGCCCCCTCTTGGCTGGGTGATATAGTGGGCTCTCCTCACCTCACACCCTATGCCAACAGCTGCTTCAGCCCTGCTGATCTGCCTCTTCTCATTATTCATTGCCTCCAGCCAGGTCACTTTAAAGTCTCTCCCCTCAAGGGGTAATAAAGGCCAACAAATAGGAGTATGTATCCATCCATCTCGTCTTCAGCTCTCAACTCTAAGCCCAGAGACCCTATTTGCTCAAGGCTCTCAGTTGTCATCTTCTTCTCAGGGCACACCCATCATCTTCCCCGAGACACGCATCACCTTCCCCAGGCCCTTGTACCAGCAACCAAGGTCAGCTCTATCAGACTCCTCGCTGCTGCCCCCTGGACTTCTTCCTACTAAAGACTTTTTGCTGGTCTTCTCCTCATAGCCTCGCTAGGTTCACCCTTCTCTCAGGGCCAGAACTTACAAGGCTCTCCCCTGGAATCCCCACCCATAAAATTCTAAACCAACAGTACAAACTTAACCCAACTTCTGCCCTCCTGGACCTTGTTCTTTCATGTCTCTTACATTTCCCCTGCTCATCTGAACATCTCCCAGAGCTCTCTCCTTGGAAGTCCAGATCCTGCCCTACTGTACAAAGCCATCACCAGAGCCTGCTCCACATCTCTCCTGGCCTCTCACTAGACCTCACCACTCAGGAGAAATTCCCAGGACCAGCTTTCCCCCAGAGCCCCTTCCCTGACCATGTCAGTCTCTCTGTCCTTCAGTACCCACAGACAAACTGCAGAGTTCCTTCCCTTTCTCCCTGCAGCTTCCTTGTGCACCACACTTCCTCTCTTCATAGCACAAACCAGCTCCTCCCCAGCTGGGTTTCATCTATAACTAAGCTTGACCCACCCTCAACGTGCAACCAGGTGGGTTAATTGGCCTCTCACACCTACACTAACCCTTTCATCACCTCTGCAGGGTAGACACCCCATCATTAGTCCATTCTGGACACTTGAATTGTCCTGTGAGGGCAGCTTGTAGGATGCAGAGACAGGCTTGTGAGAATCAGAATGGATGGCCTCTCTGCTTATATGGGCTGGGTACTGCACCTTCAGCTATACCAGCCAAAGTTTTGTTATCGGGTCTGCTGATGGGCCAACCTTCCAGAAAGGAAATACTGCAAGTCCACCCCCTCATGCCCCTAGGAAGGACACTCTATTTCCCAGGAGGCTGCAATTCCACCCTTCCCTGGAGAAAAGCCCAAGTCCCCAGCAATGATCCCTCCATCACCTGTTGTGAATCAACCACTAGAAACACACAGACCATCCCCTCCACTTCAGAACAAACTCAGAGAGCCACCTCCCCCACTCCACCACCACCACCTACAAAAATTGGCAAGAGTCCAGCAGAGGGCAACAAAAATGATTAGGGGGCTGGAGCACAGGATTTATGAGGAGAGGCTGAGGGAACTGGGATTATTTAGTCTGCAGAAGAGAAGAATGAGGGGGAATTTGATAGCTGCTTTCAACTACCTGAAAGGGAGTTCCAAAGAGGATGGATCTAGACTGTTCTCAGTGGTACCAGATGACAAAACAAGGAGTAATGGTCTCAAGTTGCAGTGGGGGAGTTTTAGGTTGGATATTAGGAAAAACATTTTCACTAGGAGGGTGGCGAAACACTGGAATGGGTTACCTAGGGATGTGGTGGAATCTCCATTCTTAGAGGTTTTTAAGGTCAGGCTTGACAAAGCCCTGGCGGGGCTGATTTAGTTGGTTTTGGTCCTGATTTGAGCAGGGGATTGGACTAGATGACCTCCTGAGATCCCTTCCAACCGTGATATTCTATGATTCTATGATACATACACACAACTTGTGGAAACCACTGAGAATGAATTACTGAGCATGAGCAACACTGGGACATTTTAACTAATGCAACTCTGGGAAAACCTCCCTCTGCTTCAAAATGAAAGTGAATGGTCAAAACCAGGCAGGCTGCAAGGACTTTTCACAGCTTATGCTTCATCCAACGAGCCCCTGCATCTCACAGCCTGCTCCTGTATACCGAGCTTGTGTTTCATGAGGAACCTGCCCTCCCCTGGTGCTGTCAGAACCCTGACAATGCAGATTCTTCTGCGCTTTAAGTTATAGCTCCCTTGACCAAAACTGTATTAATATTTATGGAACGATTCCTGGATAGCCCCCTGCTTTAATAGCGCCTTATAAGGCGTGCTATAAACCAGGCTGGTTGTAAATTCCCTGCAGATGGCACTGCTACAAGCTGTTCCAGAGACTGCTAGTGAGCCTATAAAGTAGTGTGGAGGTGTGATGTATCACTTTCAGGTGTTTAGAAAGCACCCTGTAAAGTGTCATAAGACTAAATAAATCATCATAAAGTCTGAGCCTATTATTATTATTATTAGGATCAATAATAATAAATGCTGCCTCCAAACTTCCCAGAAGCTGGGACAGTGCAGTGCTAATGAGCTGGCTGAGGAAGATGCCGGGCTGAGTGGAATATTCCAAGCTGATCACTCTGTATCCCCTTACTCCATTATGCCCCAGAAGCAGTCAGCCTTGGGCCCTATAATGGAGCTGGCCAAGTCCAGGCCTGGGACTTCAGGAGACCCCAGATGGTGACAGTAGGCAGCACAGGCTGTGTTAGCCTGGGAGCTAGAAATAACCATAGGGTCTGTCAGTGTGCAACAGCGTCAGTGAAGCATCCCCTTTATGTTGATTACAGAGCAGTCCTGTTGCATCTATACCACAAGGAGGGCTTCAGTCACAGTCAGGGACAGGAGCCAGAGGTACCCCTGGTCTTGGCAGTTCCTCTGCTGGATGGATTTGCAGTTCCTCTGCTTTTCTTTTTAATTGTCATTGAAGGGCTAAAAAGGGGTATAACAGGGCTGGGCACCACCCAAGCACCCTCTTGTGGCCTCTGCTTTCCCCTTCTTCAAGGGTCCTCAAACACACTCAACAGGAAATTAAAACATTTCCGTATCTGGGGTCCACTTTAATGTCCTCAGATATATACTGGACTTCCAGGCTCCAACCGCAATTCAGTGCCTCTCTTCCATTAGTTTGGGGGTTTCTAGCCCTCCTTCAGTAATCAGGTTTGGCTAGCCCCAGGCCCTCCAGACATTAAGGGGCAAGCCACCCCATTACAAGGGGGAACTGACTTTTTTTTCTCTGGTACCCAGAGCTTCCCCTTTTCAGCTTGCTAACCAGTGAAGCTGGGGTAAACCGCAGGGTTTGTTTTTTAAAAACTGCCTTTAGAGCTTTCACCTGCTTTGGACTAGAGGAAGGGGGCAGTATATACAAGAATCAGAGCAAATAAAAATCATATTGCACTATTTGCTTCTCTTTCAGTACCACGGCACAAGTTCAAGCCAAATTAAATGCCCATAATGGAGATGCTGGCTTACTCCTCACCCTTTCAGGGAATGTCAGGAATGTTCCAGGATGCTCCACAGAATTGTACACGCTGCAGCATCATGGCAGAGAGAGTTAAGCACAGGCATGGGGCAAACCATTTTTTGAACTTCTCGCCAATGATCTGAACCGCTGGGGAAATAGAGGGTTCAGATTTCAGGCCGGGGTCAGGACCAATAAGGGTATTTCCTCAGTGGATAGGTACATTCTGTGTTTACTCTGAGGGCTTTGCCTCAAGCGTAGTTTTAAAATCACAACTCTCCAAAAATATCCCCGTATCTGCGCCACACTCACCCTCTGCACGTTGCTTATAATTATTCACAAAGCCTTGTGGCTCTGCCTGTTAGATCCCATCTGGTGCCCTCTGATGGGAAATTAAGTTCTATAAAAGGGGGAACTCTCCCAACAAAAGGGTTCCTCAAGGAAAAATTGCATCAGTGACTACCAGCCAGAAACTGTATGAACACATGACAAGAGCTGGCCCGAGTCTCTCAAGGAGCATGAAATATACCAGAGGGCTGATCTGCCAGCAAGGTAATAAGACTCTGGCTAACTTCGTCACACAGATATGCCTCTGCAGCTCCATCAATGCTCATAGAACATTGACAACACACCAAGTAGTGGGTAACAAACAGTAGGGGAGGTAGAAAGATGAATATGAAAATCTGGTTCATAATAATGCCTAGCTCTTCTCATCTGTAGCTCTTAAAACACTTTATGTTATCCCCATTTTACAGATGGGGAAAATTAGACACAAAGAACTGAATTGACTTGCCCACGATCACTCACTGTCTGGGGATTGGTCTTGCTTTGAGCAGGGGATTGGACTAGATGACATCCTGAGGTCCCTTCCAACCCTAATATTCTATGACTCAATACCCAAGCAGGGAACAGAATGCAGCTCCTTCAAGTCCTAGGCTACAGGACTATCCACTAGGCTGCACTACCACCCAAACAAACTATCAGAATCTTGGCTTCAATGGGCAGCACCTTCCCTACCTGCAAGCTGAATCACCAAGACCTACAGCAGCATCTGAATTTTCCTTAGAGAGCACTCCTCTATTTGCTAGCCATGCCCAACACATCTTGGATTATGAGAGCAGACACAATCAGTGCCCAAGGTGGCATGGATGCAGTCATGATTCATTGCTATTGAACTGTTAAAATCAAGTCACTCTCTGTATCAGTGAACTCAATTCAGATTAACTCCATGTCAGACTCTTCATTTGCAATATGACCTTGTGGTAGCATTAAAAATCCTAATCTCAGAGCTACAGCCCTCCAAAATTGCTCATCCCATGCTCCGTTAGCTTAGCAATCAGTTTGACACTGGAGCCTGCTGCATTAGCTACATAGGATGTCTTCTCTTTTACAGTGTTCAGCACATTTGTTAAATTGTATCACATAGCATACAATAAATGCCTTATAGCCAGCAATGGAATTAATTGCAGCTCTTGTAATTGGTGTCTAGGAATGTCTGGAGTTTGAGTTGCAGTTTGATAAGGTTTACAAGTGGACAGCTGTCAGTGCTGATGAGAAGAAAGCCTTTATCAGATGCTTGTGGAAGCTGAATCGCAGATACCTCTCAAGCAGCATTGCATTTGTTAGCATCCCCTCCTGCATGCTGGAAGGTAATTATGGCTTCTTGACACACTTGTGCAGAGTGGCTTTCTCTGCCTTGATCCCTGTAAGATTCAGTCCCTTATTCCTGTCATGCTTTGTGGGACCCTGGCATTTTTTGTGCCCCTCCTGACTGGAGTCAGTATTGGGGGTTGGGAGGGAAGGAGGGGATTTTTTAACCGATTGCCTCAACTATGCTCCTGAACAGGTACCATTTTTTCCCAGATTGTCAAAAGGCTGCCTTTCCTTGAAGGGCATACCCAATGACTTCACCTCAAAGCAATCTAAGGCCTGCATGGTGTAATGAAAAGAACAGAGGAAGTATAAGGGTTCAGAAAGGGCAGTCACAAGCAGCATCAAACCTGAGGCTTTGAGTAGCAGAGGAGTTTGTAGTCAATTTCCAGGCCAGGGTTGATGCCAAGGATCTGGATCAGCCTCCGAGTCACATTTTAGGCAAGGTCTGAATCAAGCCAAGGTCAAAGACAGGAGTTCAAGGGCAGGAATAGGAAAGGTAGCTACAGGAGAGTCACACTGCTGCCTGGATACTTCCTGGAATGCCCCATGGGTTTATACAGGGTAGGGAGGCAATCAGGAGCTATCAGGCTGCTGCCTGTCGGACCCCTTCAGTTGAGACTTCCCGAGGTCTGTGTTGGCAGCAGGTTGTGGGCAGTGGAGTGCAAGTTGGTTTCAGCTCCTGCTGGACAGTAGCAAAGCGGTGTTTGCTATCTACCAGCTCTGCAGTCCTGGGTTCACAAGCCGACAGGCCTTACCCAGAGAAATCAGATTCAGACCACAGAAACAGTCTGTGTAACAGAGCTAGTCTTGGCCAGCAAGAGTGAAGCTAAGCAGGACCTTTAGTTATAGTAATTTGTCCATGTGCTTTCTTCTTTCCTCCCCTCTGACTCTTGCACAGCAGCCCTGGCTGTCAGAGACACACATCTCCTTTATGGCTGTCTTTTAGTTCACGAGGGTTGTTGGTTGGTCAGAGGTCAGATAAATGTGCCTCTATTGGATATACTTTCGCTGCTAAGCCACCGCTTTGCAATTGTATAGGTGTGGATACTTGGTGGGATCTCCTTCTTCCCCTCGGTGTCACCTTGTTAGTTTGGTGGAAAGATCAGATTGGGACAAAGCTCATTTTATTCCCAGTGACAGCAGGGAAGAGGGGCCCTGTGCAGGGGGAAGGGAAGGGCAGGCTGAGGGCCTGCTGCATGAAATGTGAGAGACAGTCACAGACAGAGAGAGAAGGAATCACTCATCCAGGGAGTTCAGGCTTAAGAGAGTATTTATAGAGCAGGCTAATTTATTCCCATGACTGTTGCCACATGGAGAAAGTGCTGGGCTGGGATGAAAAATGGACAGTTTATCTTGCCTCTAATGGCTGTATCTGGGCTGGACAAGGTGTGACGGTTGGGGAACAGCATCAACTTAAAAAGAGGCAAACGCTACCAATCAGTGCATCTATTGAGATGCATAGGGGTGAATCTTTCTCCTGGATGTGTCTGTCAGTCTATCTGAGGATATTGGGGTGGTGGGGGCATCTCTGATCCTGCAGGTGCCCTCTAGATACCTCATCACCAGGTGGGCTTTCCCTTGCTTTGGGTGGGAGCAGGCAGGGGCACAACCAGACTCCAGTTTAGGCTTGCTCTGCCCACATGCCTTAGGCCTGACCTGCAACAGTGTCCTGCTAGCCCAGCCCTGGGCCTTTCCTCCCCACAGACAGATGGTAGTGGGACATGCCATGATTTTCTTCCAGTATAAATAAATATCACCTGGGAAGTAGGCTAAGACTGTTGTACCCATGTCACTTGTGAGTGATTGGAACTGATTCGACTCCGCAGAAAGGAAAGGTAGATACAAAGAAGTAACTAGAATGCTGTGGTCATCCATGCATCTCCCCCATGAACACAGGGAAACAGAGTCTACAAGAGGTTGGAAACGCCAGTGCAGAGACTGGGGACCAGGCTGAGCACAGTGCCTACCAGGAGATGACGCCAAAGGAAACGGCTGACATGCTGAAGCTAATGGAGGAGTATGAGCCAATAGTGAATAATTCCATGGCCTTTGCAGAGAAGTTGAGCAAAGACCTCCAGGTGCTGGATGAGGTGAGGGGCAAGATGGCTGAGGCTTTCTGATATTCATCTTGGGTATTTGCTTAAGCCCTGGGACAACTCCACCTCAGTCAAGGAAAAGAATCCCATTGACTTAACTGGAAATTGGATGAGGCCCATTGAGAGTTCTGGCTTTTTTATTTGAGCTAAGAAGCCAATTATTAAGATACACAGCAATTTAGGGCCAAAAGCTTGTCCCACTGAAGTCAGTGGGAATGTTGCCCCTGCCTTTAATTGAACAGTGCTTTGCACTGCACCGGGGCTCTCTTTCACTGGGTGGGAGAACAGGTAAATAGCCCCCATTGGAAGCTGCCCTCAAAGTAACAGAATATGTCTATACTGCAAAAAAAAAGTGTTCTCTTAACTCAGATCAGCTAACCTGCGCTAGCTAACTTGGGTTAAAATAGCAGTGAAGATAGGGCAACTCAGCTTTTAATGGGTTAGCACCTTGAGTTCACATATAGGCTTGAACTCAAGTGGCTAACCTGAGTTGAAAGCTGAGTTGCGATGTTTGCACTGCTACCCCAGCACAAGTTAACTAACCTGAATTAAGAACACCTTTTTTCTGCAGTGTTGACGCACCCTTAGTCTGCAGCAGAGATCAACTGTCAGAGGGTGTTGCTGCAGTAAATACCTCTCTCCTTCCTCTAAAGAGTTCAAAGACATTGATTCTCCAGCACATCACAGTGCTGCCAGGAGAATGGAGTGTATTTCCAGGTAACAGTTAAATGACTTGGGACAAGTTATAAAGGATTAATACATGGCAGGGATCAGCACTCACCAGCTTCTGTTACATTCATCACCATGATGTCTCATGAAAACCATCGGTATTTCCCAGGCCCATAAAGACAGCTCATGTATACAGGTCTTTGGTTTGTTTGGAGTACCTGGAAGAGAGACAACCAGACTTCCGCCAGTGGTGCTAGGGCCGCTCCTGAAAGCAAGGTCTCCCTGTCCATTGGGCTCCCAGTGCCGTGAGGGAGGAGAGCGAAGTGGAAGAGCTAGCATGGCTGCAGGTAGATGGCACAAGGAGGACAGAAAGACAAGGGACCCACTCCGCACACTCAAGGGCATCAGCAGCCCCTATGCGGGGGGGATGAGGCAAAGGAAGAGGAGGAAATATGCATTCAACAGCAGCAGCCCAGCAAGGGGAGAAGGGAGGAGAGAAACTATGAGAGTGGGGTTACAATGTCAGAGGAGGAGAGGAGAGGGGTAAAACTGAAGAGTGGAGCATAGGAGAGCTGGAGTTCTTTGGGACAAGAGAGGGAAGGAGGTGGGGACTCTAAGGGCTTATTTTCACTGCTCAGAAAGGTGTCTTTTACACCTTGGGGGTGCTAGCATGTGTGAACATTCCTGAGATAAGAACCCAGTGAGGACAAGGCCTGAGAGACATGGAGAGTGGGAAGGCTGGGAGGAGAGGACCAGGAAAGAATGGAATTGGGGGGAGGCGCAGGGATGAGGTAGCATGTGAAAGAGCAAGGGAATGATTGACAGGTGAGAGGCTCATATAACAGGAGACACTGCATGTGGAAAAGAAAAAGCTGGTGTGTTTTATTCCATTTATTTATGTTCCTGTATTTTATTACATTTCCCTGGAAGACATCCTATGTCTCTAAGTACTGGAGGGAACGTGATGAGATGCCTGTTTAGAGCACTTACACTACAGCAATATTTCTGGCTCCACTGGATTTTATAGTTAAATAACTTAAAAAAAACACAATAGAAGAAATAACGTAAAATTTATCAGAATCCACAAAATCCTAAATCCATTTTGCTTTGTGTTCCTTTATGTTTGCTCTATTCTGCACTTGTGTTTCTATGTCACTTCATACCAGCGTGTCTTCTTTGTGCTTTGGTATGTAGTCCTTAGGTCTGAGAAGCAGAACTCCTGAGGTCTGTTTCTAACAGCAACAAACATCTGTGTGCTCCTGGGCATGTCACATAACTGCTCTGTGCCTCAATTTCCCCATCAGTAAATTAGGGACAGCAATACTTATCTTCCAAGGATACATAATAAATATTGGTTAAGTTCTTGGAAATGAAAGGTGCTGCAGAGTGCATTATTTTAAAGGACCATTAATTGATAAATAAATTATTAACACGTATTCTTTTGATAAATATAAATGTGGCATTTATCTGTAATTATTAATATTATTGTGTACAACTGAGTCATGCATATGCTCATATACTTCCTACAGCATAACAACAATAAACACTTTGTTCTTCTAGAGCACCTTTCCTCTAGGGATCTCAAAGCACTTTGCAAACATTAACAAAATGTTGCTAAAATTTTGTGGCGAGTGAGATGGTGGCCATTGTATTTGTGAGGCCTGGAGCTCCAGTTCATACCTTGATACCCTAGTTCACTTGCTGATTTCCAGGGCATTCTTAAATCCACATGCGTTTCTGAAACTCTGAGACGTCTCATGCAGTAGAGTTATTATCATTACCTGAGCAATATTTCTCCAGAGAGCTGTCCCTTCTAGCAGTTCTCCTGCCAGTTTGATTGGTGCCGCTTTGCTAAAGGCAAAGCCCCAAGGCTCTGAAAAGCCCTAATAAGAAAATCAGAAGGGACAGCAGTGACAGGCTTGCTGGAGGTTTATGGCTATAATGTAGTAGCACTTAA
Organism: Mauremys mutica; assembly: GCF_020497125.1. NCBI lineage: Eukaryota > Metazoa > Chordata > Testudines > Geoemydidae > Mauremys > Mauremys mutica. Next base: position 41,455,806 of record NC_059080.1, read on the forward strand.
TAAAAAACAAAATGTCAGTTGGAACCTTGTGGAGCATAGCCTGGAGCCACTGCAGTGAAGCTGGAAATCTGAGACTCAAAGGCAGCTGAGCAGCAATGGGGAAATTACACTGGTTTGTTACCTGGCAGCTTCCAAGAAATTTCAGAGCGGGAGGAAAAGTTGCCTGCCTTAGTTTTTGTGGGTCTTTGAGATAAGAACCAGCATGGAGCCACACACAAAGCCCCAAATGCTACTCAGTTCCTCCCGAGTGTTGGAAGGTGAGGGGATGTTGAGCAAGCAGAAGCTCAGTGGTTTCTGTCATCACTCCCATCAGGTGCTTGTGGAAAAGCTTGCCCTCTTTTCTCCTCATACATGGCTTTATTAGAGTTCAAGGAGTGAGTGGCAGGCTATTTGCCCAGTTTTCAGGTCTTTGTTTTCTTTAGGGCTCCACTGAATCTTCCCTGCTCCATTGTGGGTCTTTTTGTCTATGGCTGAGGCCAAGCCCACCAGCTTCAAGCCATGCTTCTCCTTAAATGGCACCATGTGTGGGACAGACAGGTATGCCCGGTGCCTCAATGGAAGTGGTGGGCAACCTGCAGCCCATCAGGGTAATCTGAGGGCCACAAGACATTTTGCTGACATTGACCGTCTGCAGGCATGGCCCCCGGCAGGTCCCAGTGGCCATGATTCGCCATTCCTGGCCAATGGGAGCTGCAGGAAGTGGCGGCCTTGCTCCCTTCAGGGGAGCAGAAATGAGATCTGCCTTTAGTGAGGCTCTGTAGACTGACTTTCTTTGGGTCTAGGGCAGCTTGTGACAGAATTCCCTCACCAGAGTGGGACCTCCTGCCCACCATCACACAGATTAGCTTTCTCATTCAGCACGCCCTCTCCTGGTAATGCTGCTCCCAGCGCTTTCTCCTCCTACAGACTTGCCTCAGTCCAGGAACGGCAATGTCCTCTTCATGACTCAGCCCTCCAGCCATGTCACCATCCATGTTCCTGTGTGGGGGGAGTATCTCCCAGTTCTATTGTCCAGCTACTCACCCAGTGAAGAGGGGACCTGGGCCCACCCACTACTCCAGGCACAGCCCAGGGACCCTGGCTATAGAAGCTCATGCTGCCTCTCTTTAACTTTTCCAGCAGAGCTGCTTCAGTTCCCTTGTCCACTTCCCCACAGGCCCCAGAACCTTCTTTGTACTCTTCTCAGGGCCTCCAATCCACAGGTCCCAGCAGCCAGCCAGCAACTGCTCTGTCCAAGGTGCTACCTTCCTGCAGGCTGTTAGAAACACAGTTCTCTCTCCTTAGGCTCCCTACAGCAACTGACCTTGATCTGCCCAGCAGCTCCCGTTTTTGTGAGCCTGCTTGGCCCTGATTGGCTGCTCTGTGCAGCCACTCTCCGATTGGCTGCTCCCTGCACTGCCTCCCTAGGCTGCTTTTAATCCCTTCCTTTCCGGCTTGGGATGAATACCCCATCACACAGTCCCTTCTAACTTCTCTAGGAAGCCAGGCCTCTTGTTGATTTACAGAACCTCTGTCTCCTTTCCTTTGTGGTCTTCATGGTTGCAAAGCACTGCCTGTGTTTACTGTGGGGGCACAGATGCTTCTGTTGATGTTGCTTTTTATTTAATAAAAAACTCATCACCTAATTTTAATATTAACAAAGACAAACTCATTTAAAAGACAGAAAAACAACAGACCAGAAACTTCAATCCTCCCAGGCCTGTGTCTATCTATTATCTTATTTGATACCCAACATGGTGCTTCAACCAGTGGCTACGATTCAATTACCATTTCAAAACCAGTTAATCTCTAATAGATCTTATCAATGATGATTAACAAGCAATTATAGCTCCATGGCCAGTCAAAGCAAATGTCTAAGACCTCCTGAGGCTAATAGTGCCTCCCATTTTCTTATATATATGTACATGTCATGCATGATTTAACTGTTCATTAATTCCACCATCAAAACAGCTCAGCGGGGTAACACATAGGAATCCATGTGTGTGGTGGCTATTGGCTCAGAATTTGCGTGCCTCCTCATGATGGCCTGGGTCAGACACTTCTGTGGGAATGCAGAGAACTATGGCCATAGGGAGAGCTGGCTATAGGGTCACATAGCACCCCGGAGTCCACAATCACCCTTGGCAAGTGGAGGGGAGCAAGAGCTCCAGCAGAGCAATGAGCCAGTCATTGCTGCTGCCCCCAGTGTGTCCCCCCAGAAGGAGCAGGAAGTAGCAGTGCACCCAAGGCCCTGTAGGAAAACCAGGTGCCATCACCAGTCCTACAGCACCCTTCTTTCTTCTGCTTTTTGTGGAGTCTACTCCAGTAGTTAGCTGTGGCGGTTCCAGCTACTCTGCTGGAGTTGCTATTTCCTTTAGCGTCCTTGGGCCGGTATGGGGCTCTTACAGGGCCTCCTGCTTTCCACCATCTCTCTGGTGCAGCAGCCAGCTCAGGGGCTATGGGGCACTCTGCAGCATCTGCCTGGAATCTGAGGGCCCAGGGAGCTGCATTGAGGAGCAGAAGCGTGGAAGGCTGGAGAGGAAGCAGCATAGAGCCTTCCTTTGTGGGTTTTGGGGTGAGCGAGGCTGAGAGCACATGTGCGGGTGATGGACATGGCCTTAAACTGGATATACAGAAGCAGAACCTCTCCCCTGCCTGAGGAGGAAGGTCTGTTCACTTCCTCTCTCAATCCAATGGATCTCTCCAGTGCAAGACCTAGCTATCCAGTCATCTTAACAAACTGTTGCACATTGCCACCGAAGGAGTTCTGTTTTGGCCCAAGTGGCAGAGGCCTGGTGGCTTTCTTGCAGAAGTCCCTGCCTTTGATCCTAGCTAATGATCAAAGTGCCTGTGTGTATGTGAATATAAGCCAACTACAGCACCCATCACTGCACTAGCATAGTGCTGTACCAGAGCGCTCTGCTTCTCTTGTTCACAGGCCAATCTCCAGGCCATCATCTCTTCCGAGAAACAGGTGACATTGCTGATGGGCTCCATTGACAAGGCCCTGGCAGAAGTTGCCAAAGTGGAGGAGACTTTGCAAGTTTATGATGAGCTGCTGGGGAGCGTGAAGCAGCAGATGGATCACATCCAGCAGGGGAACTCCTTGCTGCACCAGATAGACTCCAACCATGAGAAGCTCATGAGCGAGATTGTCTTCCTCACGGTAGGTGAAGTCACAAAGGGAATGATGCATGGCCCATTGAAGTCAGGGGACAGACTCCGACCGGGCTTAGGGACCCTGAGCCAGACCTGCCTCCACAGGGCTCCCAGCCTGTCTGGCTTAGGACTGAGGGAGCCGGGCAGTTCTTTGAGGCCTAGATAATATGGTGATGGGCACACTGCTCAGATTTAAAATGAGGGGGTGTGGCCCAGGTGCAGCAGAGGTGTTATGACTGGAATCAGAGTCTCTTGGAACACAGAAAGCTTGATGTGTCATGCTGCTAGCTGACCAGGCAACAGAAAGGAGCACAGAATGGCCTATGAGTTCACAACAAAGACCAGTGCTTTATCAGCTATGACACAGATCTTCAGCATCACTCCTGGGCATAGCAACAGCTAAATCATTAACTCTTTAATTGCATTGCAGCACAGGATGCAGCTACTATCAACAAGGGTCATGTTTGTGGTGGGGGAAAGGAGAGAAATGTTTGATTTTTCTGGACCATGTTTACCTGAATTCTTCTTGTCTCCTCACCAGCCAATCAGCTTCCAGGATTGTGCTGCCTCTCCTGTTATAAGTATGTCACTATGTCTCGTTCCCATATAACTATGTCACATGGGAACGAGAACAGTGGCATGAGGTTTTCGCACTGCTGCTGAGGCAGCAATCTGATGCTAAAATAGTTGCCCCTGGCTGCATGGACTTCAATAATCCTCTCTAACTTGTAATCTCCTGGGGGCAGGGACTGTCTGTGTGTTATGCGTTTGTAAAGCTCCTAGCAGCCTGGAGCCCTGCTCTGTGATTTGGATCCCTAGGCTCTCCCTTGCCATGATCCCATTTGGGAGCTCTGCTGTTTCTATGGTGCACTATTATTTTGGAAGGGGAAATGGCAGCACGATGCATTTGACTGGGAATGCAGCCTGTCAGTTTAATGTAGCACGGTGCCACTTAAAACAGTGAGAGTGCCTATCCTTCATGTGTGCACACAGGGTATAGGACATCAAACTCGGATGCTGGTGAGGGGAGGAGGGATAGGGAGACAGCATGCATTAAATCAGTTCTCTTGGGATTTTAATTAGAGTAACCTGGACCTTAGCAAGAAGCACCGCCAGGTTCTGAGCCGGGGCGACCTCTCTAGCCCCAGCAAAGTGAAGGCCTGCATTGCAGCAGCAGAAGCTCTCTCCAGCTGCATGAATGTTCAGATACAGCCTGGTGAGTAGGAGTAGAAGCTAACTGCCGCCTTTTGTGCCTTATCAGCACCATTGGCTTACAGTCATGTGAGCTGCCTACAGAGCACAGCACTGTATTGTCCAACCTTCGTATAGGCTCATTGAGTCACGGGGCCGTGAGGTCCTCCTCTGAACCATGGCCTTCCGGATTTCCAGGGACTGCCCCAAACTCTTCACCTGCAGGTTGGCTGAGGCAAAGTTCCAAAACAGAAGGAAGCCCTGAATTCTAGCACTCAACTGTAGCAAAATCCTGGAAGCACACTCTGGTGTTGCCTGTCATCCTGGACTTGCTGTTTTCACAGCCAGGGAAAAGGTTGGGATTGCCAGGCCAGCCCCATCAGTGCATATTTGTGATGAAAGGAATCAGAAGGAAAGGGTTCTACTCCTCCAGGTTATAGAATTAGTCAGCCCACTCTCTGTCTATATATATGGGGTAGGGGAAAGCATTGCTAGAGCAAGCTTAAGTTAAGCTTTGGCACCCTTTCCCCTAAATACATTAGAGCAATGTGCAGTCAGGAGCCATCTATATGCTGACTGCTTATCTGGTCTTATATTTAGGAAAGGAGCTAACAGAAGCCTGTTTTTAACAGAGAACCAAAAGGCAGCCCAGTTGTACAGTATTTATATGAGTGTTGGGGAATTAGTTTTTCCTTTAGAATAATACATCGTGGGTCTGATTTCAAAACCCCATGGGTGCAGTGATATGCTTCATTTGTGCATGAAAGGGCAGTGATCGCATCATACAGAAACTGGATTTTTGCACATGAAGATGGACAGCTAGCGGTGTACTTTGCATGCATATTTTTTTAACTCAGGCGCTGCCCTTGTTATTTTAGTGCTGTAGTGAATATTTCACTCCTTTGGGGTTTGGATTAGAGTATTTCTTCAAAATTGCACGTCTCTGAGACCTGTCATATTTGTCACTTTCACGACTGATGTGTCTTTGGGCACAACGCTGCATGTGCAGTCTCTCGTTATGTCAGCCTTCTCCTTAACTCAAGGTTACCGGAAGCTGCAGGCCATAGCAGAACAGTTGATCATGTTTGAAACGCTGAAGCAGAACTTTGAAAACAGTTTCATCAGCCATATTACAAGCATCTTTGAACTGCAGGTAGGTTAACCCCAAGCTTGCCATGGCACGTGCTAAACACTGAAAGGAATTAATATTTTGGCAATGCAATGTTGGAGGTATAGAAAGTGCTACCCTAAAAACTGGCACAGAAAGGGTTAAAAGACACCCGTGCCTTCCCCAGCCCTTCTTTAGACACACCTAAACAAATCTTCCTTGGATCGAGTCTCTTACAGGGGGGCAGTGTTGCACATATTTACTGATCTGGAGAACTGTCCTCCCATGGCACTGTCTTGCCGCAGTCAAATTCAAAAAAGGCTTAGCCTGAACGACATTTTTTTTAAAGAAGTGATTTCCCCCCCGCCCCCGATTTCCTATATACATTAGAAACTTAGGTCCCAATTAGCTTGTAGGACTCTATGTTTACTGGAAACTAATGAAATGATAACATCACAAGAGGGAAGAGACTGAAAGTTGCTGCTGGGGTATGTGCAGGAATTTAAATTTGACCCCTTTTGGAGGGGCACATTCTGTGCCCACGCCCATCCCCCGCCCCTGAGGAGCTCGCTGGGGCCAGAGAAGTTCTGTGCCCCCGGCTGATTACTGAGGGCGGGGCATGTCTCTGCTTGCCCCTCCTTGTGCGTTCCCCTGGTTGCCGCAATTGAGAAAGCACTTCGCTAGTGCTTTTTATGTAGCCTGTTGTAAAACTAGGCAAACATCTAAATGAGTTGATGTACCCCCCAGAAGACCTCTGTGTACTCCCAGGGGTGCATGTACCCCTGTTTGAGAACCACTGCTCTACTGTGCTGTTGGAAATAGCTGTGTTAACTATGGCTCACTGCTAAATGGCCCATATCTAGTTTTCTAGATTCTGAGTGTGACTAATCACACACACAACGCAAGGATTTATGCTTGGAGTCAACACTAAGGGTTATTTTATTGAATGACATCTTGCTTTGCCAACACCCTACTTTCTCCGCTCCCTTTTAAACTTCCCTTTGGAAATGGTGAGGGCCAGAGGTTGTAATTGCCCCTCAACCTCTCCTCCCCCAACATGCCTCCCTAGCAGCCCGAGAGAATGCCTTGCAGTAGCCTGCACTATGCTATCCTGGGCCTGCAGTCAGGTCCACCTGTCCAGATCCTTGCACCTGCGCAGATCTGATTGCGCAATGTGGGTCCTCATAAGTAGAGGCTGAACTGAAGATGAACAGACTTTGCTGCTTCTCCTGCTAAGATCCAGCATCACAAATGGGGCTTCTCTGTTTAGTTTCCCACTGCAGCTGGACCAGGCATTACCAGCTTATCACTTTGTTCAGCCCTGTTTCCCTACAACTGGATGCAACATAGGTCACATCTGCACTACAGACTTCTATCAACATAGCTACGTCGGTCAGCGGCATAAAGAGGTGTGATCCCTCACCAACATAACTATGCCAGCAAAGGCCTCTAGTGTAGATGCAGCTATATTTGCTATACCAGAATAGCTTATTTCCTTGAGGGGTGGTGGTGATGGAATAAGCTATCCTAGTAATAGCCCAGCTTTGCACCAATAAGCTGCGTCCACTCTGCTGGCATAGTATTGCTATACTGGTGAAGCAGTAAGTATAGACACATGGTCATAGTGGTTTTTAACATTGCTCTCCCAAGTAACTTATGGCTTCTCAAATGTTTTCAGAACCAAAGGTGCTGGAAGTAGGGGCATCGGAGGTACTGATGCACCCCCTGGCTTGAAGCAGTTTCCATTATATTCAGGGTTTACAGCTTGGTTCAATGGCTCTCAGCACCCCCACTATACAAATTGTTCCAGCGTCCCTGTCCAGAACTGGAGCTTCCCATGCAATCCAGGAGAGATTCATTTAAATTTGCCAAGTGCTGCATATCAATGATTTTATTGAGCTAGGATTTGCTCTTTCTGTTGTTTCAGGGAAATGGTCAAGTTCCTGCTCGAATGCAGCAGGCTAGTGAGCTAATTTCATCCACCCATGGGCCCTACCATGACGACCTGCTACCTTACACTCCACTTATGGCCTGGCTGAAGAATGCCAACCCGATCCTGTTCCATGATCTCCCAAAGGTACGGCCTCGCACCTGAACTATCCACTACAACATCAGCCATGGTGGGGTAACAATAAATAATCCTACATTATTCCACTTAAATGTGATGTTTTTAATTGGGTTAGCATTCTACGCTGTGGTATTTTAATATAGACGTGTTCATATAAAGCTGAAATGACGAAATCACCATGGAAATATCACTTTTATTCACAACAGTATTGTATGTAAAGTTTTTTGGGCTTTGGCTTAAAGCTATGCCCTGTTTTCTGAATGAGGACACTACTCAAGAATAGTCATTGTTATCTGAATTTCCCCAGCTGAGATCAGAGCCCCATGATGCCAGGCCATGGGCACATTCATAGTAACAGACAATCTCTGCTTAGAGACGCTCACAACCTAATTAGACAAGACAGTCTAAGGTAGCGTTATCCCCATTTTACAGTGAGCTATTTGCATAGGCGTCTATGTTAGAGCCAGGGACTGAACCCAGATCGGAGTCCCAGCTCTGCAGCATAGCCACCATCAGAGTGGGATAAAAGAATGCCTGATGGGGTTTGATCCCTGAGAATATCAAACATACAATGGGCCCCTCAGTATTCAATGAAGGCCAATACCTACATCTGATCAGAAAGACAGAACCCCCTCGTACCATGCCGGGGCATTCCTCCATTGCTCAGACTAAGAGAACAGTAGCACCTGCTAAATCACTAGCACTGCTCCCTGCAGCTCCCCTTTAGAGCAGTGATCCTCAGACTGAGGCTCAGGAGCCCCAAGTGGCTCTTCAATGTGTCTCCTGCGGCTCTTTGCAGCACGGGGTATCAAAACACTGCGTAATTTCATTCTTAACCAATCAGGATGCTTTTACTGTGTTATTAACCAATTGTAGAATGCTTGGTCAGTCATTTTGCTGTGAGAACCATATATATAGGAATGAGTTTATTTTATTTATATTGAATGAAACAACGAATTCACACTACAGTGGCTCTTTTGGGTAATGTTGACAGGGCCGGCTCCAGAGCCCAGCGGGGCAAGCACCCGCCTGGGGCGGCCCTTTCCCGGGAGGGTGGCAGGCTGGGCCGGCGGACCTGCCGCAGGCATGACTGCGGAGGGGACGCTCGGCCGGTGGCTCCAGCGGACCTCCCGCAGGCATGACTGCAGACGGTTCGCTGGTCCCGCGGCTCGGCTAGACCTCCCGCAGTCATGCCTGCGGCAGCTCAACCGGAGCCGCCGGACCAGCGAACCGCCCGCAGCTGCGGGAGGTCCAGCCGAGCCGCGCGACCAGCGGACCCTTTGCAGTCATGCCCACGGGAGGTCCGCTGCTCCCGCGGCTCAGGGGCGCCTCCCGGGCATGACTGCTTGGGGCGGCCAAATTTGTAGAGCCGCCCCTGAATGTTGATCACTGATTTGGCTCCTAATTCACTGAGGTCTGAGTATCACTGCTTTCGAAGTACTGATCACCTCTGAGGCTACTTAGCTTGTGAAAGCCAAGTGTGCAGTCAGAAGGCAGATAGCCCTTCAGTGACAAGTGTGCTCCTTACTGTGGGGCTGCCCCGTTTGCTGAAAACAAGAGCTGGGTAGGATGCTGGAAGCTGTGTTTTCATGTTAAGAGTAAAGCTCACCCTCATGGAAGACAAAGTCCAAGCCAATGCTATTGTCCACGGCACAGTGTGCTTGCTGTGGCATAGTCTGGGTGCCAGAGTCTTCGCGGTTCAACAACCCTGCTCGCTGAAGCCAGCAAATGGCATGACTTTAGAACGGGCTTCAATGCTGAGCAGCTGGATTCTTCCCTTCCCAGGTTTTTATGATCAGTTCCACAGCTCTCCCAAAGGCCTGATCCAAAGCCCATCAGAGTCAACAGGAATGTTTCCACTGACTGCAGTAGGCTTTGTATCAGGAGCAGTAGAGAGACTGCTGAGAATGGCTCAGTGGTGGTTGAGATGGGGAGCTGCGGAGAGACAGGAGAGAGACCCACTGACATTTCCACCCATTCCTTCCCCTTCCAGGTCTATGCCTGGAATCTTAGCAGACTCTACGAGAGGGAAATCAAAGCTTTTTTCGAGCTGGCCAGAATGCTGCTGCTGGGAAGAACAAAGGAATGTAAGTGATTCAGTGCTGTGGGACAGGGATTGATTTGTAAGTGGGGTACACAGAGGAATTGTACCCCGACCCCCTTCCCCAAACTATCAGTTCCTTGGGTGGGGTTTCCCCTCTCATCTGTGGGCCAAGTCCTCAGCTGGTGCAAACTGGCAAAGCTCCATTGCCTGTAGAGGAGTTGTGCTGATTTACATCAGGTGGACATTGTATGACCATTTGCTGCAGGTTTTATTCAGTACTGCTTATTTGCTTTCGAGCTTTGGGGTCTTTGTGGCTTCCCCTCCAGGAATTCACAGATAAATCTCTGCTGTGGAGAGGCATAGGCATTTCTGCAGGCATCAGAGAGCCGGAGATGCGATGCTGTCTGTTTGTATGGTAGTGCATGTGAAGCCCAGAACCATTCTGTGATAAGAGTTTTTCCCTGAAGTGTGCTAACGTTTGCCAACCCTGCAAACACAAATGTATGCATAACTTTACTTAGGTGAACAGTGCATTGACTTTAATACACAGCTGATCAAAAAACCACAGCTTCCGTAAGGCATGGGAGAGCTCAGGCAGATGCAGAGATCAATATCAAAATGACCCCAAAACAAAGTGTTTCATTTACATTTTCCCAACAGAAAATAGAAAAAAAAAATAATCCAAGTCCACAATGTGCAGGGAGCAGTGGGGAGGAGCATTGGGTGAACCCAAGAGTGCTGTGTCATGAATTGCTCCCTGCATAGTGCTTCATATCGATCTGATGGTTTCAGTGACTGCTAAGCCATGCTGTTTCCCATTGCTGTCAGTGGCATGGATAGTAAGTAGTAATCTGCTGTGGTGGAGCTAAAGTGGAATGAAAGGCACTTCCCATGGCTGTCAGACCTGCTGGTCTACATTAATTTTACAACATGCATTGAGGCATTAGGAAACACATTGCTTCCACAGCATGGTCTGAGGGTGGAGGAATAATTCATACCCGAGGGGCTCATTCCCGAGCCCCACTCCAGGTCCTTTGCACTGTTCCCACAGTGATGGTCCAAAAAGCATCCCCTCTTGGGCTGGCAAAGAACCGGTGTGGCCCCTTCCCATTCTGCAGCCCCTGGTGTAAAGGTAATTCCCCCAGGGAAAAAGTAGGCCTGGTTGGAATGCACTGCATCCCAGCAATCCCTACAGACCATAGCCAGCTGGACTGGGAATGCTCTAAATTACACCAGGAGGTAAACTGACTTTAGGATCAGGTCACCGCAATAGTTTTAAACTCCTCAGCTGTTCCTAGGGTCCTCTCCACTAACATCACTGATACTGGCCGTGGCGGGGTGCTCGTCTTCCCAGTCATCATTTCCTCTCTATCCTGTGGTCTGCGATGGAGTCTGTAGGGGCCAAGCGGCAATAGTGACTGTCCGTTTATGTAATAGCGCGCTACTGAACATGTGAACCAGTGCTTTCTCCTTGATTTTCTCCAGCTCTTGCTGTAAAATATTCCACCTGTGTCCTTTTGCTCCTGATTGATCACTGTTGTATTCTTTGGATAGGATCATTAGTGTAGTCACGCTCTGGTTTGGCCATCATCACCCAGAGAGAAAGGGATAGAACAGTGGCTAAAAGTGACATTGGAACCACCAACACAATGGCTCTGCTAGTGGAATTCCCACGGGATCAGCCTGCTGGACGTCAGCCTACCCACGTATACCTTTGCTGCTCTCCTGTGGTGTGAGATCCCCACCCCCGGCTGTTTTGGGTGGGCAAATATCCCATCATCCCTTCTGAATGCAGGTGTGCTCCTGCTTTCCTCTCTATACATCCTTGGTTCCTGAGTCACGCTGGGGTTTTGGTTTTCTTCCCCAAAGCATCACTTTCAACTAACCCCCACTTCCCTTCTGCTGCAGTCATAGTCTCCTTTCCATATTTCCATTCCCTTTACACAGCATCCATTTGACACTGGACTCATTTGGGAAGACTTGGCAGAACTACATTGTTCTTGGCTTTATTATATCATTGCTACCTTCTTGATTCCCTGCCACTAGTCTCAGCTGCAGGCAGCAACCCTCTACCCTGTCTTCCAAATCTGTGTCCATGGTGCCTTTGGCCTACAAAACATAACTGCCTGCACCTTTGCCAGGTCTGTCTTGAATTGCAGGAATCTTTCCAGGCATTTCCCAGGCATTTCCCAGCAAGACCTGGCTTCAGTTATTTCACCTGCCATGGCTGCCTCAGATTATTTCCCCAAAGCTGAATGAACCCTTCCCATTTCCTGCTCAGCTGAGGAACTGTGTTTTGATCCCAAAGGCTTTGGTGAAGTGATTATGAAAAGCACTTGTGTGCACAAATGCAGACAAGGTGGCTCACTCATGCACACTGTGTCTCAGAGCCTCCTCTCTCCTTGTGGTTGCTGTTCTCTGTTAGCTCGCAAGCTCCTCAGTGGCTCTCCTCTCCCCATTGCTGGAGAGCTGTACTCCATATTCCACTGCACACCAGCGACTTGTCTCCACTGGGGAGATGGGTGGGAGGGATAGCTCAGTGGTTTGGGCATTGGCCTGCTAAACCCAGGGTTGTGAGTTTAATCCTTGAGGGGGGCCATTTGGGGATTGGTCCTGCTTTGAGCAGGTGGTTGGACTAGATGATCTCTTGAGGTTCCCTTCTAACCCTAATAATCTATGATCCTCACCCTGCTCCAGTCCCAGAGCAGTGCATGGTGCACCACAGCCCCATAACCAGCAGAGGGTGGATTCTGGCACAGGCATTGTGGAAGAGTGCCATAAGGCTGCTTTCCTAGGACAGTCCCACCATAGAGGGTGTGTCCAGGGTTGCAGCTGCATCGCACAGGAGATTCTGGGCAGCTTTGTGACCCATAGGGCACCCTAAGGGAGTTGCTGTAAATTAGCCCCCTGGGGCTATTTAAATTATTCCAGGATCCTGCAGCCCCTAGAGGAAACCAGGATTAGCAAAGCTCAAAGGTGGCTTTAAGCCACTTTAGCCCCCTTTCTCCCCAGGCTGCAAGTTCTGTGCTGTGCTTCCTTGAGGAGCAGCACAGCATCTCACCCCAGTTCCTCATAGTCTCTTAGCCTCCCCTCTCCCATGTAACACACAAGATGTGTACAAACTCTGCCAGATAATCTAACAAGGATTGGAGCTATTTCATGTGATCTGCAAAACTGGAAGGGGAAGTTGAGATTAGTTGAGAATTGGTCCTGCTTTGAGCAGGGGGTTGGACTAGATGACTTCCTGAGGTCCCTTCCAAAGCTGATATTCTATGATTATAGAGAGTTACTTGCTGAACTCAATATAGCTGTTTAAATTCATTTTCAGGGTTACATCAGTACAGCATGTTAGGCCTTATAGAATGATTTCTTTAACAATCTGACTAGAACTAATGTTTATAAACGGTCCAGTGTTGTTAGAGCACACTAGAGCACTGCCTTGCTGAATATACCCAGGTGAAACACTGCAGAAATAGCTAAGATACAGGAGCTGGGTGTAATGGGACCCCATGCAGATTTAAGGGGCCATACAGACAGGGATCTTTCTGTAGAATGGGGGTCTATGAAATCATGAAGTGTAGCATTGTAAATTTACACGTAGAGCTGCTTTGAAAAAAAGGTATGTTAAATGAAATATTTAGATATTTTGAAATTTTTTTTGATGAAAAAATTCAAAATTTTTATTGGTTTATTTTGTTATGATGAGGAAGACATCCTTCTTTCCTTATTTTTAATGTTTAACGAGGGGAAGTAAAAAAGGAAGCAGAAGTCCTTCTGTCCCTTCCTCTTGTCTTTCAGTTTTAATTCCCCCCCCCCTCATTTTTGGGAATGAACGAGTAAGAAAAGGGAGTGGGATTTCTAAATGAAATTTGTTCAGGTGTTTTGTTTCAGAATGGTGTGGGAAAGTGAAAACATTTTAATCACTGGGAAATGTTCCTGAGAAAAAACGTCATTGCCCTTGAAAAGCCATTTTTCAATGAAAAAGCTGTCAAAAAATGTCAACCAAGTCTATTACATGGAACGTTATGGGGAGGTGGGGGGAGATGCTCCCCAACAGGACCAAGAATTAATTAAATTAATGGAGATATCCTAGAACTGGAAGGGGACCTTAAAAGATCATTGGGTCCAGCTCTCTGCCTTCACTAGCAGGACTCAGTACTGATTTTGCCCCAGATTCCTAAGTGGCCCCCTCAAGGATTGAACTCATAACCCTGGGTTTAGTAGCCCAATGCACAAACCACTGAGCTATCACTCCCACTAACTGAGTGACACCTCACCACTACCTGCCATTAGCATGAAGGCATGTTTGCCGTGGATCAGCTCCCTGAAAACACCAGCCTATAGCAGCACAAGCACTGCCATCCAGGCCCCTGCAGACTTTGCTCTCTCTGTACAGGTTAGCGGTAAGCACACACCAACCCCAAGTACTCGGAGTGCACCATCCAGCACCTTAATCGCTGAACAAACAGACTTATCAGACTGGCTATTCCCAAAGGAACAGTACCAACTGGCTTGTAGGATTCAACTCAGGACCAGCTCTTTGCTTGACACCACAGCACTTAACTGTATTTATAGTGAAAACAAGAATGGATTTATCAAAGTAACAGAAAGTAAGAATATTGGAAACAAGTAGTTACATGTAAAACAAAATTATAAACACACTTTCCAGAGACTAAACTTAACTAGCAGGTTAACCTCCTGGCTAAAGAAGTTTTATCGCACCCAATGTTCTTGTTAGCATTTTTTTCAAGCAAATCTAGTTGAGACCCCACTTTCATGAATGCAAAGGTGCTGTCCCTTTTCTTCCTCAGTGAAGGAGGCCAGGCTGTCTTCTTTGTCTTCTAGAAATACCCACAGAGTTTGTTGTCTTTACCTATGAACAGGTTAACACCCCCTCCCTCCATGGCTTTTTTTGTTCCTGTATCTTCCTTTCCTGTTGATTTCACATCTGTTCCTCTACATGCGAAGTCAAATGTTAATGGGCATCCATTGTGTTAACTTACAGTGCTTAATTTACTTCCCAGACAGAGAGAGAAATGTTTCTTGCCTCCTGTTTGCAGGAACCGGTCTAAGGGTATGGCTACACTTGAGAGTTGCAGCGCTGGGAGTTACAGCGCTGGTCGTCCAGCTGTGCAGGGACAGCACTGGTGTGTGGCCACACTCACAGCTACCAGCGCTGCAGTGTGGCCACATTTGCAGCGCTGTTGGGAGTAATGCATTATGGGCAGCTATCCCAGCGTTCAAGTGGCAGCAACGTGCTTTTCAAAAGAGGGGGGTGGGGTGGAGTATAGTGTGACAGGGAGTGGGGGAGAGAGAGAGAGAGTGGATTTTTGGAGCCAACACTGTGTATCGGCTCCCTGACTTGCAAAATCAGAAACTTTTTCCGACCCCTTACTCTTTAACTGCAAAAGCCTGCAGACCAGATAAGCAGCTGCCGACTCCCTTTCTCGCTGCTGGTCAAGCAAAAAGCAAACACTCAACCCCTGTGAATCACGCAGGGAGGGGGATATCTCATTTGATTGTTCACAGATTGATCACAGCAAACAGGAGCTGTGTTTGTTTTAGATAAGCAGCTCCCGGAGCCCGGAGCCGCGTTCACAACAAAACAAAGAGAGGCTGCATAACAAAACAAAGGGAATAATTTAGTTAAAAGCATTCTGGGATATCTCCTAATACCCTGGAGGCCAATAACAGTGCTGGTGTGTGGCCACACTTTACGACCAGCGCTGCAGAACCAGCGCTGCAATGCTTATTCCCCAAGCAGACCCAGGTGTACGGCCAGCGCTGCAGCCAGGGAGTTGCAGCGCTGGATGTGCCCTGCAGGTGTGGACACTTACTAATTGCAGCGCTGGAAAGCCTCCACCAGCGCTGCAACTCTCAAGTGTAGCCATACCCTAAGGCATATCTGGTGACCTGCTTTTCGATTACATGCTTAAGAACATAATTTTCTGGAATAGATACGTAACTCCTTACATAGCACCTGTACATACTTTTCACAATGATATTGATGACTAGTGAGACACCGGCTTTCAATTGAGACCTCACATGACATTCTTTGGTGAGCCAGCATGTACAATCCAAAATCAGGAGATTCCTGTAACCTATCTGCATCCTCTTGTCAATTGGTATTAAGGGGTTCTTGGATCACAGGGGGTGAGCATGCTAGACAGCGAACAGAAACACCTGCCCACAACCGCTCACAGATATTTAATGAGAGACAGGATAGAGGTATATAAAATAACAAATGATATAGAGAAAGTCAGGTGCTTCTATTTACCTTCTCTCATAATACAAGAGCAAGGTGGCATTCAATACAATTGAAAGGCTACACATTTAGAAATCAGAACAGGAAGTCCATTTCAGACGATATGCAGTTATCTGTGGATCTCATTGCCTCAAGACATTATGGAGGCCAAGAAGTAATCAGGATTCAAGAAAGGCAGTGCTACTTATATGCAATATCTGTAGTTACACTAGGAAGGATAAAAATTCATAAGGGATTGTATCAGGGCTGCCCCTTCCTGGGGTGCCCTCCTACAGCCGGCTGCATCATGACTAGTGTGCCTGCCTCAGTTTCCCCTTCATTCACTCATTGAAAGGAATATAGTCTTTCAGTGTCCAGTGCAAAGACCCACCTCTAGGCATAATTTATTTATGTATAATAAACTGCAGAACCCTCATGATAAAACCATTCTCCCCAACCCCCAAAATACAACATGTACAATCACAGCAAACTTACATCCCCTCCCCCAGGGACATCGTTTCCAGACCACCCACCCAAGAGTCAGTTTCAAGTCTGTTCCCAGTTCTTTCACCCCTATTCCAGGCTCCCATTCTCCAGGCCATCCACCTGAGGGTTACCCAAGTTGCTTCTTTCCCGTGACTCTGCTCACCCAGGTCAGGTCTCCTGCAAGATAGCTCCCCACCATGTTCCACTCCCCCAAGCCACTCTGCCTGTGAGTCCTACCCCTGCCCAGGGAATATCCCCTCAGAGTCAACCCTCTTATTTCTGGGTGCAGCTTCCCACAGCCCTCCACTCAGGCCTGCAGCAAGGGAGCTTCCTAGCCTCTTCCCTCTTAAAGGGGGGTCAATGACAGGAATCTAAAGGGACTCACACCGTAATGTACCCAGGGGTGGGGAAAGTGTCCATCATGAAGGTTTCAGACCTTCCTCTGAAGCATTTGGTACTGACTACTATCAGAGATACACTGTTGGATTAGCTATACTGTTAGTTTGATCTGGTGTGATCATTCTCGTGTACCTTAGGGATCAGCATTGCTATGAGCTGGGTATCTGGAGGCACTTTTTGGTCAAAACAGACACTGATGTATAGGTGGTAGTGAGCTATAGAGTTTATTGACACAAGATTGGTATGAGCATATTACTGAGGATCAGTAGAGCAATCGATGAGGTGCACGAGTCTCTCTGGACAGGAACCACAATAATATAGCATAGCACTAGTTGGTTTCTGCTGCATTGGGGTGTGGATCGAAAGCTCTACCCAGTCTCCACCCACCTGCTCTGGGAATGGGTTGGGCAAACATAACACACCCACACAAAATAGAACCTGTATATTCCATACGCCTCTTACCTCCCCACTGGGCCGTCTGGGCTGCTGCAGAATGCTTTTGACTGTGAAGGGAAAAACCTCAGTGGATGTTATCCCAAGACAGTCAGCAAAGCCGCTGTGGCTTCCAGTGCAATCCCCCTTTTACAATTCCATGTGCTGTGTACGAGCCAGCCATTGGTATACTATTGTCATCCAAATGCCTGGAGTTACTATACATCCAAATTGACCTGTGCCACATTTGAAACCTTCATGATTTGTATTCCAGTAGCACCCACAGGCTCTCCCAAGTGAAATCAAGGCCCCATTGCACTAAGGTTATGCATACACATAGTAAGAGATGGTTCTTGCCCTACATAGGCAAGGAGGACAATGGGTATCGTATCAGAGTGGCCTCACCACTGGCATATGCCCTCGTGGCTGGCTGTCCTCATCTAACACCCCCTGCAGAGCATTGCTCCGGCCCTGTGGAGTCTCCTCTTCTTGTGTTTCAGCCCTCTAGTCATAGCCTCACCTCTTCCAGAGTATCAGCATCCCCAATCAACAGTGTTCAGCACAAACCTAGTCACTCATAGGATCCTTCCTCCCCCTGGGCTTCAATCCCACTCTCCTGAGAACCTGCTACCCTGAAAGGCTTGTCCTCAGCTCACCATGGGCGTAAGCTTTCAGTTTCTCTGGGTTCAGGCCAGCTCCCACTTCCTCTTTGGGAACACTGGCCCACAGCACTGCTTCCCCTAGAGCCTTGCCCCTGTTTGAGGGCCCACCACAGGACTAGCTCCCTCCGTAGCGTCCCCTGGTGTCCTTTTCCCAGCTAGGGTGACCAGATGTCCTAATTTTATAGGGATAGTCCTGATTTTTGGGTCTTTTTCTTATATAGCCTCCTAGTACTCCCCACCCCCATCCCAATTTTTCACATTTGCTGTCTGGTCACCCTATTCCCAGTGAAGAGGAACCCTAGGCCCCATCTCTTCTGTATCTCTTCCCTAAGCCTGGAGCCTCAATTCCAGTTTACCTCCATGGTCATTTGCCTGTGGGTTGGCCGTCTTTTAGGCTCCCTCCAGGGATTGCTTTTACCCCCTACTACCCCCTGCATCAGGGTGCAAACTTCCTCCTGAAGCAATCTGTTACCTAGGGCGCGCACTCAGCCTTTTGTGCAAACCCTCTTTCAGCTGGGTCCCATCATTACTCAAGGCCGCCTGATCCCAGATGCTGTGGTCAGATTCGGTTTCCTGAAGAAAAGCAAACACACTTATTTAAGTATCAGAGGGGTAGCCGTGTTAGTCTGGATCTGTAAAAGCAGCAAAGAGTCCTGTGACACCTTATAGACTAACAGATGTATTGGAGCATGAGCTTTCGTGGGTGAATACCTACTTCGTCGGATGACTCTTTGCTGCTTTTACACTTATTTAAATAAAAGGATTAGCAAAACCAGTACAGAGGCAAAGAGACCATTTCCATTCAGCATAGTAACTAATGGGTTCCAAGCAAGTGCTTTTAATGCTGTGGGGTAATAGAAAGCAAAGCTTGTCTTTGACAGCAGCACTGCGGCTATTAAAAATGGAGAAACTTGTTGGGTGGGGAGTTAGCTTTATTATTTGAGAAGCCCTTTATGAAAAGAGACTCATTAAAAATAATAAAGGATGCTATCGGTTATGAGTTCCAGCAGGGCTGTATAATCCTGGTTTTGTAATTTATATCAGTGATTTCCTTTTAGCGGTTCACTGATCTGTTTTCAATGGCTGTATACATGTAATAAACAGCTAGTAATTAAAGAAATGACAGGAAACAAAATCTCTGGGAAACCAATTGTGGTTACAGCAGGAGTCTTTGAGGGCTTTGTACCTGGCATGAGGCTGCGGGGAATCATCCACGAGTACATAGTTCATCTTGAGGCAAGATGACCTCATTGCTAAGGCACTGGCCTAAGAATCTGTGTTCCGTTCCAGCTCCGCTAGAGACCTTCATTGTGAACATGGGCAAGTCTATAGGCTGAAAGTGGCTGCTGATTGGGGTGCACAGTAGGATGCTCCAGTTGTTGTTGGAATAATTGCTGTAGCACATGAGTGTTGTTCAGTCTCTCCTGTCTCCAGGCATATATTGCTAAAGTCCTGGCTGCACTAGGGGACATTTTAAAAAAAAAATCTGCTCTCACTGGTGCAATGCTTAAAATGGCAGTGAGAACTGGCAGCCCATCTACTGCAGGGCTCTCAGCATTGCTGGAACTGAACTCATGTTAATGATGGTGGGAATTTTTAGGAAAAAAGGCTAACTTGGCTTCCAAGTCTTTGCCTGTTGTATCCATCTGCTTCTGAAGAGGACACATCTCGTACCCCACCCTCTGTTGCTCGCTACACAGATTTATCCAGGATATCTTGGAAACGCTGCAGGAGCAAAAAGGAAGAAAAAAAATGAGGGGGACTGTGTCTCATGCAAGCTCATGCTCCCATATCATTGCTTACAGCACTCAGAAATGACTCCCAGTATCTGCATCTCTACATTACTAACTTGTGCTTGGCTCAGAAAATCAGAAACATACTGCCTCAAATAGTGGCTGACAATAACGGATACCACAGGAGAAGTCAACCAACCTCATCACTAGAGCTAGTCAGAACAATACTGATGGAACTTTTTTTTTTTCTGGAATACGGTGAAATTGATCTGTTTTGCAGAGAGGGTTCGATTTTGACAAATTTCTGATGAAACCCAGGTAGCATTCCATTGGAAACCTGCCTGGCTTCCTGCCAGCTTGCCTGTCTGGCTCTTTGGCAGCCCATCTCATGGGTTAATGGGGAGCCGGAAGCCTGGAAGCCTTCGGAATCCCGACTCCAAGGCTTGTGGCTTCTCAGTAGCATGGGATCCCAGGTATTCATGCAGAAAGTTTCAGTGATAACAAAATTTTTTGGTTGGTTTTTTGTTGACATTTTCAGGAGAAAATTTTAATTTTTGTCCCCAAACTGCCAAAACAATGTAAATTTTGGGCCAAAAACTGAAAAGATGTTCAGTTTTCAGATGAATATTTTTGGTTTTACATCAATCAAAAAAAAAACTGAGGAAAGTGGTAACTTTCCATGAAAATTGTTGTTTGATCTAAACAAGGGGACAAGCGGCACTGGAAGGAGAGCAGTAGATGAGAAGGGGAGAGAGAAGAGAAGAGTGATAACAGGAGAGAGAGAGAGAAATGAGAACACCATAGGACGTCCATTGGAATCTGTGTCTCGTGTCAATCAGGCAGTAAGGGCTGGTTTCCATAAAGCCAACTGGGCCATATGGAAGCAGCAGGTGTAACAGGGAAGGGCTGAATCACCTGACCGTAATGACAGAGAACAAGTGAGGTCTATGAGAGCTGAGAGTTAAGCTTATGACCATAGGTGAAAGCCTTGTGCAGAATAGGTGGGAGATCCCTTCTTCGACGTTTTACTCCCTTCTTTACATCCCTTTCAAAGTTGCAGTAAGACTTACGCATTCTCACTCCTGGTCCCCCCCTGACTATTTTAATATGGCTGTCCCACTGCCTAGAGTACTCTGATTGAATTCAGCTAATACCCAGATCCTCCCATCATGTATGCCTGGTTGGCTGAGTGAGTGGATGATCATCTCTATCGTTGACATGTTGATTATCCATGGCTCCTGTGCCACAGCTTGGAGAGGGAGAGAAGCAAAGAGACACCGGTAAATACAAAAGCCTGCAGAAGTTATGTCTGTTCCAGGTTTTCCAGAAGGTCTAGACAAGCAGGTGGCCTGTGGGAGCAGACAGCACCCTCGGTTCTGTCTCGCTGACAGCAGAGAAGGGGAAGAGGATGAACCGGACAGAGGAAATGTTGTCAAAGTAAGGAACTGAGAGTTAATAGAAGAAGATGGAACTTATGTTTTAGAAAGGTGGCTATGGAATATGCAGAAATCCAATACTGGTTCCTCTCCTCCCTTCTGTCCATGAATTAATGGAGCAGAGTTGTTCTCTACCTGTAACAGGCACAGATTGCCTAAGCACATACTTCAGGCACTTGTCTCCTAGGCACTACATGGAGTCTACTTCAAGGGGACACAAATCAAATGTAGGGGGTTTTGTTGTTGTTGTTGTGTAGGGGTTGGTTTTTTTTAACTGAACAAAGAGAATGAGGCAACCTGCTTCTTTTCCGACCCTAGCTCGGTGTTTGTGAGAGAGCTCTCTGATTGTGACACCCACAAGTAGATTCCAGGCAGGGGTTTCCCCAACATAGGTGTGTGGAAGGATGGAGTCAGGGCTCTGAGCTGAACTCCTGCATGATGGCATACATGTCTAGGGGCAGCACAGAGGAGGATTAATCGAGAGCACATCCTAGTTACTATCAGAACATACAGTGGAGGAGGCATCTTAAAGAGGGACAAAGGCATGATCAGGTCACCTAACATAGAGTCACTTGAGAATAGAGCTGGGCAGAATTTTTCAGCCAAAAAGTGCAGATTTGATGGCACCAAAACATTTTGTCAATTTCATGCTAGTTTCACCCAATTGTTTGTCAGAAAGAAAAAAAAAGTCAGAATGAAACATTTCAATATTTTGGTTCAAAAGGACTTTTCGTTTCCAAGTTTCCTTCAATTTACTTTTTTTAATTAAAAAATCTTTAAAAATGGAAACATTTCATTCAACCCCATTTTTTCCAATTTACCAAAAATTCAGAAAAAAACCTGTTTTCAGTTCAACCTAAAACAATAAGAACATAAGAAAGGCCGTACCGGGTCAGACCAAAGGTCCATCTAGCCCAGTATCTGTCTACCGACAGTGGCCAATACCAGGTGCCCCAGAGGGAGTGAACCTAACAGGCAATGATCAAGTGATCTCTCTCCTGCCATCCATCTCCATCCTCTGACGAACAGAGGCTAGGGACACTATTCTTACCCATCCTGGCTAATAGCCATTTATGGACTTAGCCACCATGAATTTATCCAGTCCCCTTTTAAACATTGCTATAGTCCTAGCCTTCACAACCTCCTCAGGTAAGGAGTTCCACAAGTTGACTGTGCGCTGCGTGAAGAAGAACTTCCTTTTATTTGTTTTAAACCTGCTGCCTATTAATTTCATTTGGTGACCCCTAGTTCTTGTATTATGGGAATAAGTAAATAACTTTTCCTTATCCACTTTCTCAACATCACTCATGATTTTATATACCTCTATCATGTCCCCCCTTAGTCTTCTCTTTTCCAAGCTGAAGAGTCCTAGCCTCTTTAATCTTTCCTCGTATGGGACCCTCTCTAAACCCCTAATCATTTTAGTTGCTCTTTTCTGAACCTTTTCTAGTGCTAGAATATATTTTTGAGGTGAGGAGACCACATCTGTATACAGTATTCGAGATGTGTGCGTACCATGGATTTATATAAGGGCAATAATATATTCTCAGTCTTATTCTCTATCCCCTTTTTAATGATTCCTAACATCCTGTTTGCTTTTTTGACCGCCTCTGCACACTGCGTGGACATCTTCAGAGAACTATCCACGTTGACGCCAAGATCTTTTTCCTGACTCGTTGTAGCTAAATTAGCCCCCATCATGTTGTATGTATAGTTGGGGTTATTTTTTCCAATGTGCATTACTTTACATTTATCCACATTAAATTTAATTTGCCATTTTGTTGCCCAATCATTTAGTTTTGTGAGATCTTTTTGAAGTTCTTCACAATCTGCTTTGGTCTTAACTATATTGAGCAGTTTAGTATCATCTGTAAACTTTGCCACCTCACTGTTTACCCCTTTCTCCAGATCATTTATGAATAAATTGAATGGGATTGGTCCGAGGACTGACCCTTGGGGAACACCACTTGTTGTGTATTTGGTTGTCATGCTTTTTGTTCCTATGGCAACTGAGTTAGATTATTAGGGGATAGCTCAGCCAGCTTCGGCGGGCTGAGTGAGCTCTCTGTGTCTGTAAATAAAATGGTAGTTTTGTTAGCTATCTGCTCTCTGGCCTCAAGTGATTTCTTCCTAAACCGGCTGCCCCCAAGGATATAACAAGTGGCGATGATGGATGGGATTCTGGTGCTGCTCCAGTAACAGAAGGAAGTAGAAGTCAAGGTAAAGAACAAACAAAGAAAAATACTGCTTGTTTGCACTGACTGTGAAAGTGAAACTAAAAATCATGGCTACTCTGACCAGGCCACTGGAACCTTTTGATGAGAATATAGAGCAGTGGCATGTGTATACTGAGCGTTTTGAGCTTTTTGGTATTGCAAATGACATTACAGAAGCGAAGAAGGTGCCAATATTCTTAAGTGTTGTAGGGGCTAAAACCTACTCCCTGCTACGCAGCTTACTACACCCTGTTAAGCCTGAGACTAAATCTTACAGTGACATTGTGGAAATCCTGGGGTCCCATTTTTCCCCCAAACCACTGGTAATTGCTGAAAGATATAGGTTCCACAAAAGAGACCAAAAGGAAGATGAAACAGTTGTACAATTTGTAGCAATTTTAAAAAAGCTAGCAGAACACTGTGAATTTAAAGAGATGTTAAATGATGCCCTGCGTGACAGGTTAGTGTGTGGCCTCTACAGTGAAGCTATACGGAAGCGCCTACTGACAGAGGCTCAGCTTACCTTACAGAAGGCTGTTGATATTGCTGCCTCCATGGAACTGGCTACAAGGGAGGCGCAATACATCGGTGCATCCCCTAGGGTGCAAAAAATGTCACAAGGACCAACCCACAAAACGGTGCAGAGTCAAGAATGTTACCGCTGTGGTAAGCCGGGTCACCAGGCATCAGAATGCTGGTGTAAGGACCTGGTGTGTCGACACTGTGGCAAAAAGGGACACATTGAGTGTGCCTGTAAACAAAAGAAAAGGAGGCCTGTGGTCTGGCCGACAAAAAGAGGAACCTTGCATACCCTAGAGCAGACCCAGGATGATCAAGGTGACACCTCAGCGCAAGAGGAAGTCCCACTGCATGTTTTGTCTTTGGCAGTGGGCTCACATGAATACTGGGTAACCCTGTTATTGGATGGCAAACCTATACGCATGGAACTGGACACTGGTGCAGCCGTCTCGCTGGTCTCCGAGACTGTGTATAAAGAAAAGCTACAGCATCTTCCGCTTAAGGCAACAAAAACTGTTCTGAAGACGTATACAGGAGAAGCTGTGCCCCTGTTGGGCACTATTGATGTTAAGGTGGAGCTCAATGGACAGGCGGATAAATTGCCACTGTTTGTGGTGAGAGGTAACTACCCAGCCTTAATGGGTAGGTCTTGGCTTGGGAAGATTCAACTGAACTGGGCAGAAGTGCACCGGATGACTAAAGAAGAAACCAGTCTAACCCCTATACTAAGGAAACATGCTGCTGTTTTTGGAGATGATTTGGGAAGTATGAAGGGAATCACTGTGACACTGAACATTAAACCTGACAGTCCACCAAAATATCTAAAAGCCCGAACTGTGCCATATGCCATCAGGCCAAAAGTTGAAACAGACCTGGAGCGCCTGGTCACCAATGGAGTCCTAATACCAGTTACCCATAGCTCATGGGCCACTCCTATCGTTTCAATAGTGAAGAAAGATGGCTTCATGAGCTCCTTGGGCAGAACAAGGCCTGGAAGTGGACTGAAGCCTGTGATGTTGCATTTAACAAAGCTAAGGATGCATTGCTAAATTCTGAAGTATTCACGCACTTTGATCCATCCTTACCCCTACAATTGGCCTGCGATGCCTCCCCTTATGGAGTGGGAGCAGTTGTGTCACACATTATGCCCTCGGGAGAAGAGAGACCTATTGCTTTTGCTTCACGCACTCTAAGCAAAGCAGAAACTAACTACGCCCAAATCGAACGTGAGGCATTAGGAATTGTTTTTGGAATTTGGAAGTTTCATCAGTACCTGTTTGGGCGAAAGTTTACTCTTCTCACAGACCATCGACCTCTGACGTCAATTTTTGGATCCTACACAGGCATTCCCCCATTAGCTGCTAGTCATATGCAACGTTGGGCATTGTTACTTTCAGCACACACATATGAAATCAAATATCGGAAATCCACTCTGCACGGCAATGCAGATGGCCTCTCAAGGTTGCTTTTGCCGGTCAAACATCAAGATAGTGCCCAAAAGGAAATCTTTTACTTTGAACAGGTAGAGAATACACCCATCACTGCTGCTCAGATAAAGAAGGCAACCCGCGTTGACCCAGTATTGTCCCAAGTTATGGACCTGGTGATGCATGGAAAATCTCGACAAACCTCTCCGGTCTCATCCGACCTTGTTCCCTACATGTCCAGGAGGACGGAGTTATCGGTCCAATCTGGTTGTTTGTTGTGGGGGAGACGTGTCATTATTCCACCACCACTGAGATCAC
This sequence comes from Mauremys mutica, assembly GCF_020497125.1. Taxonomy (NCBI): domain Eukaryota; kingdom Metazoa; phylum Chordata; order Testudines; family Geoemydidae; genus Mauremys; species Mauremys mutica. The sequence goes on from NC_059080.1 coordinate 41,481,227, forward strand.
AGATGTTAGAACAGCTACATTTTGGTCACTGTGGAATAGTGCGCATGAAGGAAATTGCACAAAGCTATTTTTGGTGGCCTGGATTGGACAGCGCTATTGAAGAGAAGGCAAAAGCTTGTATGTCATGTCAGGGTGTGAGGAATGCACCCCAGTGGGCACCCCTACACCCATGGGACTGGCCTGAAAACCCGTGGCAATGTATTCACGTTGACTTTGCTGGCCCCCTTGAAGGAAGCATGTTCTTGGTGGCAATAGATGCCCATTCTAAATGGCCAGAAGTCTCTATAATGCAGTCCACTACTGCAGAGAGTACTATCCAAAAACTACGAGGACTCTTTAGTCGTTTTGGTCTGCCAGAACAACTTGTGAGCGACAATGGACCGCAGTTCGTCTCTCAGGAGTTTCAAAATTTTATGAAGGCAAATGGGATACACCACATCACGTCAGCACCATATCATCCGTCCACCAACGGATTAGCTGAAAGATTTGTGCAGACAATGAAAAACGCTTTGAAATCAGCAAGGGGACAACACTCCATTCAAAAGCGTCTGGATACCTTCTTACTTTCCTACAGAAACACACCTCATGCTACGACCCAGGCATCCCCAGCCTTTCTAATGATGGGACGACAGCTGCGCACTTGCTGTCTGCTGAAACCTTCTGAACCCCGACAAACTGTGCAACATCAGCAGCAATATCAAGTCATCAGACAGGCACCCAGAGCAAAAGATCGAACCTTTAGCCCAGGACAACCAGTTTTGGCTTGGAATTATACTTCCAGAGCTAAATGGGTCCTGGCCACAGTCATCACTCAAACAGGATCTGTTTCCTACACAGTCCGGACTGCAGAGAATCTTACCTGGCGGCGACATGTAGATCAGCTGTTGCCAGGTCATGCTAGTCCTCAGGACACATCTGCAGTTGACAGGTCTGACTTCACCTCTTCTGGTGAGACACCGAATCATGAATCACCTGTTCCTGACTGTTCTCCTCCATTACTGCCGGCGGCTGAGATGCCCCTTTGCCCAGCATGAGCTGATACCACCTCCTCACCCGTTCGTGCTGCGGACCCTGAGCCCATGGTACTTTCGGGTGCAACAACACCAGAAGTTCGCCGTAATCCACCTAGAGACAGAAGGCCTCCTCATCGGCTGGCTCTTTAGCTAGGGCGAACCCACGGTTATGGGACAAAATAATCCCCAGGGTTTAGCCGGGAATGGAGGCAGTCTACCCTCCTTCTCTAGTCTAGTGTGTGTTTTATTTAGGGGATGTTCTTATTAGGGGGGGAGGAATATGTTGTGTATTTGGTTGTCATGGTTTTTGTTCCTATGGCAACTGAGTTAGATTATTAGGGGATAGCTCAGCCAGCTTCGGCCGGCTGAGTGAGCTCTGTGTCTGTAAATAAAATGGTAGTTTTGTTAGCTATCTGCTCTCTGGCCTCAAGTGATTTCTTCTTAAACCAGCTGCCCCCAAGGATATAACACCACTAGTTACCCCTCTCCATTCTGAGAATTTACCATTAATTCCTACCCTTTGTTCCCTGTCCTTTAACCAGTTCTCAATCCATGAAAAGACCTTTCCTTTTATCCCATGACAGCTTAATTTACGTAAGAGCCTTTGGTGAGGGACCTTGTCAAAGGCTTTCTGGAAATCTAAGTACACTATGTCCACTGGATCCCCCTTGTCCACATGTTTGTTGACCCCTTCAAAGAACTCTAATAGATTAGTAAGACACGATTTCCCTTTACAGAAACCATTTTGACTATTGCTCAAGAGTTTATGTTTTTCTATGTGTCTGACAATTTTATTCTTTACTATTGTTTCAACTAATTTGCCCGGTACCAACGTTAGACTTACCGGTCTGTAATTGCCGGGATCACCCCTAGAGCCCTTTTTAAATATTGGCGTTACATTAGCTAACTTCCAGTCATTGGGTACCGAAGCCAATTTAAAGGACAGGTTACAAACCTTAGTTAATAGTTCCGCAACTTCACATTTGAGTTCTTTCAGAACTCTTGGGTGAATACCATCTGGTCCCGGTGACTTGTTAATGTTGAGTTTATCAATTAATTCCAAAACCTCCTCTAGTGACACTTCAATCTGTGACACTTCCTCAGATTTGTCACCTACAAAAGCCAGCGCAGGTTTGGGAATCTCCCTAACATCCTCAGCCGTGAAGACTGAAGCAAAGAATCCATTTAGTTTCTCCGCAATGACTTTATCGTCTTTAAGCGCTCCTTTTGTATCTCGATCATCCAGGGGCCCCACTGGTTGTTTAGCAGGCTTCCTGCTTCTGATGTACTTAAAAAACATTTTGTTATTACCTTTGGAGTTTTTGGCTAGCTGTTCTTCAAACTCCTCTTTGGCTTTTCTTATTACACTCTTGCACTTAAGTTGGCAGTGTTTGTGCTCCTTTCTATTTGCCTCACTAGGATTTGACTTCCACTTTTTAAAGGAAGTCTTTTTATCTCTCACTGCTTCTTTTACATGGTTGTTAAGCCACGGTGGCTCTTTTTTAGTTCTTGTACTGTTTTTCTTAATTTGGGGTATACATTGAAGTTGGGCCTCTATTATGGTGTCTTTAAAAAGGGCCCATGCAACTTGCAGGGATTTCACTTTAGTCACTGTACCTTTTAACTTTTGTCTAACTAACCCCCTCATTTTTGTATAGTTCCCCCTTTTGAAATTAAATGCCACAGTGTTGGGCAGTTGAGGTGTTCTTCCCACCACAGGGATGTTGAATGCTATAGTATTATGGTCACTATTTCCAAGCGGTCCTGCTATAGTTACCTCTTGGACCAGCTCCTGCGCTCCACTCAGGATTAAATCTAGAGTTGCCTCTCCCCTTGTGGGTTCCCATACCAGCTGCTCCATGAAGCAATCTTTTATAATTTTTCAGAATTACCAGCAAACCGAAAAAATCCATTATTCACCTACCTCTCTGTGAGAAGCATAGTTCCAGACTGGAGATGTGAAATGGGGGCAGGCCCTCAGTCACACAGACTCCCGAGAACTTGCTGCACTTTTAGCCTCCAAACCTTTGCCGGTGGTTTTTCCTGAATGCCCTCCTTGGCCTGCAGCAGGCCACAGTGCCATTTATTCCATGCTGCTGAGCAGGGGCGGCTCTAGGCATTTTGTTGCCCCAAGCACGGCAGGCAGGCTGCCTTCGGCGGCTTGCCTGCGGAGGGTCCTCTGGTCCAGTGCCTGCGGAAGGTCATCCGAAGCCACAGGACCAGTGGACCCTCCGCAGGCAAGCCACCAAAGACAGCCTGCCTGCCGCCCTCGCGGCATCGGCAGAGCACCCCCCGCGGCTTGCCGCCCCAAGCACGCACTTGGCGTGCGGGGGCCTGGAGCCGCCCCTGCTGCTGAGATCAAACTGGGTGCCACACTGGCCATGTTTACTGATCTAGCTGGGGTAAAATTTGGTCCAGATTAAAAGGCTTCATGTACAGCAGATCTGGGTTGGCAGTGTGGCAATTAGCACAGCAATACTCTAAATGCTCCTGCTGTTGCCTGGTAGTAGTGACCTTGAAGCTCTGGGGACAGGAAGAAAGACTGAGGCATGCAAGGTGGGAGACAGTATTTAACAGTGTGTGTAATGTGTCTGATTGTTTCTAAGCAGATGCTGGAGCAGGTGTTGAGAGAGCTGCAACCCCTGTGCATCGCGGAGCAGAGGTTTATTGAGCAATTCTTTATGCTGAGCCAGGATGCTGCAGCACAAGAGTGGCTGGGGGTAAGTCAGCTAAGTGACCCATTGATCCTACCATGAGAGAGTTAACCTTTGGGAGCAAGGAGCTGAAATTAACCTGATGCTTGAGCAATTTTGTATCTAACTTAGCATCTCTATGACTGTGTCCCTAAGCTTGGATATGGAGTTGTAGTGTGAGGCACTACTACTTCTGTTGAGTTGACACATAAAATTTATCTTCTACTCTCCAAGTGAGAGAATGGAAGTCTCTCAAAAGGAATGGTACTCTCCCTCCCTCAGTGAGAGATAAAAAGACTTCCTTTAAAAAATGGAAATCAAATCCTAGTGAGGCAAATAGAAAGGAGCACAAACACTGCCAACTTAAGTGCAAGAGTGTAATAAGAAAAGCCAAAGAGGAGTTTGAAGAACGGCTAGCCAAAAACTCCAAAGGTAATAACAAAATGTTTTTTAGTACATCAGAAGCAGGAAGCCTGCTAAACAACCAGTGGGGCCCCTTGACGATGAAAATACAAAAGGAACGCTTAAAGATGATAAAGTCATTGCGAAGAAACTAAATGGATTCTTTGCTTCAGTCTTCACGGCTGAGGATGTTAGGGAGATTCCCAAACCTGAGCTGGCTTTTGTAGGTGACAAATCTGAGGAACTGTCACAGATTGAAGTATCACTAGAGGAGGTTTTGGAATTAATTGATAAACTCAACATTAACAAGTCACCGGGACCAGATGGCATTCACCCAAGAGTTCTGAAAGAACTCAAATGTGAAGTTGCGGAACTATTAACTAAGGTTTGTAACCTGTCCTTTAAATCGGCTTCGGTACCCAATGACTGGAAGTTAGCTAATGTAACGCCAATATTTAAAAAGGGCTCTAGGGGTGATCCCGGCAATTACAGACTGGTAAGTCTAACGTCAGTACCGGGCAAATTAGTTGAAACAATAGTAAAGAATAAAATTGTCAGACACATAGAAAAACATAAACTCTTGAGCAATAGTCAACATGGTTTCTGTAAAGGGAAATCGTGTCTTACTAATCTATTAGAGTTCTTTGAAGGGGTCAACAAACATGTGGACAAGGGGGATCCGGTGGACATAGTGTACTTAGATTTCCAGAAAACCTTTGACAAGGTCCCTCACCAAAGGCTCTTACGTAAATTAAGCTGTCATGGGATAAAAGGAAAGGTCCTTCCATGGATTGAGAACTGGTTAAAGGACAGGGAACAAAGGGTAGGAATAAATGGTAAATTCTCAGAATGGAGAGGGGTAACTAGTGGTGTTCCCCAAGGGTCAGTCCTAGGACCAATCCTATTCAATTTATTCATAAATGATCTGGAGAAAGGGGTAAACAGTGAGGTGGCAAAGTTTGCAGATGATACTAAACTACTCAAGATAGTTAAGACCAAAGCAGATTGTGAAGAACTTCAAAAAGATCTCACAAAACTAAGTGATTGGGCAACAAAATGGCAAATGAAATTTAATGTGGATAAATGTAAAGTAATGCACATTGGAAAAAATAACCCCAACTATACATACAACATGATGGGGGCTAATTTAGCTACAACGAGTCAGGAAAAAGATCTTGGAGTTATCGTGGATAGTTCTCTGAAGATGTCCACGCAGTGTGCAGAGGCGGTTAAAAAAGCAAACAGGATGTTAGGAATCATTAAAAAGGGGATAGAGAATAAGACTGAGAATATATTATTGCCCTTATATAAATCCATGGTACGCCCACATCTCGAATACTGTGTACAGATGTGGTCTCCTCACCTCAAAAAAGATATTCTAGCACTAGAAAAGGTTCAGAAAAGAGCAACTAAAATGATTAGGGGTTTAGAGAGGGTCCCATACGAGGAAAGATTAAAGAGGCTAGGACTCTTCAGTTTGGAAAAGAGAAGACTAAGGGGGGACATGATAGAGGTATATAAAATCATGAGTGATGTTGAGAAAGTGGATAAGGAAAAGTTATTTACTTATTCCCATAATACAAGAACTAGGGGTCACCAAATGAAATTAATAGGCAGCAGGTTTAAAACAAATAAAAGGAAGTTCTTCTTCACGCAGCGCACAGTCAACTTGTGGAACTCCTTACCTGAGGAGGTTGTGAAGGCTAGGACTATAACAATGTTTAAAAGGGGACTGGATAAATTCATGGTGGCTAAGTCCATAAATGGCTATTAGCCAGGATGGGTAAGAATGGTGTCCCTAGCCTCTGTTCGTCAGAGGATGGAGATGGATGGCAGGAGAGAGATCACTTGATCATTGCCTGTTAGGTTCACTCCCTCAGGGTACCTGGCATTGGCCACTGTCGGTAGACAGATACTGGGCTAGATGGACCTTTGGTCTGACCCGGTACGGCCTTTCTTATGTTATGTTCTTATGTTCTCCCTCCCATTCTTTCTTTCAGCTACCTGCCACAAGCAAGGGAGGAAAGGATGTGGCGTTTCCTGAGAAGTCTCATTGGCCCAAGACTAAGACTGAGTACGTGGATGATAAGTGATCTGTCGTGCCTGGAATCCCTAGGAGTTTGTGTCTGAGGAATTGGCTGCACATGACAAGGGGGTTTTGTCTCATGACTGTGGTGATTTCATACCTCTCCACCCTTCATCAGGCATTTCAGGGGACACACCTCAACAGCACGCATTTGTGCAGCACCTAGAACAATAGTCTCCTGGTCCATGAAAAAATGTATGGAGGGGATGGTATGATGAGATTGCCTACAATAGCATATGGCCCATCCATGACTGCTATTAGCATATATCGCCAATGGCTGCTTATGGGACACTAGATGGTGTTCATTCCCAGGTGTCTGGCTGGTGGGTCTTGCCCGCATGCTCAGGATGTAACCAAGCACCATATTTGGATCAGGAAGGAATTTTCCCCCAGGTCAGAGTGACAGAGACCCTAGGGTTTTTCACCTTGCTCTGCAGCATGGGGCATGGGTCACTTGCAGGTGTGAACTAAAGTAAATGGTGGATTCTCTGTAACTTGAGGTCTTTAAGTCAAGATTTGAGGACTTTGGTAACTCAGCCAGAGGTTATTTGACTATTACAGCAAATGGTCAATGAGGTTTTGTGGTCTGTAATACGCAGGAGGTTAGACTAGAGAGATGGTCACGGTGGTCCTTTCTGGCCTTAAAGTCTGTGAGATTAGTGCTCCGAAGCACTACTGTAATACAAATAACAGACAGACAGCCTGCATCTTAGTGGAGTATTTGGACATGCAAAGTAGGTCTATCATTTTTGTCCCCTCTGTGGCAGTGACCTGGGAGCAGAGCTGGTTAGAAAATGGAATTTCCATTCCATGGGAAAGTGACACTTTGAAATTTGCTTTCATTCTGAATCGGAACAAAAGCTGAAATTTACCACACAAATTCCAAAAAAAATTGTATTTGGAATGATCAAATGTTTCATTCCAATGATGTCAAAACATTTTAAGAAAAGAAGAGCTCGGTGTAGCTCAAAAGCGTGTCTCTTTCACCAACGGAAGTTAGACCAATAAAAGATATCACCTTGTCTCTCTTGGATACAAATACACATAACATTAAATATAATCCAGTACACTCCCACTTATCCAAATGCCCTTTATCCAAAAATCCTAATTATCTGAATCCACAGTGTCTCCCATGTAGCCCTAGAGTTAATCATCCACTCATAACTTCTCAATTAGCCTCTTAGCACCTGTTAGTGCTAATCAACGACTTTGTATAGCAGCTACCTGCAGTTACTGAGATCTAATCCAGTTTCAGCAACAGCAGCAGCTTGGCAGGACAGTTATGACTAATCAGAATTAAATTACAACCACAGTGCTTTTAATACAATTTTGGTGTTATAATAAACTCAGTAAAGTTTGTAATTTATTAAAGAGTAAAAAAACCAAGGACAGTATTAAGCCTTTGTTTAAGCATTACTCCCTTTGTTCTACATATTTCCACATCAGTGATTCTGCAGCTCAACAGCACTTCCAGTTATCTAAAAGTTTTGGCTGTCTTCCAGGGCAGTCAGATAACTGGGTGTGGGCTGTATATCAGTGAAATATCAATAGTTCATATCATATAAGAGTCAAAATAAAATGAATCAAAACACTAAAGTGGAAACAAACTGTTTTATGGTATCAAAACAAAGGAAATTGATTTTCTCCCATCAACACAATCCCATGTTTTGACAAAACTGCATTTTCTAACCAGAGTCAGAAGATCTGCCTAGTGCAGTGTGGACACATCAGCATAGCTGCGAGACCCTGGTCCAGCAATTGTAGGGTTACTATGCAGTGTGGACTCTTAAGCGCAGATTTGAAAACATCAAGTCCATAAGCCCGGGTCCCACAGACCCGGCTAACCTTGCAGTATGGACACACCCACTGTGTCATTCAAAGGCATGTACTGTCCAGTGCCCGCCAAGAGAGGAAGGATGCTCTAATGGCAGGGCACTGGCTTGGAACTCAGGAGACATGGGCAAGGCAATGTTCTGCCACAGACTTGCTGTGTGACCTTGGGCAAGTCACTTAGCCTCTTTGTGCCTCAGTTCCTGGTTATAAAGTTGGGATAGTGGCACTGCCCTACTGCACAGGGGTGTATTCAAGATAACTACAGTAAAGATTGTGAAGTGCTCAGATGCTATGGTAACAGCAGACTTATAACTACGTAGGACAGATAAATAGGGGACTGTTGCTAACTAATATCACAAGAAGACAGCTGGGTAAGATTTGGCCCTCAGTCAATCCAGTACTTGAAGCCAGTTGGACAATGAATGAATGAAGTTAATGGGACAAAAAATGTTGGCTTATATTCAAATCACATTTACACTGGTGAAAATCAGGAGTCATGCCCATGGCTTGCATCCGCGTAAATGAGTGTGGAACAGGACAAAATTTGGGTCAAATTACCTGAAATGTCACATGGGTGCTTAGTCTGCCAGTGTCACAGGACTCAGGGCAGTGCTGGTTAGTACCAACTGTTTACTCAGCGGAGTGGTTGTGGAGAGGGTTCTTTATCACTGCTTCTAGTCTGCTCACACAGGGAAACAAAGCACAGAAATAGGAGCAAATACCGGTACATTATCAAGGTAACTGCAGGAATTCTGATAGTATTGTATCTTGGGACAGGATAGGACACTGGACTGGGGGTCAAAAGTGTGCCCACAGCTATTCATTTCACTGGGAACTGGGCATCCAAACCTTGACGGTTGCAGTGTTATTGTTATGTCACTGGTCATGGCAGGGCTATCACTTTAGACAAATCACTATTACCATGGTGTAGAGTAGTAGTACATGACTTGCCAATGGGCATTGGCCCAAATCATTAAAAGGTATTTAGGCTCCTAACTCCCTTTGGAATCAAGGGGAGTTAGACACCTCAGTACCTGTGAGATCTGGGCCTTTGTGTGTATCTGGTGTCTGCACTCTTAGCTCCTGGTTTGTGAGGCCGAAGAGGCTGTGTTTGAGCTTTACCTGCCTGTATCTTTCTGTCACCCTGTCCATACCTCTCTGGCTGGCCCACTGCCTGAGCAGCTCTGTCCCAACCCCCTTTCTGTTTGTGACACTTATTCTAGACTAGAAGAGCAGCCCACCCAGCTGCTGTCTGAGATCTTCAGTTCCCTGGAGCCAGAGCTGAGAGGATTTATAGATACCTGCAATAAAGTCCAACAGTTTAGCTGCCTGCAGGTCCTGGTCACCCTGAATGACTACATGTTTGAGATGCAGGGCTCTTCCGCAGCCACCTCCTCCTCCTTCCTCAACGTGGTCCTCAGCAACATCCTGCTCCTGGCCAAGAACAACTTCAACAAGTGCATTGTGAGTCTCCATCCATAAGCAGAGATGAGCCTCGGAGTGCTGGAGCCCCAAGCCAGCATTTACCCTTTGTGCGAATGAATGGAGCTTCTGGGCCTGATGCTTTGCTGGAGTAAACCGGCATGGCTCCATTGAAGTCAGCTCCCCTTCCCCACAGTGAAGCCAATGCCTGTGTGGATTTGGCTCTAAATTCTTGTGAGAATTAAAATCTCCCTGCATCATCAATTACTAGTGCATACACGAGGATGTCCCCACTTGTATGGGCACGCTGCGTAGGCCATACTTTCACACACGGCTGGGAGGCCAAGGGATTTCAAACAGCACATTCCTAAAAGCAGTGGCTGAAAATGCATCACTAGGAACTTTCCTGTCACGGTGCTTTTAGCAGTGGCTGAAAGCGAGCTGCAAGTTATTGCCAACTGGTCATTGTTCAGCCATCTGCGTGGAGCTGTAAACGGCTTTCACACTAGCTGCTAGTAGACAGGTGCTCATATCTAGGGTGACCAGACAGCAAGTGTGAAAAATGGGGAGGGGGGGTAATAGGAGCCTATATAAGAAAAAGACTCAAAAATCAGGACTGTCCCTGTAAAATTGGGACATCTGGTCACCCTGCTCATATCACAAAAGCACCACAGCTGGAACTCATGCCTGCCCTTTGTGGCTGCCTCAGCTCAGGCTGAGTGCTAGATAAACATTATTTTAGCGTTATCCCAGAGACCAAAGATTGAATCATCCCTGGAGACTGAACTCTCCTCGCTTCTTTAGAAGTGGTCCTTCAGTAGCACAGTGCTGGGGCATTGGAGGGGAAGCTTGCCCTGCCAATGCCCATGTTTGTACTAGTTCTGAGGTAAGCGGACTCAAGGGCTGTCATTCTGGGCTGGAGGAAGGCAATACTAGTGAAGTTTGCTGATATATACCACACAGCAGGTCAGACTAGATGATCCCCATGGTCCTGTCTGGCCTTAAAATCTGCCAGCGTATGAATGAGAGCATTGAAATTGACCATTTTATCATTCCTGATTCATTCCTGTCGGTTACGAGTACAGGGCTCAGCTGTCTCTGATGCTGGCATGCAGGCTCTAGTGGGGCTTGCTTGCTGACAGGCTTTTTGGCATGACCACCCCAGAGCCAGGGACTGGCCAAGTCTGAGAGTGTTCTGTTTTATTCTATTGCTCCCAGTGTGTCCTGTGCAAAGAAATCGAGGAAGCGAAGGTACCTAGCAAGGCTAAGGGCGGGATCCTGCCTTTCGTCAGCCGCTTTGAGGAGTTCGTGAATTTCTCGGAGGATGTGTTCAGATGGGCTCAGCAGAGAGGCGAGCTGGACAAAGCTCACACCAAACTAGTGGGCAGCGTCTTCAGCAGCAGTGAGTACAAAGAGCCATTGGTGGAGTAAGCTTAGACCTGAATCACAACAGTCAGATCTGGAGCAGTATTTCTAACCCTCTTTTTTAAAGCCCAGGGTGTTTGGATCTGGATTCTGGTTCTGTTAGTGGCACAGATTGGCCAGCATGAAATTTGGATCCTGATCCAAGTTGGAACACTGAAATCCCTCACATACACCCACACACATATATGCAGCCACCCACGTGTATGCACTATGCACAGAAAAACACACCCACGTGCAAGGGCTTGTTTGGGGTCCCAGAGGGATGGCATAGAATCACTCTTCCTTCCTTCCTGAGCTGCCCCAAATGAAAACCCAGTACAGCTGAGGGCTGAGAATGCATTTCCTGGCTATAGATACACCGAAGCAGAGAGAATACAAGAGCAATATTAAGAAGTCTCAGGAGGTGCAGAGTCATTGGAATAAGTGGTTAGAAAGAAGGTCTCCCCCCCAAAAAGCACTGCTGTACATTGGCCAAGAGAAAGAGAGGGAGGTTGGTAGTTTGCAGGTTGCACTCTGCGTTGCCATGCAAGAAATCCTAACGTGGGTCTCAAAACTGGTCTCTTGCTTCCGAGCCTGGCAGGGGCTCAGGGTGCTGTGGAAACGATGCCCCCTCCACACACCAGAAGGCTGAGCTGTAGATCACTCAGAGATGCCCAGACTTTGCAAGCTGGAAAGCTACATTAGCACCTTTCTGTGATGCAGAGGGTGGAGACTTCTTTGCATATTATCCTGGATGAGCTGCCTCACTAATGCAATCAGTACCAGGCCTGTCAGGGCACCAGCTGCATTTATTATAAAGCTTCTGAGATAGGAAATAAAAATAAATTACATAAATCGTTATTTACATTACGGTGTTATTCTCCCTCCGGTATTGGAACCAGCCAGCCATTCAGATGGGACAGGCTAAGAGCCATTAGCTCCAAAGCATAAGCTGAAGGCAAGACTCTAGGGCTAGGAAGGTTAAGTCAGTCTGTGGACTGGACTGATAGGACTTGCCTAGACTCTCTGGAAGACCCTTCTGGATTTGTGCATGGTGGGCTTAACTCATCCTGTCTTTTCACCTTGTATCTCCCCTCCATTCCTCCCCATCTTGATTATCAAAAGGTCCCTCTAGGCCTATGTGCTTTCTCCCGTTCTTTTTAGTCAACAGTCTGGCCTCAGCAAACCTGAAGGTCAATACGGACATGGTCATGATGGAAAACTTCCACCACATCCACTGCTTTCTGTACCAAAAGAAGATCCAGTGCTTGGAAAACAAGAGAAGGGAAGCCAAGCAAAGGTACCATGAGCACCTAGAGAGATATGTCACCAAGTACCTGGGACAGCCACTGGAGAAACTCAACGTAAGTACATTGCAAGCCACAACCTCCTCTGTCTATAGTATGTATATGTCACTCCTTACTTATCCTACCTGAGCACCTCATAGTCTTTAATGGATTTATCCTCACACCATGCCTAAGTCCTTTTTACAGATGGGGAACCAAGATGCAGAAAGGCTAAGTGACTTGCCTAAGGTGGAACCAGGTCTACCATGTGCTTGGCTAGTGCCCTAACCACTGGACCATTCTACCTCTCCACCAGGCACTACCCAGGAAATCCCCAGGCTAATCTAAAGCACCCTTTTGACCAGGCACCAGCAAAGGAAGCAGGTGCTTGGGGCAGCCAATGGAAAGGGGCGGCACGTCCGGGTCTTCGGCGGCGGGCCCCTCAGTCCCTCTTGGAGCGAAGGACCCACCGCCGAATTATGAAGAGGCGCGGTAGAGCTTTATCTTCCCCCGCTCCCCCCCGCTTCACCGCTTGGGGCGGCAAGAAAGCTGGAGCTGGCCCTACTTTTGACACTGCAAAAAGAAAAAAAAAGTGTTTTAACCAGCGCTAGTTCTCTCTGGTTAAAATAGCAGTAAAGACACAGCAACTCAGGTCAGCCACCTGAGTTCAGCCCCAGGCTGTCCTATAGGCTTGAACCTGAGTTGCCCTGTCTTCAACATGATCTTAATCTGAGTTAGCTAACCAGAGTTGAGAATGCAGCTTTTGTCGCTGTGTAGACAAGCCCTTATTTTGCTCTCACCTCCTTTATCCCCTACAATACTAGGCAGCCCTTGCTATCTAATATCCATTAGCACAAATCTCATGCTTTATATGTCAAAAGTGCTTTTCAAACATTGGCTGAATGAGGTCCTTTTTCCCTGTGGGGGATAATTCAATTTCTGCCCTAGAGCAGGAGAGCTTCTGACCTCTAGAAATGAATACAGCCCTTCCCCAAATGCTGAGGATACAAACTCTGCAACTAAACCCTCTACTGGATTCACACACCCCATCCAAGAGACAGTTGGAGGACAGGACAGGAAGGGGTTGCCCTGTTTGTGAGATCAAAGCCAGAATTACTCCAGTGAGACTAACACTCAACATGTCTGTGCACTGCTGCCCTCTCTAGCTGGCATCAGTGGGTAACACGGCCTCACTATTGTATGTGAGCGAGCAGAAATGCTTGTGCAGCTCACCTGAATTGGCTTTGAATTGAAGGGGCAGATTTCTATCACTGCTTTCTCTTTTGGCTGCATGTCTGTGGCTGGCTGATGCTGGTTCTTTCTGGATGGCTGCTAGTGCAGAGCCTCCTAACATAATTTCAGGGTTCCCAGGTGATTGATTTGTTAACTGAGCTAAAAGCATGGCTCCACTCAAGCGGACATTCAGCCCTTTCCCATAGTTCCTTGCCACTCCACTAACCCCTTGCTGTTCTGATTAATGCTCATCCACCTGCTCATTGGCCTATAACTCCTAATAAAAGCTAGGCCCAGCTGGACATAATTGAAATGCCTGTTGGTTTTGATTTGCTTCTGGACTTTGCTGTCAGACTCCTCCTGCCCCTGGAAGATATGCTCAGCTATGACACCAGCCAGAGCTTCAATCAACTCGCTGCCTGTGCTAATTGTTTTGTCTTCCATTGATGAGGGCTGAGTGGAATTTCATTGTTGGTGGCAAGGCAAAGTGACTATATTTCTGGTATCCATTAGCAGGGGTCTGCTCAGTGAGAGGAACCCTGAGCAGCGTCTTTGCTGCCCACAGCTGCTCCCCATGTGACTCTTCAGTTATGAGCTGCTTAATTTACTGACATGGGGTAAAATTTTCAAAAGTGACCAGCTGATTTAAGAACTTAAGTCCACTTTTCACTTAGGAGGTGTAAGGGCTTGTCTATGCAAGCGCTTTGTTCACAGCAAGCTGGGGTGCTGGGCACTAACTGTCCATTGGACCCTGCCGTACACTAACAGCTCCCTCGTGTACGGCCGCTTGGTGTGCTGCAGGCTAGTGCGGGTTAGATTTACACCCCAGCTTCCCACCAAGTAAGTGTTTGTGTGAACAAGCCCCAGGTGTCACTGAAAGTCTGGGAGACATAGGAGCTCACATCACTGTTGACAATGGGACAGCAAGGGAGTCATTCAGCGGCTGGTGCACCCCTCAGGACCGGGCATGGTGTACCAACCTCTTCTACTCTAGCACTCCCTCTCAATGGTCACTCCAGTCCTGGGGTGATTTGCCCCTTTTCATGGGTCTGCTCTCTGCCCAGCTTGCTTCTAGTCCCACCCCATCCAGGGGGAGAACAAGGCCAATCAAGCAGAAGCCTAATGACCCTGTCCCACACCTTCAACCCCACCATGGACTCAATAGTCCTTGTCCCCCTTTTTGTCAGGACTTTTGCCTCCCCTTCTTTGAGTGTTAGTAGGGGAACCCAAGCCCCCCATCTCCAGTCCAGGGACCTTGCATTAAGCAGCCAGGGTCTGCTCCCTGCTGTTTCCCTGGGCCACTTTCTTCAGGCTGATGCCGAGTCCCCTCAGGTTCTCTGGCAGCATGCAGCCACCCACAGACTGGGCCTCCTCCTTCTCCAGGCACCTGGGACATCTCTCCCTAAGTGCCTTCTTCTGGGAGCTCCATTCCTCCAGTCTCCCTCCCCAGAAGGCTTCTCTTTCTAGGAGAAGCCTTTTAACTCAGCTGTGGTTGGTCAACCACTTAATCACAGCTGGGGAAGTAACTGTGCTGCCTATTAACCCCCTGTGTGGCTGCTATGGGGGAAGGAGAGAGAAGGGTGGAGAAGTGTATGCACCCCATCATAGAGATGAACACCAGGAGCTAGTTTTTCCTACTGCCAGCACTGTGGAGCCAGTATCCTAGTGAGGCAAATAGAAAGGAGCATAAACACTGCCAAATTAAGTGCAAGAGTATAATAAGAAAAGCCAAAGAGGAGTTTGAAGAACGGCTAGCCAAAAACTCCAAAGGTAATAACAAAAAGTTTTTTAAGTACATCAGAAGCAGGAAGCCTGCTAAACAACCAGTGGGGCCCCTTGATGATCGAGATACAAAAGGAGCGCTTAAAGACGATAAAGTCATTGCAGAGAAACTAAAAGGATTCTTTGCTTCAGTCTTCACGGCTGAGGATGTTAGGGAGATTCCCAAACCTGCGCTGGCTTTTGTAGGTGACAAATCTGAGGAACTGTCACAGATTGAAGTGTCACTAGAGGAGGTTTTGGAATTAATTGATAAACTCAACATTAACAAGTCACCGGGACCAGATGACATTCACCCAAGAGTTCTGAAAGAACTCAAATGTGAAGTTGCAGAACTATTAACTAAGGTTTGTAACCTGTCCTTTAAATCGGCTTTGGTACCCAATGACTGGAAGTTAGCTAATGTAACGCCAATATTTAAAAAGGGCTCTAAAGGTGTTCCCGGCAATTACAGACCGGTAAGTCTAACATCAGTACCGGGCAAATTAGTCAGAACAATAGTTAAGAATAAAATTGTCAGACACATAGAAAAACATAAACTGTTGAGCAATAGTCAACATGGTTTCTGTAAAGGGAAATCGTGTCTTACTAATCTATTAGAGTTCTTTGAAGGGGTCAACAAACATGTGGACAAGGGGGATCCAGTGGACATAGTGTACTTAGATTTCCAGAAAGCCTTTGACAAGGTCCCTCACCAAAGGCTGTTACTTAAATTAAGCTGTCATGTGATAAAAGGGAAGGTCCTTTCATGGACTGAGAACTGGTTAAAAGACAGGGAACAAAGGGTAGGAATTAATGGTAAATTCTCAGAATGGAGAGGGGTAACTAGTGGTGTTCCCCAAGGGTCAGTCCTAGGACCAATTCTATTCAATTTATTCATAAATGATCTGGAGAAAGGGGTAAACAGTGAGGTGGCAAAGTTTGCAGATGATACTAAACTGCTCAAGATAGTTAAGACCAAAGCAGACTGTGAAGAACTTCAAAAAGATCTCAGAAAACTAAGTGATTGGGCAACAAAATGGCAAATGAAATTTAATGTGGATAAATGTAAAGTAATGCACATTGGAAAAAATAACCCCAACTATACATACAATATGATGGGGGCTAATTTAGCTACAACGAGTCAGGAAAAAGATCTTGGAGTTATCGTGGATAGTTCTCTGAAGATGTCCACGCAGTGTGCAGAGGCGGTCAAAAAAGCAAACAGGATGTTAGGAATCATTAAAAAGGGGATAGAGAATAAGACTGAGAATATATTATTGCCCTTATATAAATCCATGGTACGCCCACATCTCGAATACTGTGTACAGATGTGGTCTCCTCACCTCAAAAAAGATATACTGGCACTAGAAAAGGTTCAGGAAAGGGCAACTAAAATGATTAGGGGCTTGGAGTGGGTCCCATATGAGGAAAGATTAAAGAGGCTAGGACTCTTCAGCTTGGAAAAGAGGAGACTAAGGGGGGATATGATAGAGGTATATAAAATAATGAGTGATGTGGAGAAAGTGGATAAGGAAAAGTTATTTACTTATTCCCATAATACAAGAACTAGGGGTCACCAAATGAAATTAATAGGCAGCAGGTTTGAAACAAATAAAAGGAAGTTCTTCTTCACGCAGCGCACAGTCAACTTGTGGAACTCCTTACCTGAGGAGGTTGTGAAGGCTAGGACTATAACAGCGTTTATAAGAGAACTGGATAAATTCATGGTGGTTAAGTCCATAAATGGCTGTTAGCCAAGATGGGTAAGGAATGGTATCCCTAGCCTCTGTTTGTCAGAGGATGGAGATGGATGGCAGGAGAGAGATCACTTGATCATTACCTGTTAGGTTCACACCCTCTGGGGCAGCTGGCATTGGCCAGTGTCGGTAGACAGGATACTGAGCTTGATGGACCTTTGGTCTGACCCGGTACGGCCGTTCTTATGTTCTTATCCTGGATCAGCAGAAGAGAAACCTGTGTTCTGTTCTGTTTTATGCAGCCCGTATAAAACCACCAGCTATATTTGGATGCCAGAACCTTTATAGTTGATGAGGTATGTGGAGCAAAAAGAACCACAGGATGCTTTTCAAATATCAGGTAGCATCAGTGTTGTTAAAGGCATCCCCCTCTGCAGAACATAAAGACTCTGGCTCTGCACGAACGGTCAGATCTGTTCAGTCAAAGCCCAGCGAGTGGCCTGAGAAAAGGCTTCCGGAGTCAGCCGAAAAAGAGCTCAGTAGAACCACACTGTGGAACAGCTGGTGCATGATTTGTCTCCTTTGCCTCCCCAGCATTTCTTCGAGGGGGTGAAAGCCCGCGTGGCTCTGGGAGTGAAAGAAGAGGAAGTGAGTTTCCAGCTGGCGTACAGCAAGCAGGAGCTGCGGAAGGTGATAGAAAAGTACCCTGGCAAGGAGGTGAAGAGAGCTCTGGATACTCTCTACAGGAAGATTCACAAGTATCTCTCCCCTGAGGAAAACCTCCTGCCGGTAAATATGGCCTGGGCACCGCTCACAGGGTGCAGTGCAGTGGTGGCTTCATGTGTTTTGGGGGCCAAGCTTGCCAGGCAACAATAAATGGCAGAGGGAAGGGGACCTCCTAGCTTTGCCTCTCTGACCATCACTCCCACTGTGTTGATTCCCTCTTCGTACCCATTGTTTCATCTCCTCAAACCACCCTCTGTTATTTCTATCCTCCCTCTTCCCAGTGACTTGTCTCTGCTCCCTGCTTCTCTTAGTATCTTTAGTTACACATGAAGTCTGAAAATTAGTGGGAATTCCTCCATCTCTGCTCCCTTAGGGGGAACTCTTACTAGGCTAGTTTTGGGGCCTAGGGCCCAGATCCTCAAAGGTATTTAAACACCCAATCTCCATTAATTTCAATGGGAGTTGGGTTCCTAAGTGCCTTTGAGCATGTGGGCCTAGAAGCTCCGAGGTCAGCCCTCTGCATGTCCCTTCCTCTCGGGCTGGCAGTTGCACTCATGCAGCAGGCAGTGCAAAACATGTGTCTCTGTGGGTGAGGATGGTTATGTAGTGTTGCAGCAAACCCCGGAGGGAAGCAGGGTAGGATGCTCCCAGTAAGAGAGGTTATTGACTTCAAGTGTTTTACCTACAGGTGGTCTGGCGAGCCATGGAACAGGAGTTCATACGGCAGTATCAAGAGTTCGAGAACCTGATCCAGCGCTGCTACCCAGAGTCAGGGATCACAATGGACTTCACCGTGGAGGACTTGCTGAACTATTTTATCTCCGTCACTCAGTCCAGCATGTGAAAGCAATCCCTGCTGGCTAGGTGTGTGGTGAGAACAGCTCCCGCTGGTGCCAAAAGAGCTCCATCAGCAGCCAAGGAGCCGAAATGACCATGTGAAAATTTATTCTGGACTGACATTTGGCACAAGAGTTCTTAGCCTAGGTTTAACCCAATATGGGGATCTACTGAATTAAAGGAGAACTTTCACAGTCGTCAGCCTAAAAATTGACCTTCCCTGAGAGTGGAAGCTTTGAGATTCCTTTTCCCCCAGCAGATCCATGCACAGCCAATAATAAGCCCAAACTGCTGGGTTTCTGTGACTCTCCTACAGCATTGCTTTGTAACATCCTGTCAGAGTGTGTGGCCATAGAAACCTCATGTCGGAGCAACCCATGCTCATTAGACCCTTTCTGAGCACGCACATCAGCTTCTTTATGCCAAGTCGCACAGCACTGATCAGATGGGGGAAGGAGGCGAGATATATTTGCAACTCTGAACTTATTAATTTATAGGAGGGTCCAAGTGAGGATGTAATTTTTGGCCACTTTGACTATTTCCAGTTAATCTCTCTTCCGCGTTCAACATACCCAGTTAACAATTTGGATCTGGATTTCAAACGCCCTAAAATGCCAGGGAGTCCGGATCTAGGGGATTGGTCAGCCCATTGTAAAACTGAGGATCATTTGTAAAATCTGGATATGGCTTTGGATTTCCAACACCCTTAATGTTTATGGTTGTTTGGATTCGAGGTTTTGGTTTAGGTCTGTCTATACAAAGCACAAAGTTTGTTTCCTTTCCATAGCCCAGCATCTCCCACAATTCTGATATGAATGGGCTATTCTCCTCCTGTCTGCAATTTCCACAGGTGGTTCAAAGCTGCAGCAGAGCCTGTGCTAGTCATGTCCCTTTCTCCTGCTTGCTACCAGTTCTTCGGTTTCCACAGAAGCAGACAAATGGCGGTTTGCTTCTCTCCTGTCCCTTTCTTTTAGATGTATTTGTAGCCATTTTGGTGGCAGTTATAGTATTTGTGTTTATTTTCAAGTCTCCTCACCTCCTCCCAGTCAGGATCTAAGCAGCACCAGGGTCAGAGACACCCGGATCGGCCTCAGAGTCCAAAACCAGAGCAGCCCGTTCTCTCTTTGATATGGCTGAAATGAGCCATCTCTCTGCTTGCCAAGATCATTTCCACAGGCTTGCCCAATAGCAGCTGGACATGCCATAAGCAGTGGTTCTTGTTTCTTCCTTTGGCTGCATTGAAGCAAATGGATCCATGCTTATGAATGACACACTGCAACATAAAGGCCTTTCCATCACACATGTATGCATGCTGTTAGCCATCTCAAATGTTGCTTAATCTATCAATTCTGCTGTACAAAGAGTTTAAAAATGAGAATTATTTTACGTGATGTTGTTATGAATGTTTCATTTCCTAGGATGGGACAAAAACTCTTATGCAACCTGGAGCAATTTCCCAGGGATCTTCCCACTCTTATCTAATTTAGCTTGTCTGCCCATTGACAGTATCACAAGATAATAAAATCCTTTCAGTGTTGGCCTCATTGCTTTGACCTGCTCTTGTATCCCAATGTGGTCACCTCGTATTGTACGGGATGTCTACTCAGGCAGCCTTCCCTCATGGCACTGGGATGAATCTGAAGCTCTTGGCTCAATACAAAGTAAAATCTTTTTTAAAAACCCTACTAAATTTTGTATGAATTTGGTGATAGAAAAAGACCTGATCTTTCCCCATTAAAGGGCATGGGGGCTCTGCCATTGACTTCAGAGGGAGCAGGCCCAAAGATGGAAAAGGACAGCTGTAGAGCCTGGCATATCATGGGCAGGAGTTATGCTAGTTTCCTCCCAACAGCTATGCCAATACACCTCATCCAGGCATGTAGCACTCTCCTTTCTATTCCAGGCCTGAGCTTCTGCTAAGCTGAGGCTTCCTCTTGGGACAAACTGCGAGGTGGTGTTGTGAGAGGAACCAGTATCCACACAGCTCTAAAATGCTAACAACCATACACATGATCATCCTCCACCTTCAGCTAGATTTCAGCCCTGATCCAACAGAGTCCAGATTTCCTGAGCTTCAGGGCGCATTGCCAGGCCTAGCTGTTTTCCCAGACTGTCCTTGGGTTGTTGAGATACGAGTGTGTGGAAGGAGGGGTCTTTGTGGGAGGTAGGAAGTTCATCCTGGATAGTGGTGCATCTGAATGTTGTGCTTTTCAGAAGGTGCTTAGCTGTTTGGACAGGCACCTCCAAAGCATTTGGTTGTTATGCATGTGTGCTAGGCACTCTACAGTCAAAGGAAAAGGCAAGGTCTAGGCACTTCACCATTTCCCCCAGTTTAAAAGTTCTCTCTCCTAGTCATAAGAGTATCATCTAGGAGGTATTAATAAGCAAGTCCTAAATCATCTGCAGGGATGTAGCAGCTCATAACATCATTCTCTGTTGATTTTACAAAACATCTTTCACATGTAGCAGGGGCTGAAGAACCGAACTATCAAAGAAGATGACAAGTGCAGGACATGAGACCAGCAGTAACTGGGTAGAAGTGCAGGGCTTTAAGTCTCACCTTTAAAAGGCTAATAGAGTCAGTGGCATGAAGGTCAAATGGCAGCACGTTCCGCCAGCTTCGGGTGAGTGAGGGGTAGCCCAGAGAACTGATGGGCTGAGAAGCTGAGAACAGGACCTCGGGAATGGCACACAAGTTTGTCGCTCCAGTTTTAGGCAGGGATAGCTCCACTGACATCATTGGCATGGAGCTGGAGTTACACCATGATGAACCAAGAGCTCAGAGGACAGGTAGAGCAGCATGGATCAAATCACACAGATAAGGCAGAGCCAGAGAGTGGAGAATCTTGAACAAAGTGGAGGAAAGTCTACAGGTTCTCCTCAGGTTAATCGGTAGCCAGTGTGGCTGCTTGGAGAGGGATCCTGAGGTCCAGGGGACATGGATGCCACACCCAGAGACTCTAAACTCAGCAGTACTCACACAGGCCATGTAGAAGCCCTTTTAGCGCCACCACTAGGAGCAACATGGGGAGCTCTACAGTGGACAGGACATCAGCATGTACGACCATGAACCTGCTTGACTGTGCATAATTGCAGGGATGAGCAAATCCTTCCCACCTCACTGATGCTCTAGTGTCCCCCGGGGCACTGAGTGTGTGCACAACCTGATGGGGCAATATGGCCTTTGCCTGTCTCAGAGGCACAGAGCGCACCCTGGAGACAGGGAAGGAGTGGGATGCACCTGGTGATTCCCAGGCAGGCACATCCTGCACAGCTGGGGTAAGCCCAAGAACTACAGCCGTGTGCCCCAGTTTCTGTTTTCCAGGAGCGCCCTGTAGCCTGTGTTATTGCACAGGGAGCCCCTATTCTCTATTTTAGAAGCAACGAAGCTGGGGAAAATGCCTGAGATCTTTGGCCCCAACCTGGTCAGCTGCTTTGTACGAACAGAATCCAAGGTCTCCATGGAGGGGAGGGAGCAACTTTCAGGAGTCAGGCTGTTATTTATACTCGCGCTATCTCTTTTCCTTGGGAACTCTGCTCCCAGCACAGCTCAGCTCTGGGGACCAGGAAGTGGTTAGCTGAAGGGGACAGCGTTCTTTCAGGCTGTTTTGCTGAGCTTGCCTCTCTTCACTGCGTGCAGGTACTGGGCTTCTTTTTTTTTCCTACCAACATTTCACTCATGTTCATTCCCTGAGATCAGACAACACTTAAATATTAACTCTAGAGGTGCAGACAGTGACTCTACAAATGGTTCTGAGGCTGGGGGGGCGGGGGGAAGATTGCAAAGTGACAGGCTGTGTCTTCAGACAGCAAACATCCTGAGTGCTTGCTTGACTGAAAATCAGCTCTTGCAAACACCAGAAAGCAAAGCCAATGTATCAGGATTCTGGGTGCTACATACGCAGGCCCACAGGCATGCATGGGACTTTGCAGAGACTGCATGCAATCTAAAGGGTGTTTGGTTCAGCATTTTCAAATGCTAGCTCAAGAAAGTGCCGGTGAATTTTTAATGGCAGCGTCACACTGCTTTTCACTGTAATCGGTGCAAACAGCAGGAATGCCACAGATCTGGATAATTCTGAAGTCTTGCATATGTTATTTGTGAAATACTTTCTGCCTTTGTAACTCAGGTGGCCTCAGGATATCGCTTCCAGATCCCAGACTGTGACTTTGACATGAACAATGAGGAGACTTGCCCAGATTTGCCCTCTGGGAATCTGGGCCAAGTTTTACAGCGAGCTCATGCCAGGCTGGGCAGGACTTGGAAACCTTATCTATACTAGCATTTTTCTCAAACTCACTCACTGCTGGAGCTGCACCAGTGGGAGGGCTAACATAGATGGGCTACCCGGGCTTTTACTATGGTGCAGGCTAACCTTGAGAAATGCCAGTGTACTTATAATATAGGAGTTCAGTGAGTGTGTATAAAGAGTCACACACTGCAGAAACAATCAATATAGTTCATATGGCAATTACATCATCCCCTAGTGAGTCTCAATGCCTTAGAATCATAGACTCATAGACTTTAAGGTCAGAAGGGACCATTATAATCATCTAGTCTGACCTCCTGCACGGCGCAGGCCACCCACTCCTGTAACAAACCCCTAACCTATGTCTGAGTTATTGAAGTCCTCAAATCGTGGTTTAAAGACTTCAAGGAACAGAGAATCCTCCAGCAAGTGACCCGTGCTCCATGCTGCAGAGGAAGGCGAAAACTCCCCAGGGCCTCTGCCAATCTGCCTTGGAGCAAAATTCCTTCCTGACTCCAAATATAGCGATCAGCTAAACCCTGAGCACGTGGGCAAGACTCACCAGCTAGACACCCAGGAAAGAATTCTCTGCAGTAACTCAGATCCCACCCCATCTAACATCACATCACAGACCATTGGGGATACTTACCTGCTAATAATCAAAGATCAATTAATTGCCAAAATTAGGCTATCCCATCATACTATCCCCTCCATAAACTTATCAAGCTTAGTCTTGAAACCAGATATGTCTTTGCCCCCACTGCTCCCCTTGGAAGGCTGTTCCACAACTTCACTCCTCTGAAGTTTTTGGAAAGTGTAGGGGACAATTTCCTGGTGCAAGTGCTGGAGGAACTAACTAGGAGCAGAGCTCTTCTAGATCTGCTGCTCACAAACCGGGAAGAATTAGTAGGGGAAGCAAAAGTGGATGGGAACCTGGGAGGCAGTGACCATGAGATGGTCGAGTTCAGGATCCTGACACAAGGAAGAAAGGAGAGCAGCAGAATACAGACCCTGGACTTCAGAAAAGCAGACTTTGACTTGTTAGGCCTGAATGAAAATATAGCAGGCAAAACAGTTATGCCAACCTGACTGAAGTCAGGCTACTAGAGGTTTCTGGGTAATCCCAGAGTGGAAAAGTACTGAGAAGCAGCATTGTTTTACAGAGCCCTGGAAAACGTGAGATAAGCCTGAGATAAGCCAGGGATTGCATTCCTGGCATACCATTAGCTGTGCTAAGGACAGTGTTTGAAGAACTGATAAGAAACTCTAGCATCCCACGGTTCAGATTCTAACTTTTTGGTTGAGTTATAGGTTTGTTTAAAACTCCCCTGTATTTCTAACTTTTGGGTGTTGTTAAGATATAATTAATAATCTAAAGTTGTAGACATAAAGTCTAGGCATGTGTGTATATTAAAAGTGTCTAGTTTTAAGTTGTTAAACAAAGGGGGGTGGGTTTTGCTCAAGTGAGTGATGTATGACGTAATAAAACTGACTATATAGGCTAATACTAAGCTGTAAAGTGCCTGCTGGTTCTCACTGGAGACGAGCGGCCCTTTGTTGATGCGTGCACTTGTCAATAAAGGGCTTTTGATTGGACCTTGCTGGTGTTGCCTGTCTCTCTGTGAACAGACAACGAATTTCGCTGTCGGGGTTAGAGTCTCTGACAGACTCCCTCAGGGAGCTGATGGGCAGGATCCCCTGAGAGAATAACATGAGGGGGAAAGGAGTCCAGGAGAGCTGGCTGTATTTTAAATAATCCTTATTGAGGTTGCAGGAAAAAAACATCCCGATGTGTAGAAAGAATAGTAAATATGGCAGGCGACCAGCTTGGCTTAACAGTGAAATCCTTGCTGATCTTAAACGCAAAAAAGAAACTTACAAGAAATGGAAGATTGGACAAATGACCAGGGAGGAGTATAAAAATATTGCTCAGGCATGCAGGAGTGAAATCAGGAAGGCCAAATCACACTTGGAGTTGCAGCTAGCAAGAGATGTTAAGAGTAACAAGAAGGGTTTTTTCAGGTATGTTAGCAACAAGAAGAAAGTCAAGGAAAGTGTGGGCCCCTTACTGAATGAGGGAGGCAACCTAGTGACAGAGGATGTGGAAAAAGCTAACGTACTCAATGACTTTTTTGCCTCTGTCTTCACAAACAAGGTCAGCTCCCAGACTGCTGCACTGGGCAGCAGAGTATGGGGTGAAGGTGACCAGCCCTCTGTGGAGAAAGAAATGGTTCGGGACTATTTAGAAAAACTGGACGAGCACAAGTCCATGGGGCCGGATGCTCTGCATCTGAGGGTGCTAAAGGAGTTGGCGGATGTGATTGCAGAGCCATTGGCCATTATCTTTGAAAACTCATGGCGATCGGGGGAGGTCCCGGATGACTGGAAAAAGGCTAATGTAGTGCCCATCTTTAAAAAAAGGGAAGAAGGAGGATCCGGGGAACTACAGGCCAGTCAGCCTCACCTCTGTCCCCGGAAAAATCATGGAGCAGGTCCTCAAGGAATCAATTCTGAAGAACTTAGGGGAGAGGAAAGTGATCAGGAACAGTCAGCATGGATTCACCAAGGGCAAGTCATGCCTGATTAACCTAATTGCCTTTTATGAGGAGATAACTGGCTCTGTGGATGAGGGGAAAGCAGTGGATGTGTTATTCCTTGACTTTAGCAAAGCTTTTGATACGGTCTCCCACAGTATTCTTGCCAGCAAGTTAAAGAAGTATAGGCTGGATGAATGGATTATAAAGTGGATAGAAAGCTGGCTAGATCATCGGACTCAACGGGTAGTGATCAACGGCTCCATGTCTAGTTGGCAGCTGGTTTCAAGCAGAGTGCCCCAAGGGTCGGTCCTGGGGCAAGTTTTGTTCAATATCTTCATTAATGATCTGAAGGACGGCATGGACTGCACTCTCAGCAAGTTTGCAGATGACACTAAACTGGGAGGAGTGGTAGATACGCTGGAGGGTAGGGATAGGATACAGAGGGACCTAAACAAATTAGAGGACTGGGCCAAAAGAAACCTGATGAGGTTCAATAAGGACAAGTGCAGAGTCCTGCACTTAGGAAGGAAGAATCCCATTCGCTGTTACAGACTAGGGACCGAATAGCTAGGAAGCAGTTCTGCAGAAAAGGACCTAGGGGTTACAGTGGACGAGAAGCTGGATATGAGTCAACAGTGTGCCATTGTTGCCAAGAAGACTAACGGCATTTTAGGCTGTATAAGTAGGAGTATTGCCAGCAGATCGAGGGACGTGATCATTCCCCTCTATTCGACATTGGTGAGGCCTCATCTGGAGTACTGTGTACAGTTTTGGGTCCCACACTACAAGAAGGGTGTGGAAAAATTGGAAAGAGTCCAGCGGAGGGCAACAAAAATTATTAGGGGGCTGGAGCACATGATCTACGAGGAGAGGCTGAGGGAACTGGGATTGTTTAGTCTGCAGAAGAGAAGAATGAGGAGGGATTTGATAGCAGCTTTCAACTACCTGAAAGGGGGTTCCAAAGAGAATGGATCTAGACTGTTCTCAGTGGTAGCAGATGACAGAACAAGGAGTAATGGTATCAAATTGCAGTGGGGGTGGTTTAGGTTGGATATTAGGAAAAACTTTTTCACTAGGAGGGTGATGAAGCATTGGAGTGGGTTACCTAGGGAGGTGGTGGAATCTCCTTCCTTAGAGGTTTTTAAGGTCAGGCTTGACAAAGCCCTGGCTGGGATGATTTAGTTGAGGATTGGTCCTGCTTTGAGCAGGGGGTTGGACTAGATGACCTCCTGAGGTCCCTTCCAACCCTGATATTCTATGATGGTTAGAAACCTTTGTCTAATTTCAAGTCTAAACTTCCTGATAACCAGTTTATATCCATTTGTTCTTGTGTCCACATTGGTACTGAGCTTAAATAATGCCTCTCCCTCCCTGGTATTTATTCCTCTGATATATTTATAGAGAGCAATCATATCTCCCCTCAGTCTTCTTTTGGCTAGGCTAAACAAGCCAAGCTCTTTGAGTCTCCTTTCATAAGACAGGTTTTCCATTCCTCGGATCATCCTAGTAGCCTTTCTCTGTACCTGTTCCAATTTGAATTCATCCTTCTTAAACATGAGAGACCAGTACTGCACACAGTATTCCAGATGAGGTCTCACCAGTGCCTTGTATAATGGTACTAACACCTCCTTATCTCTACTGGAAAAACCTCACCTGATACATCCCAAGACCGCATTAGCTTTTTTCACTGCCATATCACATAGGCGGCTCATAGTCATCCTGTGATCAACCAATACTCCGAGGTCCTTCTCCTCCTCTGTTACTTCCAACTGATGCTTCCCCAGCTTATAATAAAAATTCTTGTTATTAATCCCTAAATGCATGACCTTGCATTTTTCACTAGCAATTTCATCCTATGACTATTACTCCAGTTTACAAGATCATCCAGATCTTCCTGTATGATATCCCAGTCCTTCTCTGTATTGGCAATACCTCCCAGCTTTGTGTCATCTGCAAACTTTATTAGAACATTCCCACTTTTTGTGCCAAGGTCAGTAATAAAAAGATTAAATAAGATTGGTCCCAAAACCGATCCCTGAGGAACTCCACTAGTAACCTCTCTCCGGCCTGACAGTTCACCTTTCAGTTGTAGTCTCCCCTTTAACCAGTCCCTTATCCACCTTTCAGTTTTCATATTGATCCCCATCTTTTCCAATTTAGCTAACAATTCCCCATGTGGAACTGTATCAAATGCCTTACTGAAATCGAGGTAAATTAGATCCACTGCATTTCCTTTGTCTAAAAAATCTGTTACCTTCTCAAAGAAGGAGATCAGGTTTGTTTGGCACGATCTACCTTTTGTAAAACCATGTTGACTTTTGTGTCAATTACCATTGACCTCAGTGTCCTTAAGTACTTTCTCCTTCAAATTTTTTTCCAAGATCTTGCATACTACAGATGTCAAACTAACAGATCTAGTTACCCAGATCACTTTTTTTCCTTTCTTAAAAATAGGAACTATTTTAGCAATTCTCCAGTCATATGAGACAACCCCTGAGTTTACAGATTCATTAAAAATTCTTGCTAATGGGCTTGCAATTACATGTGCCAGTTCCTTTAATATTCTTGGATGAAGATTATCTGAACCCCCCCGATTTAGTCCCATTAAGCTGTTCAAGTTTGGCTTCTACCTCGGATGTGGTAATATCTACCTCCATATCCTCACTCCCATTTGTCATCCATCCATTATCCCTAAGCTCCTCATTAGCCTCATTAAAGACTGAGGCAAAGTATTTGTTTAGATATTGGACCATGCCTAGATTATCCTTAACCTCCACTCCATCCTCAGTGTTTAGCAGTCCCACTTCTTCTTTCTTTGTTTTCTTCTTATTTATATGGCTATAGAACCTTTTACTATTGGTTTTAATTCCCTTTGCAAGCTCCAACTCTACATGGCTTTTGGCCTTTCTCACTTTATCCCTACATGTTCTGACCTCAATAAGGTAGCTTTCCTTGCTAATCTCTCCCATCTTCCACTACTTGTAGGCTTTCTGCTTTATCTAAATCATCTCTCTGAGATGCTTGCTCATCCAGCTTGGTCTACAACTCCTGCCTATGAATTTTTTCCCCTTTGTTGGAATGCAGGCTTCTGATAGTTTCTGCAACTTTGACTTGAAGTAATTCCAGGCCTCCTCCTCCTTTAGATCCACAAGTTCTTTAGTCCAATCCACTCCCCTAACTAATTTCCTTAATTTTTTAAAGTTAGCCCTTTTGAAGTAAAAAACCCTAGTCGCAGATCTATTTTTGTTTATCCTTCCATCTAGTTTGAACTGAATTAGCTCATGATCACTTGAACCAACGTTGTCCCCTACAACCATTTCTTCGATGAGGTCCTCACTACTCACCAAAACCAAATCTAAAATGGCATCCTCTCTTGTTGGTTCAGCAACTACTTGGTGAAGGAATCCATCAGCTATCGCATCTAGGAAAATCTGAGCCCTATTATTATCACTTGTCCTCCAGTCTATATCTGGGAAGTTAAAGTCTCCCATGATCACACAATTCCCATTAGTATTTACTTCATTAAAAACATTAAAGAGGTCTCTATCCATATCCAAATCAGATCCCGGCAGTTTGTAGTACACCCCAAGCACTATCCCAGGGGAGGCTCTAGTAGCTTTCTTCCCCAATGTGATTTTTGCCCAGACAGACTCTGTCTTATCCATTCCATCCCTTCTTATTTCTTTACAGTTAACCTCATTATTGTTATACAATGCTACTCCACCACCTTTGCCTTTATTTCTGTCTTTCCTAAACAGTACATACCCTTCAATACCTGTACTCCAGTCATGACTACTATTCCACCATGTTTCTGTTATCCCTATAATATCCACTTCCTGCACCAGTAACTCTAGTTCCTCCATTTTGTTACCTAGGCTCCTCGCATTGGTGTACAAACATCTTAATTTTTGCTGTTTGGCTTTGCTCACATTCTTTACCCAATTAGGCACAGACATTCTACTGCCAGTACCACCTATTAGACTGGTATCTACACTACCTATGGAGGTTTTTCGCCTTCCTCCGAAGCATGGGGCAGGGGTCGCTTGCTGGTGGATTATCTGCTACTTGAAGTCTTTAAATCATGATTTGGAGCATTCAACAGCAGAGTCAAGGGAGAGAATTAGTTCAGGAGTGGGTGGATCGGCTTATGTGACCTGCATCTTGCAGGAGGTCAGACTAGATGATCATAATGGTCCCTTCTGATCTTGAATTCTATGATTCTATGATTCTATGATACCTTTCCTCCTTATGTTCATTCTCCTACCCATGGCTGTATCCTTTCTTACTTCATTTTCTTCCCTCTTAATGTTAAATTCCAGCGTGGAGATTACCTGGACATCTCCCAACCATCTCCCCCCCAATACCTCATTTAAAGTTCTCTTAATCAGTTGTGCCAGCCTCCAACCTAGAAGTCTATTTCCCTCCCTACTCAGGTGAAGTCCATCCCAAGACAACAGTCCTCTTCCATGAATGCTTCCCAGTGGCCATACATCCCAAAGCCCTCCTTATAGCACCACTGCCTGAGCCATCTGTTGATTGCCATAATCTTGTCACACTTTTGTTGCCCTTCTCTAGGAACAGGCAGAATCCCACTGAAGATCCCCTGAGCCTTGATTTCCTTAAGCATCTTCCCCAGCTTGGCACTTTCTCCCTTGATACGTTCCAGTGAGAATCTAGCCGTATCATTCGTTCCCACATGAAGGACGATCAGTGGATTCTTTCCCGCTCCCATTAGGATCCTCTTCAGCCTCAGGTCCACATCCCGTATCTTAGCGCCTGGCAGACAGCACATCCTTCTGTTCTCTGGATCAGCTCTAGTTAAAGGCCTGTTTATTCTTCTCAGTAAGGAGTCCCCAATCACATAGACCTGCCTTTTCCTGGTGATGGTGCGATTCTCCAGTCTATCCCCTGTTCCCTCTGGCTGCAAATCCTCTCGATTCCTATTCTCCCTTGCAATCCTCCGCAACCCATCCTGTATCCTCCTGGGGCTCATATTTGGTGTTGTTATCTCCACTGACTCTTCCCCTCTTCCTATAGAACTAGCTGCTCTTCTCTTCTTTCTTGCCCTCTCACCTTCAGCGACCACCTCCTGTGCCCCTTCATTTTCCAACTCTAACCATTGATTTGTTTATTTCATGGCTGGCCCCAAATAAAAGGTTATGGGGTTGGTGGTGGTGTTTTTGTCACTCGATAATGGAAAGGACTGAGAGGGTTTACTTTCCCCTGTTGTTGTTGTCTTTAACCTTAGAAAAATCAGGAGCGTCAAGTCTACTGTGTGTTGGTTTTGCTGGGACACTAGTTGAGGGCCTCAGAGAAGAGGATTATGACTTATGTCAGAACTTAATTCAAGTGTTGGACCTTTAACAAAGAGAACTCTTTTCCCAATTGTTAATTGAGTGTTTGAGTTAAACAGATATAAACACAGACTTTAGCATTTTGAATTAAAACTATTTCCCTTTTTGATTAAAGAGATTTTGCTTACATGTTATTGATGATGGCATAATCTTCCTGGTTCTTCCATGGCACATAGTCTTCCATGCTAGACAAGACCTGAATATCTATTGTAAAATCAATCAGAAAAAGAAATGAAAACCTCTCAAATCTCAAAAAGTGCTATTTTCCCTCTGCAGGTTGATTCAAAAGCATCCCCAGTCACTGGAGAAACAAACATTTTGCATTACTGAGTCAAGTAACTTCAATCTGCTGGTAATCTGTGTTTCTCTAAGTGTAATAAGGAGCCCTGTGCTGTAGGGCAGTGATTCACAACCTTTTTGGGCTCAGACCCCATTTGTAAATGGCCTGTCTGTGGTGTGCTAGTGCGCCTTTGTCTCTGAGAAAATAGTTAGTGAGTGCTACCTAGAACTACAACATATTTCAGTAACAATCATATAGCAAATCTCATATTTTACATGCAGTGATTTTACACACATTTCAATGGGATGATAATATTCAGAAGATCATGAATTTGCAAATGATACTTCACAAGGCATACTTTGTACAAAATAAATCATAACCTTACAAAAGTGGTGAACATGGAATACAGGGGGTTATATGCGGTACAGAGTGTCACCAGGGGTTCCCAGTAGGAAGAGCAAGGTTTCAGTCCAGTTGGAAAAGCTGAGGTGGCAGAAGGACAGAAGAAGACTGATAGAGAGTCCAGGCATTGCTGAAGGTGATGAGGGCTGTTACCAGATTTGTCTGCTACTTTGGGGTACACTTATTTGTTAGGGTTACTCTTCTGGGGGTGGGGTCTGTAATTCTATCAATGTACTGCTTGTGTCACTTGTGTTCTCATACAGAGCTCTACTTCTCCTTTCTGCAAGTTCCCCCCCAATGGAGCTATCCTGCAGGACCTAGGTTCCCAGGGCTGGGTTCCTCCAGCCCCAGAATCAGACACACACACACACACACATTAACAGAGCATGTCTGAGCAGACTGGGTGAATCAGCACTCCCGAGCTGATCCCTTATATGTCCCTGGACTCAGCAGACTGGATCAAGGGGCACTTCCAAGCTGCCATGCCCATATGCCACAGGCACCGCACCAGAATAGAGCATGCCTGAGCAGCTGGGTCAAGAAGCACTTCCAAGCTGTCACCCTCATATGTCCCAGGTACAGCACGTCCCAATCCACGTTACAATTGTTCTGGTGGTAACCCACTGGATGAGCAAAACCCACAGGATATTTGGGCACTACAGGGATCTTTAGCTTAGGTAAGAGGAGAGTTGCTGCAGCGCGAATGAGGAAGCCAAAAACACAGAGAGAGGGAGAGAGAGGGAAGCAACCAGCCGAACCATAAAAGTTATTTATTGCCAGGTAATAACCATACAAGGAGAGGCAAACAAACAAAACAGTTACAATATTGAATCTAACTTAAATTTTATTACAAAAGTCAGGTTTAGAAAACTGTAACTGATCACACAAGTCAGGATTAGAAAGATATACCTAGAGTAGAAAAGAAAAAAGAGAGAGAGAGAGAGTTGGGTTCTCACCATTCCGTGAAGCTGGAACCAGTCAGGGGTCCCAGGTGGTGGTAGTAGCTGAGGGTCCGGAGTGCTGGAGACAGGCAGAGCCCCCCGCGTGTTCAGTCAGGAGAAGATGAAGTCCCAATGGAACTGATGCAGAGTTTGGATCCAGGCATCAGAACCCTTACTTGAGCATGGGTAGAGGTTTTTGTAGGGAAACAACAATGGTTCAAGGGAGGAGACTAGATTTGTTTACAGGCAAATTGATGGCTCAAGAGAGTATACCAAAGTTGTTTTGTTCAGGCTAGACCAGTGGTTTTTAAAGTTTGGGTCGCAACCCAGTACTGGGTTGTGGAATGCAAGGCACTGGGTCACCTTGCTCTGCACCCAAGGACCCTGGCGGCTGGCCAGTAAAAACTAGTAGTCCCTACCCAGAAGCGGCCAGCGGCAGGTCCAGCTCATAGGTGGTGGGCCATGGGGTTCCGTGCGCTGACCCTGCCCCGAGCACCAAATCCACACTCGCATTGGCTGGTTCCTGGCCAATGGGAGCTTGGGAGGAGGGTGCCTGCGGGCGAGAGATGTGCAGAGCTGCTTGCACATCTCTGCCTAGGAGCAGGACGTGCTGGTCACTTCTGGGGTGTAGCGCAGTTCACGGTGCCAGGACAGGTGGGAAGCCTGCCTCTGCACCCCAGCTGCACCGCTGACCAGGATCTGCCAGAGATAAGCCCCAAGAACACAGACCTAACAGGCAACAGGGGTGGTATGTGAGGCAAGGGAAGAGACATCTTGAACTTTCATGACTGCTTGCACTGAGGTGAGAAATGGACTATGTGGTTCGGATTTGTGTTATGTACAGCATTGCACAAAGGCTTTTATAACAAACTAACCCAAAGGTGAGTATTATGGTGTCAAGAGAGCCTGAAGTGAAGTTATTGGGTTAGCTGAGAGGGAAAACTGAGGTAGGCACAGTTGTAGTACCACAGCCTGCTTCAGGAGGGTGCTCCAGGCATGACTGCCTTATGACTGTTTCATACATTGATAGGGTAACAGTCAGCCATCCCATCTGCCCCTGCTTCTAGCCATCACTCATTGGCTGATTCTTCTAGGACCTGACACAAAGTCCATTGACGTCAATGGAAAGTCTCATTAATTTCAGTGGGCTTTGAATCGGGCATCACAAGACAGGTGAGTCTTGAGGAAGCATTTCATGGAGGAGAACATATTTTTCATGTGTCAACCACAGGCCGAAAAAGAAACAAACTTTGGCTTCTGCTTGCATTTAATAGCCCCATGTCTCCAGCCAGCCCAACTAGGAAATGACCTGGTAGCTTGTCCTTGCATCTCACTAACCTTATTTCTACTTGGTTTTAGTCTCTGGTTCCTGGCTTTCAAATGATGTCCTGGCAGGAGAAGCGTGAGGGCCCCCATCCATGTCTTATCCGTCGACTGGATCACCTGGTGCTGACTGTGAAGAGCATTGAGGACACCATAGGCTTTTATTCCAAAATCCTGGGTATGGAAGTGGTCACTTTCAAGGTAATCTGAGGGGCAAGAGAGAGCTGGGATATTCTGAGTTCTAGTCCTGCTTCTGCCATTGACTTATTGTGTCACTGTGAGCAAGGCATCTCTATTTTCCCTATCTGTAGAGTGAGGATTGTAGGAACTGTCAGCCCATGGCCCATCTGACTGAGTGTCCTGTCTGTGACATAAGTCAGCAGCAGCTTAGTCAGAGGCAGGTCCAGAAGACCCTACAGCAGGAAATAATGGAAGAACCTGCCTCTAGAGCAGAGGTTCTCAAACTTTTCATATTGCATACCCCCTTCCAGATCTACCAGCTGCCCGTGTACCTCTACCCTTCTCCTCACTGATACTTTGAGTGTTCTTCTTTAACACTACCTGTCTTTAGCCATCTCTCTATACTGGACTGTTACATACAGATATACTTATAGTGCAATGTACACAACTGAAAAAAAAAACCTCAGTTAGACTGGACAGTTGCTGGGCAACTGAACCCACACCGTACAGTGATTGGAGGTGAGGGCTCTGTACATCAGCGTCTCTGTGTATCTGTGTTCTAATTGGTACATCTTGAAGTAAATTAACTACCATATTTTACATAACAAATTCTTAGAGTTTTAAAGCTTGGTCTGAGTAGCCTATTATGAGAATGCAATAAATAAAATAATGAATAAATAAAATCCACCATTACACAATTTCTCCTGCGTATCCCCACACCCCCGAGATGTCTCACATGCCCCCACGGGGATGCATACCACAGTTTGGAAAGCCCTGTTCTAAAGGAAGTTTCCTTCTGACCCCCAATAGCCAGAGTTCAGGGCCTATGCCTTGAAGCAGGATAGCTTATACTCCAGAGGCCCCTAAGCCCTTTACTTCTTGAGTTGCTTGACATTTTTGGAATTTTTAGAGACACACGGGGGAACAAAAAAACTGACAATTTCCCCCTGCCTATTTCCCAGTTCTAGAGCAGCTTGCAGTGCTTTGAAGTTAGACATTTCAGCAAAGTTTCAAATTTGGACCAAAAAAATGAAATCCATTTTTGTTTGTTTGGTTAGTTAAATTCACTTTTTTTAAAAAACAGCGGGACCTCATAGAGCCACTGGGAGGCCTGGTTAGTTCCTGGGTGACATTTCCAAAGACATGTGTAGCAGCAGTTAGGCACCAAACTGTCATTTGGGTCTCTGAAATTTTCCCTCTCCTCCCATGTCTGTAAAGCTATAGCAGTGCTAAGACCTCACTCCTGTGTCCCTTGTTGTGCTATGGAACAGAAGTTCCACTTGCTTTCCACAAGGGGGTGACATTGAGTACAGAAATGGAACACCTGCTACTTGTCAAAAGAGACTTCTCCTGTTCTCTCAGAGCAGTATCCCTGGTGCTATGCTCTCCAGCCCAGGGTTTTCCTTGCAATCCTGGCATTCAGCACAAGGGGTCTCTGTTTGACAGTACATAAGAACATAAGAACGGCCATACCAGGTCAAACCAAAGGTCCATTTAGCCCAGTATCTGTCTACTGACAGTGGCCAATGCCAGGTGCCCCAGAGGGAGTGAACCTAACAGGCAATGATCAAGTGATCTCTCTCCTGCCATCCATCTCCATCCTCTGACGAACAGAGGCTAGGGACACCATTCTTACCCATCCTGGCTAATAGCCATTTATGGACTTAGCCACCATGAATTTATCCAGTTCCCTTTTAAACATTGTTATAGTCCTAGCCTTCACAACATCCTCAGGTAAGGAGTTTCACAAGTTGAACTGTGCACTGCGTGAAGAAGAACTTTCCTTTTATTTAAACCTGCTGCCTATTAATTTCATTTGGTGACCCCTAGTTCTTGTATTATGGGAATAAGTAAATAACTTTTCCTTATCCACTTTCTCAACATCACTCATGATTTTATATCTCTATCATATCCCCCCCTTAGTCTTCTCTTTTCCAAGCTGAAGAGTCCTAGCCTCTTTAATCTTTCCTTATATGGGACCCTCTCCAAACCCCTAATCATTTTAGTTGCCCTTTTCTGAACCTTTTCTAGTGCTAGAATATCTTTTTTGAGGTGAGGAGACCACATCTGTACACAGTATTCGAGATGTGGGCATACCATGGATTTATATAAGGGCAATAATATATTCTCAGTCTTATTCTCTATCCCCTTTTTAATGATTCCTAACATCCTGTTTGCTTTTTTGACCGCCTCTGCACACTGCGTGGACATCTTCAGAGAACTATCCACGATGACGCCAAGATCTTTTTCCTGACTCGTTGTAGCTAAATTAGCCCCCATCATTTTGTATGTATAGTTGGGGTTATTTTTTCCAATGTGCATTACTTTACATTTATCCACATTAAATTTCATTTGCCATTTTGTTGCCCAATCACTTAGTTTTCTGAGATCTTTTTGAAGTTCTTCACAATCTGCTTTGGTCTTAACTATCTTGAGTAGTTTAGTATCATCTGCAAACTTTTCCACCTCACTGTTTACCCCTTTCTCCAGATCATTTATGAATAAGTTGAATAGGATTGGTCCTAGGACTGACCCTTGGGGAACACCACTAGTTACCCCTCTCCATTCTGAGAATTTACCATTAATTCCTACCCTTTGTTCCCTGTCTTTTAACCAGTTCTCAGTCCATGAAAGGACCTTCCCTTTTATCAGATGATAGCTTAATTTACGTAACAGCCTTTGGTGAGGGACCTTGTCAAAGGCTTTCTGGAAATCTAAGTACACTATGTCCACCGGATCCCCCTTGTCCACATGTTTGTTGACCCCTTCAAAGAACTCTAATAGATTAGTAAGACACGATTTCCCTTTACAGAAACCATGTTGACTATCGCTCAACAGTTTATGTTTTCCTATGTGTGACAATTTTATTCTTAACTATTGTTTCAACTAATTTGTCCAGTACCGACATTAAACTTACCGGTCTGTAACTGCCGGGATCACCTCTAGAGCCCTTTTTAAATATTGGCGTTACATTAGCTAACTTCCAGTCATTGGGTACCGAAGCCAATTTAAAGGACAGGTTACAAACCTTTGTTAATAGTTTCGCAACTTCACATTTGAGTTCTTTCAGAACTCTTGGGTGAATGCCATCTGGTCCCAGTGACTTGTTAATGTTGAGTTTATCAATTAATTCCAAAACCTCCTCTAGTGACACTTCAATCTGTGACAGTTCCTCAGATTTGTCACCTACAAAAGCTAGCTCAGGTTTGGGAATCTTCCTAACATCCTCAGCCATGAAGACTGAAGCAAAAAATCCATTTAGTTTCTCCGCAATGACTTTATTGTCTTTAAGCGCTCCTTTTGTATTTTGATCGTCAAGGGGCCCCACTGGTTGTTTAGCTGGCTTCCTGCTTCTGATGTACTTAAAAAACATTTTGTTATTTGGAGTTTTTGGCTAGCCATTCTTCAAATTCCTCTTTGGCTTTTCTTATTACGCTCTTGCACTTAAGTTGGCAGTGTTTATGCTCCTTTCTATTTGCCTCACTAGGATTTGACTTCCACTTTTTAAAGGAAGTCTTTTTATCTCTCACTGCTTCTTTTACATGGTTGTTAAGCCATGGTGGCTCTTTTTTAGTTCTTGTACTGTTTTTCTTAATTTGGGGTATACATTGAAGTTGGGCCTCTATTATGGTGTCTTTAAAAAGGGCCCATGCAGCTTGCAGGGATTTCACTTTAGTCACTGTACCTTTTAACTTTTGTTTAACTAACCCCCTCATTTTTGTATAGTTCCCCCTTTTGAAATTAAATGCCACAGTGTTGGGCTGTTGAGATGTTCTTCCCACCACAGGGATGTTGAATGCTATTGTATTATGGTCACTATTTCCAAGCAGTCCTGCTATAGTTACCTCTTGGACCTGCTCCTGCGCGCCACTCAGGATTAAATCTAGAGTTGCCTCTCCCCTTGTGGGTTCCCATACCAGCTGCTCCATGAAGCAGTCATTTACAGTATCGAGAAATTTTATCTCTGCATTTCGTCCTGAAGTGAAATGTTCCCAGTCAATATGGGGATAATTGAAATCCCCCACTATTATTGGGTTCTTAATTTTGATAGCCTCTCTAATTTCCCTTAGCATTTCATCATTACTATCACTGTCCTGGTCAGGTGGTCGATAATAGATCCCTAATGTTATATTTTTACATTGATCCTTTCCTTTCCTTGGTGACAGGGCAACCGGAAAGCGCTACGTTTCGGGAACCAAAAGTTTAACCTCCATGAGGCTGGGAAGGAGTTTGAACCCAAGGCTCACAGACCAGTTCCTGGTTCCATAGATGTCTGCCTGATCACAGACACCTCGCTAGACCAGCTAGTGGGACACCTGAAGGTTGGGAAAACTGTGTTTCTCCCAAGTAGCCACATGTTTCATGGGATGCTACCATAGGCCTGATGTGAATGAATAAACCCAGGGGTGTGATAGAGTAACGGGGCTAGCAAACTTCCCTGTCATCTTGGAGACCTGGTGCCCAATTCAGCTTGTGCTTACAGCAGTGTAAATCAGGAGTAATTCCACTCAGGTCAATGGGATTGTAAGGAAGAGGAGAACCAGACACCTGGAGTTCAGTGTGTGAACATGAATCTCTTGGGTTTGTACTGCTCTATCACAAAACCTCATCCTTTGCGATACATTTGAAAATCTCTGTATAACAGGTTCAGTGCTCGAGTAGCAGAGAGTTTGGGGGCAGGACAGGGTCTATGGGGCTAGTTTGAGGGGCATCGTCATAACTGTGTGTGGGAACCCCAGGACTGGAATAGCAGATGGGGCTGTAGGTCAGCAGCAGAGACGTGCCTGGGGAACGTGGACTGGAATAGCTGGGGGAGCTGTAAGACAGGATTGAAGGGCATCTGCAGAGCTGTGGTGAAGGGAGACTGGAACAGTAGTGCATATTTCAGAGCAGGGATGAGGTAAGGTGGCAGAGGCATACAGAACCCCCAGTCTTGGGACAGCAGGGCCCAGTACCTGCCAAAATATTACTCTCCAGTGTTGTTTGTCTCTTGCCTTCAGAACACAAAACCCATCACCTACTAGTCTATGTAATTGGCCCCTTCCTTCTGTCCATACACAATATGTCCATCCCCATCCACCCACAATGCCTTGCAGTCCAACCTAGCTCAGTTATGTGTCTCTATCTTCTCTACTAGACAGCACAAGGAACTCTTAAGGAACAAGGAGCCACACCAGCAGTGCTGTGCTGTATGGATCACTGTCAGGGGCAATTGACAGCCTAGCTGGTTGCATAGGTCTGCAGAGCATTTGCTACTGAACTCAAGAGATTCTCTTCATTAAGTCCATGGAAGTCACTCAGAGCAGAGAGCACATCAGTGTTTAGTGAGATGAATTTAGATCAGGGGTCAGCAACCTTCCAGAAGTGCTGTGCCGAGTCTTCATTTATTCACTCTGATTTAAGGTTTCACTTGCCAGTAATACATTTTAACATTTTTAGAAGGTCTATAAGTCTGTAATATATAACTAAACTATTGTTGTATGTAAAGTAAATAAGGCTTTTAAAATGTTTAAAAGGCTTCATTTAAAATTAAATTAAAATGCAGAGCCCCCCAGACTGAACCCAGGACCCAGGCAGTGTAAGTGCCACTGAAAATCAGTTCACGTGCCGCCTTTGGCACTCGAGCCATAGGTTGCCCACCCCTGATTTAGACGGTCTCAAGGAAGACACCATATGGAACTGGAGATTGGGAGATTTCAGATTTTCTTACTATCCAGCATGAGATCTGTCACCCAGCCATCCTCCTGGGAAATCCAACTCTAAGCACTATGGGGCACATGGGGCTGGGCAGTTAGACCTGTGCCTTCTTGAAGGTCCATTTCATTACCTGGGTGACTCTCTGCTTCCTACACCCACACCCCCTGCCCATGGACAGATAAACCCAGGGATGTGGCAGATTAAGGGGTTAATGCAATAATAGCCTTAGCTCTGGAGACTTGTATTCAAAGCCTGGCTTAGCTCACCAGTGAACCTGAATCTATTGGTTATGTCCTGTTCCCCTTTCTTGAGCTGAATGCTGAACAGCTTTTCTGCCAGGATGTGCAGCCATCGAGTGCCACAGGCTGGGACCACAGGGTTTGAGAGCAGCTAGCACCCTGCTTGGCAACACCTAGTGCTTTTCTAGGTCCCCTTCACCATCTGCCCATCTCCTGGGGAAAGGCACAACAACACTGCTAAATCAGAACAGCCATTGCCAGAGAGCTGCTTGGACAATGGTTCTAACATCTGCCGGGGGGGGGTACGGGGGGCAAGCCCCTTAGAAAAACATTGTTAATGCTGAAAACCAAACATACCTTCCCTCTCCTTCCAGGCCTGTGGTGTGACTATTGAAGAAGGCCCAGTGCCCAGAACTGGTGCCATTGGTCCAATCACATCCATCTACTTCCGAGACCCTGATGAAAACCTGATTGAGGTTTCCAACTACAGCACTGATTTGACTGTTGACGGAGTGAAGCATTAGCCACAATCCTCTTTCCACCACCCCCCAACCTCCTCAACACTAGAGGCAAGCAAAGGAGGCCGTGATTTTGCTTTGTTCATTTGCAGTGCATTGTAGGATGGGGTTTGAGAACACATCAGTTTGTGTCCATGTCCATTCTGCCAGGCTCCTGATATAGCGGGACATATCAGGCCTCATCCCCAAAGGAAACCTGCACAACACATTCAAAAGATGAGCCAGGGCTGGGAGCTTAAATTCATAAGTCTTCTAGACACTAAAAATCAGGGACTGAACAGAGACACTGGATTTATGATTTATTACAACAAACAATCTGCTACCCACTAACTCCCCCTGCTTTTTGTCCTATGACTGCAGAGGTATTAACTCTACCGTGAAAGGTCCCGTGCAATATGTGCTAACTACTTATGCTAAACAATCT
Source organism: Mauremys mutica (assembly GCF_020497125.1). Classification (NCBI taxonomy): domain Eukaryota; kingdom Metazoa; phylum Chordata; order Testudines; family Geoemydidae; genus Mauremys; species Mauremys mutica. The sequence goes on from NC_059080.1 coordinate 41,521,765, forward strand.
GTTCCACCGTTCATTTGCTGTGATGCTGGGAGCACCTTTCCCAGCCCTGAAGAAGAGCTCTGGGTGGCTCACAGCCTGGCTTTCCCACCAACAGAAGTTTTCCTAGATGGTAAATTCCCTGGGGCAGTGTAGACGGGTTGACTCACCCCTGCGGCGCCTCCTGCTGGTGACTCTGGGGAATTAGCTCTTTCCAGCATTCAGAGCGCCCTCTGCAGGCCGGTGATCCCCCTGTCTTCTCCTGGCCCCGTGCCCCTCCCAGGACCCCAGTGCCCCTTTAACCGGGTTTACCCTTCCCAGGGGAACCCCCACCCTACTGTCCCCACTTCGCCTCAGTAGTGGCTACTGCCCAGTCTCTATCTAGCCCCCATTCGCTGGGGCAGACTGCAGTAGCCAGCACTCATCATCGGCAAAGGGGTTTTGGACCTGCTGCCTTGGCCTACCCCTAGGTTGCCCCCTGCAACCCCCAGTACCTTTTGCCCTATGCTAGGCCACAGCCTGGGGTTTTCTAGGCTGGAGCTTCCCCAGCTCCTCAGCCTTTCCCCAGCCCTGCTTCACCCTAGGTACCTTGTCTCAGTTCCCTGCATCCAGGCCCATCTCCCTCTAGAAACAGAGAGAGACTGACTGGGCTCCTGGCTCACAGCCTTTTATAGGGGCCAGCTGTGGCCTGATTGGGGTGTGGCCCAGCTGCGGCTACTTCCCCAATCAGCCCAGCTTTGAGAGCAGCAGCTCTCAAGCCCTGCCAAGCTGCTTTTAAACCCCTTATAACCAGGAGCAGGGATCCACCCTGCTACAGGCAGGGACTGCCGGAAACCCAATAGATACAGGCAGGGACTGCCGGAAACCCAATAGATACAGGCAGGGACTATCTTTTTGTTCTGTGTTTGTACAGCACCTAGTGCAACGGGGTCCTGATCCATGAATGGTGCTTTGAGGCGCTAATGGAATGCAACTTCTAAAGCAATACTAATTAATAGTAAGTAGGGCCCTACCAAATTCACGGTCCATTTTGGTCAATTTCATGACCATATGATTTTAAAAATTGTAAATTTCATGATTTCAGCTATTTAAATCTGTAATTTCGTAGTGTTGTAACTGTAGGGCTCCTGACCCACAAAGGAGTTGTGGGGGGTCACAAGATTATTGTAGGGGGGAGGGTTGCGGTACTGCTACCCTTACTTCTTCACTGCTGCTGGAGGCAGCATTGCCTTCAGAGCTGGGCAGCTGGAGAGCGGTGGCTGCTGGCTGGGAGCCCAGCTCTGAAGGCAATGCTGCCACCAGCAGCACTGCAGAGGTAAGGATGGCATGGTATGGCATTGCCACCCGTACTTCTGCAGTATTGCCACCCCTACTTCTGCACAGCTGCTGGCAGGACACCACCTTCAGAGATGGGCACCCTGCCAACAGGCACCGCTCTCCAGCCACCCAGCTCTGAAGGCAGCACAGAAGTAAGGGTGGCAGTATCATGACCCCACCCCAAAATAACTTTGTGACTCCCCTGCAATTCCCTTTTGAGAAATGTTGGTCTCCCCTGTGAAATCTGTATAGTATAGGGTAAAAGCACACAAAGATCAGATTTCACAGTAGGAGATCGGATTTCATGGTCCGTGATAGTTTTCATGGCCATGAATTTAGTAGGGCTCTAATAATAAGGGCCAGTGTGTAGGAGAATCAAGTATGAATCAACCACTAGATGGCAGCATTGCTTAATGTGGTCTCTGAAAGTGACAGTAGCTGCTCAGCTAGCTGGAGACCAGAATCAGCCCATCAAAGGAAATTATATAGGGCCAGATCCTCTGTTGGTGTAATTTGGTGTAGCTCCAAAGCAGGATCTGGTCCATTAACTGGTCTGCAGGGCTCAGGATATGGGCTGGATGGGCCTGGGATATGGAGCTTTTCAGAGTGGTCACTTGTTCACTTCATCCCATTATTGAACGCTGCTTGGTCGTATATGTCAAACGCTTTAGTGGATCTCCGATCTGTTCCCTGCAGATGGGAGACACTGCACAGAAAGCGTCCCTGAGACCACAAACTCTTGCTTCCTGCTGCTCAAATCCCCGCAAGGCAAGAGAATCCCTGCCCGGAGGAGATTACAGTGGCACATGGCAGTACAGAGATTGCATGCCAGACAGCCCAGTTTCAAGGGCTAAGTAAGTGGCTGAGTCGGTTGATATGTAGAGGCATAAAGGAGAAGGGGGAGGGGAAGGGTAGGTGAAGCATGGAAAGGAGGGTGTTTGCTCCAAGCAGAGCAGGCTCTATTTAAAATAAAAAGGTGTGGCGTTGGTAGCAGAGAAAGGAAGACCTGAGGACTGGGAAGAGCATAGAGAATGAGAGCAGGTGTTGGGGGAGGAGGATATAAACAAGGCCTCAAAGGACTGGCCGTGCCTGGACTCTCTTGCTGCCTGGGAGTGAGACACTGGTAGAAAGTGTTCAGATCTCCCCGGTCGGATAAGAGCAGGGGCCTCGAACAAGTGAGTGCTTAGTGACAGCCACTGCCACATGCAAAATCTGAGCCCCCAAGGTGAGATTTCAGGTTCAGAGGGAATCATCAGCCCTGTCAGGCTGACCGGGAACTGCTAAAATTCTCATTTTAGCCCACCAAAAGCAGTTATGCCCAACTTGGCCTGTTCATTAGTCTCTGCTCGAGACAGGCTTAGTGCTGGGATAGCAACAAGTGCCCTAGAACAGGACTGAGGTGCATGGCAGTTTTGTGGGGGGCAGCACTTCAATGGTCAGGATGGAGGTGCACTGGCAGAGCTGTGTGGGTGGAGCCCAGGGCTGGCAGAGCAGAGGGTGCTGCAGATTACAGCTGTGTGGGAAGCTTGCATGTCTCCTCGCCAACCTCTACCTGACTCTAGCCAGCACTAATGGTCCTTGTGTATGAGCATTAACTTCAGAGATAAAATGAGCGAAGAAATACCTTTGATTGGACACTGCTTCTGTTGGTGAAAGACACAAGCTTTCGAACTCCACAGCACTCTTCTGCCTGCCTGGGAAAGATAATCAGAGGGCATGTCTACATTACAAAGTTAAGTCCATGTAAGGGAGCTCAGTGCATACACATTACAGTTTTCCTCCTGCCACTGTAACTTGCCCGCTACATCGACCTAGTAAAGCCACCTCAGCGAGAGACATAAGGCTTAGGTGGACATAACTCAGGTGATGCAGTGTCTGTAAAGACACTGTGTTCCTTGCATCACCTATTAGCTGTCAGGGTGGCTGACAGCGGGAGCTGTGAAATTGACAAGAATGTCAATTTCACCTCTGGTAGAGTCCCTGTTTTGAAAGGGGTGGGGAGGGCATTCCAGCTGGGAGCCCCAGCAGTGCGGACAGCTGGAACCTCACTGCCTCGCACTGATAACCCAGGCTGAGGGCTCCCCACAGGGCTCCCAGCGGGAGCCCAGCTGCTAAATACACAAATCTGTCACAGCTAAATACAACGTTAAGCATAAGGAGTTACCACATGTTGCAAGAGACCATTCAAAATGAAGCTAGCAGTTAGCACCTCTGCAGTCAAAGGACAAGGAGAGTTAGTGGGTCACCAGTTGTTGTAATGCGAGATATATGTCTCTATTGAGTCCGAGATATGTGTCTCTATTGAGTCCCTGCTTGGTGTCTAGGGGAGTTAAGAATTTGATGGTTATTATTCCACACTGCAAACATTAACGTCACACATATTCAAGAAATCGATCTAACATCATACATGTGCTGCTGTCGTACTGTAAGCCACCACTCACCTTTCATCCGGGTTGCTAAGCGAATGCACATGGATGTGTAATTCTAGCTTTTTATGCAAGCTGATGACAGTAGGCGTTGATGATGTAGCTTCTTATTTTCTGGAGTTTTGCATATGGGAGCAGTTCTTGAGATCGCCAGAAGAGGGCAACTTTGTCACCAACAAGGGCGCAAGTAAAAAGTACTTGGAGGTAGGAAAGACTTGGGAGATAGATGCACTTAAAAATCAGCTCTAAAACCCAAACAAAAAAGTAAAATGCTCAGATTGTTTGTTTTTCTTTCCTGCTGTTATTTATAATGTACGACAGTTGTGGAGAGATACCGTTTTAGTGAAACCCTTTAGTTTCAGCTCAACCAATGTCTGCTATTGATACAGAGTCATAGATTTTCAGTTCAGAAGGAACCATTATGATAAGCTGCTCCAACCTCCTGAATAGCACATGCCATAGAACCTCAGCCAGTAATTTCTGCATCCAGCCCATAACTCCTGTTTGAGTTAGAGAAGACGTCCAATCTTGATTTAAAGACTAAAGTGATGGAAAACTCACTATATCTCTAGGTCAGATGGTCCATAGAGTGATAGATATCACCCATAAAATCACCCTCACTGTTGAAAATTTTTACCTTTTTTCTAGTCTGAATTTGTCTAGCTTCAGCTTCCAGCCATTGGATATTGTTATGCCTTTGTCTGCTAACTTAAAGAGCCATCCAACAAATCTCTTCCCTGTGTAGGTATAATTTTATTATACACACACTTCTCTAGCTAACCCAGCACCCATCATTATATGTGAGATTCCTTTGTGGTTACAACCCAGGAGGGCAGGTGCCATCCATGTGCATAGGATAAACATCAAGATGAAGTTTTATATGAAAAGAACATTTTAAAAAAACAAACTATACTGATTGTAAACTGTCCTTGCAAAGACTCCCATTGTAAAACTCTTTGAGATCGACTGATAAAAGCACTCTATAAGAGCTGGTTATTATTATTCCACAGTGCAGATTTGCTGGTGTTTATCAACTTTTGTTTAAGCATCTCACTGGCAGACTGAAACACAGTCTATGAACTGCAAACATTCATGAAAACCAATTCAAGAGCTACCTTGCAAGACAAGGGACTGGGTTTCATTTTCAACCGGCGACCGGCGACCGCCAGAGCGCCCCCCGCGGCATGCCGCCCTGCTTGGGGCGGTGCAATTCCTAGAGCCGCCCCTGTGCTGTAGCTGTAATCATGGGACAAAGGAAGATGGATAGTGGGTCCTCCCTCCCCGTTCCCCCTGTGGAGATGGCAGGAGTGGGGAAGAATTTATTTGTGGGGTCTTCTCTTGGTAGAGATGGCCTCTCTTTGCACTTCCACCATGAGAAATCTACCCAAGCCCCATCTGGAATCCCTTTGTGAGGAGACCTCTTCTTCCCTGGGCTCCTGCCTGAGTGCTGGCTGTGTAAGGAATGGTCTGGGGGCTGGAAGTTCTGGTAGCTCCTTGACTACCCTGATCTCAGTTCATATTTTTAGGAAATAATGCACCATAGGCATTTGCTTAGCTGAACACTGTTTCAGATGAAGTGTGTAGATTGCCACGGACTCGCAGGAGCGAAAGAAAATGCAGGCCTGTTATTTACCAGGCTGCATGTGGCAACAGACTATATTGGTAAGGGATGCAAGGAGAGTGTGGGTCACGATGCAAACTGCAGACACACACACACACACACACACTAAACTTAATCAATTTAAAAGTTTTATTGGGGATAATTACAAGGGGTAAGGGAGCAGTGTATGATTAGCTAATAGAGTTAATGAAACTTAAAACACACAATGACTAAAATATCTACTAACTATATTTATAAACAAAGATGCAGCATTTAGTAATAACTGATACTTACAAATACAAACCAACGCATAACGACCGGCAAACATAGAAGCTCTGTTTGAAACACGTGAGCTGAGAGAGAGGCTTCGAGGTGATCAGGCTCGGTTACGGGTATACACAGAATACACGGGTATACACAGGATTCGTTTTTCTTTCTCCTCTCCCTGCCTGCACATGGCAGGCAGGCCATAAAGTACCCACTATGACATCATAGAAGTGTCATAGGGGACGGGGCCCAAAACCTGTTTGTGTTCGTTTCTGATTGGCACAAGCGAAGTTAACACCATGTAGGGGAGCAGGTGCCTTAAAGTCTGGCTTCGCCCCCAAAAGGTGAGGAAATGCATATTGGTTTAGAATGCGTTCAACACTGAATGACAAAAGAAGAGGCCAGGGCAATACCGGTATGGGCAAGTTTTTCAGGATGCAGACAGGAACTCATCTCAACAAAGTGTTCCTGAGAGTCTGTCTCTATAGCCTTGAGGCCTGCTCTGGAATGGAAAATGGGCATCAATGCACTGCAGTCAACTACTGGATCAGGGCCATGGCTTGAAACCTCTACCCCATTGAAATCCTTAACACACCTGTAGGCTCTTGACATTTCCAGACCAGATATCCAATGCCACTATCCAGCATTTGAAACTCACTCTGCTAAAGCCAGGAGACATGTTTGTAATGCACATGGTAACCAGCAAGGGACTACGGAGGCTGTGCTCAGGTCTAAACCTGGCTTGGGGTTACTCTAAGGTTTGGATTTGGGACAAAGGCTGGGGGTCACAAACAGAACTACACAGGAGATCAATCAATGTACCACAATCAGGAAGAAAGAGCAGAACTCACTCAGACCAGAAATATCAGGCTGCCTGATCCCCCAGTATTGATCTGTTGGGTGGAACAGCCTTCCATGGATGACTGGGGAGAAGGAGACAGAGGCAGCAGAAGAAATCAGGGCTGGGAATGGTAATCCAAATAGTGAGGTAATACCCTCCTGCCTCCCTTTCCTGGCATGTCCCATTGCCTGACACAGTGTTTGCTGGAAATCAAGAAAACAATAATCACAACATGTAACAAAGGAGAAAAGTCCACATGACATTATCCGTTAGGCATGGAGTTATCAAAAGATGGTTGGGCGTTGAATGGAGGAAGCAGTGATTTCGATACCCTGGCGTGACACGGATTTTTTTTTTTTAAAGGCTGTCGAAGGAAACTAGTTAGGATTAACCAAGGAGGGATTACTGGAATTTGGGTTGTACCCCTTTCAGCCTTATGTAAATGTTATTTTATGGCATTATGTAATGAAGCACAGGGTGTTAGAGCAGTGGATGGCTTTTATCTTTATAGTTTCAGTAAGCAAATTGCAATAATAGAAACTCAATTTCTGAAAGATCACTTCCTTGTTTGGAAAAGATGCAATTGATTTCTAGACACACTTGGGATGTGGCTGAGGGGAGTGAATCAAGTGCAAGTGACAGCCAGCTATTTCAGTCGCAGAGTTTAAAATTGGCCAGGATGTTGGAGAAGGACGCCCACCCCAGCCACCTATTACACTTTAATATCAGAGCTGTGTGACTCTGTCTGTCTGTGATGCGGATACTTTGCTGCATCACTACTTGGGGTTTGTTACAGACTTTCCAGCCTAGATCTTGAGAGCTGGCCAAGGAGCTCTCTGCCCAGCTCAGGACAGGGGGAGCACAAAACACTGATTTTTACACTCCTCCAATTCTGTGGCCACCCTGACCCTGGCAGAGTCCCATGGCACTATAATGGCAGTTGAGCATCAGCCAGACATCAGGTAGCCCTGGAGTTGCCTCTTTACCCCCTGTGCTAGCCAAAAGGAAGGGAGCGTACAGAGGCCACAACAGGTGGTTGGCTGCCTGGCTTTAGGGCAGCAATTTTGAGCCAGTGGAGTAGCACGAGGCTGCCCTAGTGCACCTGGGAATTGGGCCCTGTCTTGGCTGTGCAGTCCTGTGGGTATGCAGAGAGTATTTGCAGGGAGTTAGGTGTCCAGCTGCAGGTAGGAATCCACCTGCATGTTGGCGACAAAATAGATGCCCATAGAAAGCAGGCAGAAAATGTGGCCAGCTAAAGATAAGCAGCCTGGGGAGTTTGGAAGCTGGTTTGAGAGCCCTTTGAAAATGTTCATCCTTGGAATACAACCCCAAGAATGTGGCCAGCTGGACCAGGAATGTGGCTGCTGTTCGTGGTGATAAAGCCTGGCAGAGTTTTTTATTTGGATTTTGCACACACAGAGCATGTTCCTTGACTTCACTGCAGGGTGTTACCCCTGCTCCGTATCTTGCTTTTCCCCATCTATCTGATTATGGGTTGCAGACAATGGCTAGGCCAGTACATGTTACTAATACAGGACTGAACAGAGTGCTGTTTACCTTATAGGTGTGAGGTGGGGGCAGTGAGGAGTTGGTCAACAAAAAAAGTTAATGTTTCTAATGAAATATTTGTTTCATGTCTTTGTTTTCTCTCCCCCTGCCCCTTTGTCTAATGGGAAAAAATGAGAAAGCAAGAGAATGAAAGTGGGGGTTAGAAAAATGAAGTGAAACAAACATTTCCAATGAGAGTCAAAACAAAAAGTTTGGGTTCCAAATGAAACAAAATGAGAAATTTCTTTTCAAATCATTTTGGTGAGAAATCACATTTCCAAGAAAATGAAATTTTTGTCCAGTTTTTTTCATGCAAAACAATGTCACTGAAACATTTTGACTCACTCTCGTGTAGAGTCAGTGTTGTCCTTGGCCAGACACACCAGTACGCTAAGGCCTGGTCTACACTACGCGTTTAAACCGGTTTTAGGAGCGTTAAACCGATTCAATGCCACACCCGTCCACACTAAGAGGCCCTTTATATCGATATAAAGGGCTCTTTAAACCGGTTTCTGTACTCCTCCCCAACGAGAGGAGTAGCGCTAATATCGGTATTGCCATATCGGATTAGGGTTAGTGTGGCCGCAAATTGACGGTATTGGCCTCCGGGCGGTATCCCACAGTGCACCACTGACCGCTCTGGACAGCAATCTGAACTCGGATGCACTGGCCAGGTAGACAGGAAAAGCCCCACAAACTTTTGAATATCATTTCCTGTTTGCCCAGCGTGGAGCTCCGATCAGCATGGCTGGCGATGCAGTCCGAAAACAAAATCCAAAAAGAGCTCCAGCATGGACCGTACGGATGTGATCACTGTATGGGCAGGCAGATCTGTTCTATCAGAGCTCCGTTACAGAAGACGAAAGTCCAAAGTATTTTTAAAAAATCTCCAGACAGATGGCATAGCAGAGACTCAGCACGCTGCTGCGTGACAAGCGTAACGGAAAGCCAAAGAATCAAATGGACGCTCATGGAGGGAGGGAGGGGGGACTGAGGACGCAAGCTATCCCACAGTTCCTGCAGTCTCCGAAAAGCATTTGCATTCTTGGCTGAGCTCCCAATACCTGTAGGGTCAAACACATTGTCCGCGGTGGTTCAGGGCATAGCTCGTCAATGTACCCCCACCCCCAGAAGGAAAAGGGAAAAAAATCGTCTCTTGACTCTTTTAAATGTCACCCTATGTGTACTGAATGCTGCTGGTAGACGCGATGCTGCGGCATTGTACTGTAGCATCCTCGTCTCCCCTCCTTGGTGGCTGATGGTACAATATGGCTGATATCTGTCATCATCATCAGCAGCAGCCTTGTGGCAGATGGTGTAGTGCAATAGGACTGCTATCCATCCTCGTCATCAGCCCATGAGTGCTCCTGACTGGCCTCCCGGTCATTCCCAGTAGATGGTACAGAATGGCTGGTAACCGTCATAGCAACAGGGGGCTGAGCTCCATCAGCCCCTGCCCTTCATGTGTAAAGAAAAGATTCTGTACTGCCTGGACTATCATAGCAGCTGGAGGCTGCCTTCCCCTCATTTCATTTCACTAACAAGTCACTGTTTCTTATTCCTGCATTCTTTATTACTTCAGCACACAAATGGGGGGACACTGCAACGGTAGCCCAGGAAGGCTGGGGGAGGAGGGAAGCAACAGGTGGGGTTGTTGCAGGAGCACCCCCTGTAAATGCCATGCAGTTCATCATTCCTGCATAATCTGACATGGAGTGGCTGTGCTCTCTAGTTCTCTGATACACTGGATCTCTAGTACACTTGCCCCATATTCTAAGCAGGACTGATTCTATTTTTAGATACCATAAAGGAGGGATTGACTCGGGGAGTCATTCCCATTTTTGTCTTTTGCACCCCTGGCTGATCTCAGCCAGGGGCACCTATGACAGCAGCAGAAGGTATAGTGCAATAGGACTGGTAACCATCATCTCATTGCCAATTTACAATGGCATGGTAGACAGTACAGAACGGCTGCTAACCATCTCTGCTGTCATGCAAAAGCAAATGAATGCTGCTGTGTAGCGCTGCTGAATCACCTCTGTCCGCGGCATCTAGTACACATATGGTGACAGTGACAAAAGGCAAAACAGGCTCCATGGTTGCCACGCTATGGCGTCTGCCAGGGCAATCCAGGGAAAAAGGGCGCGAAATGATTGTCTGCCGTTGCTTTCCCGGAGGAAGGAATGACTGACAACATTTACCCAGAACCACCCGCGACAATGATTTTTGCCCCATCAGGCACTGGGATCTCAACCCAGAATTCCAAGGGGTGGGGGAGACTGTGGGAACTATGGGATAGCTACGGAATAGCTATCCACAGTGCAACGCTCCAGAAATCGACGCTAGCCTCGGACCGTGGACGCACACCACCGAATTAATGTGCTTAGTGTGGCTGCGTGCACTCGATTTTATACAATCTGTTTTACTAAACCGGTTTATGTAAATTTGGAATAATCCCGTAGTGTAGACGTACCCTAAGTGACACATCTGGCTTTGCACCAGTCACTTAACCTTTCAGGTAAGTGGGATAACAATACCCACCTGAGTGTGGGGTTGTGAGGTTCAGTGCATTAATATTTCCGTGTTGCTTTAAGAACTTGATCCTTCACTACTGAAGACAATAGGTGCTTTGCTGCTGACTTCAGTGGGCATAGAATTAAACCTTAAGATACACAGGCAAAGGCCTTAGAGAAGGGCAAAGTATCAGTGCAGTGGACGGCTGGTGGGAGGCATCCCAAGATGTGACCATCTCTATGATGCTGCAACAGTGACCCAGAATGTGGAAGACTCAGGAAGGGGTGGTGCAGGGGGCATGGCCTGAGAGGAAGGGGCGGCACTGGTGGCCTACCCCACTTTTAGGGAGCTTCTGCTGCTCCTGCCTTGGGCTGCTGTGTTAAGAACTCTTTATATTCCCATTTTAGGGCAGGGTACCTGGAGGCTCACTACTCAGAGAGGGACTGGACATGTCTATTGACAACAGGAATATCTAGTCCTGTAATGTAAAAGAAGATTTAAAGCCCAAGAACTTGGGAAGAGCTATAAACCTTCTGCTCTAGGGCATAAACCAACCTCCAATCTAAGGGGTTAAGGAAGGAATTTTCCCTGGGAGCAGGTTATGCCGTAGCTGCCTTCTGCAGGCATTCTTGCACCTTCCTATGAAGCAGTTCACACTGGCCACTGTCAGAGCCAGGATCCTGGATTTGATGTAGCCTGGATCTGATTTGGTCTCACAATCCCTGTTACACACTTCCTTCCTTCTCCTGCAACCTTTCCCTGACGTTAACACCACCTTCAATTAGTTCTTTACAGCCTCCATTCTGCCTATATAAAATTACACATGCACCCATTTCCATGCACTGTGCCAGCATGTAATTCCTGCAAAGTCTGCTTGCTTGCGCTTCATTCGGATGACGCTAACCCCTGTGCAGAGGGATATTGGGCTTCAGTGGTGGCTGGATCTCATGCAGGCTGGCTGCACAGGGTTAAACTTCACCCCAATTGCCTTCGTGGTTTTACACAGACAAAACTAGAGGTCCTGTTGAGCCTGTACTGAAAAATCCACCCCTGAAAATTGCTCTGCCTTATTCTAAACATGGGGTCAGTGCCTCAAAATGCTGTGATTTGGTGTATATTTGGCAATTTACACCTGCTAAGCATCTGGTTCAGTTGGATCCAGTTTTGTTTCTTAGAGGAAGGAGTGGCGTGACCTGTTAGAGATGCCCCGAACAAAGTCTACAACAAGAGATTCTGATCTCAATTCCCCCACAGTACGTGACATCAGAATCTCACCCAACATGTTTTCCTGTTTGCACACTGCAGGCAGACATGCCCGGGTGAAACTGGATGGGAGTAGAGACAGTGAAAGCAGCCCAGTCATTCTCACCGTTATGGCGATTCTTTATAGAAACAATGCACCGGTTGAAACCTTCCGAGCAAAGGCTGAAGGGCTGTTTCAGCTCCTTCTGGCTCCAGGCTTTGGCTACACTTGCATTTCAAAGCGCTGCCGTGGCAGCGCTTTGAAGCGCTAAGTGTAGTCAAAGCGCCAGCGCTGGGAGAAAACTCTCCCAGCGCTGTCCATACTCCACCTCCCTGTGGGGAATAACGGACAGCGCTGGGAGCCGCGCTCCCAGAGCTGGGGCTTTGACTACACTGGCGCTTTGTAGCGCCGCAATTTGCAGCGCTGCAGAGGGTGTGTTTTCACACCCTGCTGCAGCGCTGCAAATTTGTAAGTGTAGCCAAGCCCCCAGTATCCAGATACAGAGAGTGACTGGCAACATCTCAGGCCCCTATAGCAGCTGATCATTAGCGCAATGAAAAGGAACACTTAAGCAAAAGTAATTACAAATTCTCTCCTATTCAGTTCCTTAGACCGCCCTCATACCTATAGAAGCTGAGAGCATTAAGCAATGTGACTAGACATTGTCTTGTATGGTTCTCGCTTTCTCTCCCCCAAGGGAGAGCTGCAGGCTAGGGGTTAAGTGAAATCTACCACAAGCTCGCTGTGCTGTGCATTTTTCTTAGCAAAGGTGAGGTTTCAGAAGTGAGCCTCAAAGTAGAAGCTGGTGAGCTTTGTGGTGGTTTTTAGGGCCTGCAGGTATATGGGCCACAGTCTCAGACTGGCTCATGAGCAACCTATGTCTGCTGAACAGATGAGAACATATACTTTGTCCTTATGGTGAACAGCTCCATTGTACCTAAAGAGGCAAGTTGTTAACCCTGGTTCTCATGAGAGAGCTGCAAATGTGCAGGCCCAGGCCACTGAGCACCTGGGTGATAAGGATCACCACCCAAAACCAACATTGTTCACTATTTCTCATGACACGAGATCTTTGTTTAATTCTCTTTAAGAACATGACATAATTCTAATTTTTTAAAATATTTCTTATTGCAGGAAGCATGTACATGGGTGGCAAGTTATATACTCACGTGGTGCCTGGGCACCAGCAATATTCAGAGCCCAGGGGCCCAGCTCCACCAATGTTTGGGGCCGGGCCTCCCCCCTTGGCCCCACCTGTTGCCCCCCTGCGCCTCCCCCGAGTGTCCCCCGGCCTCCCCTTGCTGGCCCCGTGCACGTCCCTGGGCCCCGAAGGGAGCAGAGCATCCCTGCCTCTTCCGTGCAGCTCCATGCTGCCTCTAGTGCCCCCCAAATCGACTGCTAGGGCAGACTGACTCTGAGCCTGCCCTTCCTCCTCAGACCCTTCCCTTTTCCAGCGGGACCCTCCACCAGCACAGCCCCCACCCCACCCCCAGTCACCGCTCCTGCCCCATGCTGGGCAAGGAGGCAGCCCCATCCCCCACCCCCAGTGAGGCTACAGTCAGGGCCAACAGCAGTGGACGAGACGCACACACACCCCTGGCACCCATGGGGGAGGCGAGGGAGATTCCTGGACCTGAGAGGGGCCCTACGAGCACATGCAGTGACAGTGGTGGGGGTGAGTGTGCTGCTGGGGGGGCAGGAAGGGGGGGTCCTCCCCCAGAACTTGCTGCTGCTGGCAGGGAAAGGGCTGGGGGGAGTCCTCCTCTCTGGCCCCTATCCTAGAGCAGCCTGCCTGCACCTCAAACTCATCCCCAGCCCTGCCCCACCCCAGAGCCACTAGCCAGAGCTTGCACCCGACCCACACCCTAACCCTCTGCCCTAGCCCTGAGCCCCTCCAGCACCCCAAACCCCTCATCTCCAGCCCCAGACAGAGCCCTCACACCCCCCTGCACCCCAACCCTCTGCCCCAGCCCTGAGCCTCTCCAACACCCCAAACCCCTCATCCTCGTTCCAGACAGAGCCCTCATCCTCCCGCACCCTGTCTGCCCCAACCCTGAGCCCCCTCCTGCATCATAAACCCCTCATCACCGCCCCACCCTACAGCCCTCACCCCACCCCTCTGCCATAGCCCTGAGCCCCCTCTCACACCCCAAACCTCTCCTCAGCCTCACCCCTGCACCCCCTCTGTCCCCCAAACTCCCGCCCAGAGCCTGCACCCCCTCCCTCCACACCCCCTCCCATCCCCAAACTCCCTCCCAGTGCCTGCACCTTGCACCCCAGACCTCCTCCCAGAGCCTTGGGCAGGTGGGGGGCAGAGTTTTGGGGGGGTGGAGTTTGGGTGGGGGTGGGTTCTGGGCACCACCAAAATTTCTACAAACCTGCCGCCCATGAGCATGTACATGAAAACACTGAATTACTAAGGAGAATTCAATTGCATTAAGGTATACAATGGAAACACTGAATTACTAAGAAGCAGCAAAGAATCCTGTGGCACCTTATAGACTAACAGACGTTTTGCATCATGAGCTTTCGTGGGTGAATACCCACTTCTTCGGATGTCTTGCATCCGAAGAAGTGGGTATTCACCCACGAAAGCTCATGCTGCAAAACGTCTGTTAGTCTATAAGGTGCTACAGGATTCTTTGCTGCTTCTACAGAACCAGACTAATACGGCTACCCCTCTGATACTTGAATTACTAAGGTGAACAGTCTTTTAGACAGTCAGATGAGTAGATTTCTACCTCAGATATAAAGGTCTGGAAAATACTATTGACAGGAAAATGTGGGAAAAGCTAGAAAGGTTTACTGGTTTATGACAGCCTATGCACAAGCCTAAATTCAATGGGACTCTTCACATGAGTACAGTTTACTCAGCTGAAAGATGCAAGTTCTGGCTGGAAGAATGACCTGGAGGATAAGGCATTGATGTGAGACTCAGGTGACCTGGGATAAGGTTCTGTGCAATGCCTCCACGAGGTGCAAAACAGCACTCACAACCTGCAGGTGGGGAGGCTAACACAGCTTGACGCTAATTTTGTACCATCCCAATCCAGGGCTGTTTTGCTGCCCCAGTGTAATTTAGACAGCCCAGGCTGTCTCTGGGCACCCAGAATCGCCACTGCTCTGCATGATGCAGCCCTGGCCCCATCATGCCCCATCCCACTTATCCCCAACAGGGCCCCTACACCACATGTTTTATGGTGTCTTCCTCAGTTTCTGCACTGAAGGGATATCCCAGCCAGATCGGGAGCTTTTATAGCCACTTTAACCATCTCAACCCTTTTATCTGCTATGAAGGGGTGTAGTGAGGCGGCCTGGCTCCCAGCTGCACCTGAGAGGGCCGAGCCAGAACAGTCGCCTCTGTGGGCGGAGTCACCGCCGCCTGTCCCCGCCCCCCAGAAGTCAAGGGGCGGGACAGGAAATATAAAGGCCCGGCCCCAGCGCTCAGTTGCTGCCCGGCCACCGGAGAGAACAGATGCTGCTGCCCGAGCTCCTGTTGGACCGAGCCTTCCCCGAGCCTGGTACCCTGAGGAGGACTGGCCGAGCCTTCCCCGAGCCCGGTACCCCAAGGAGCTGCCTGAGAGTCCCCTCGCCCCATGTCCTGAGGAGCACCCCGACCTATCCAGCGCTCAGCAGCCCGAGGAGCCCATGGTGTGGGACACGGCGGAGGACGCTAGAGATGAGCAGGTACCAATGGAGGGGGAGACTGGAAGTAGCCCGGGGGTAGCCGACCCCAGTCTGGCTGCCGCAGACTTCGAGCCAATGTCGGTGTGTTGCGGTCAGGACCCCACTGACACAGCAGCAGACTAACTGCCGCTGTTAGGGCCCCGGGCTGGGGCACAGTGGAGTGGATGGGCCTGTGTCCCCCCTCCCACCCCACTCACGGGTGGCAGTCTCCCCCTCACCCCAGCGCTCAGACATAGAAGCCTGGACTTACCAGTTGTTGCTCATCCCCTGCCTGAGGGTATGAGCCCCTGAACTGCTGGGTGTTTGCTCAGCCCCTGCCTGAGGGTCTGAGCCCCTGAACTATTGTTTGCTGCCCCGCCCTGACCTAGGGCTTGGACTCTGGAGACTGAACTGTTTCCTTAGCCCCGTGTAGTGAGGCGGCCTGGCTCCCAGCCGCACCTGAGAGGGCCGAGCCCCCACACCGGACCCTTACACGTGGTGCCTTCTCTGAGGAGTTCCGCCCAGGATGTGGGCCCGAGCTCTTGACGCCGGTGAGAAGGGGGCCGGGGGAGAGAGACCTTCCGCCCGAGAGATGGATCTGTCCCAGCTCTTGGCCCTTGTGACGGAGCACCAGGAGCGACAGCAGGCAGCCCAGTCGCGGCAGCAACAGGAGCAGCAGGCCACCCAGCTCCAACAGCAGCAGCAGCTTGTAGAGCCGCTAGTGACCCAACAGCATCAGCTACTTCAAGACCTGGCTACCCAGCACCAGGACTTCCAGCGGCAATGTATCCAGCAGCTCGCGGTGGCGCTGGCCCGACCTGGGGAACCCCAGCCGGGAGGCCCAGCAGGGGCGCTGCGGCCCAGCCCCCCGATTCGGCTGACGAAGATGGGACCTGGCAACGACCCCGAAGCCTTTCTCGTCACGTTCGAGCGGGTGGCATTCGTCGCAGGATGGGCCCAGGACCAATGGGCTACCATCCTGGCCCCGTACTTGCCTGGGACTGCTCAGACGGTCTATTGAGGCCTGTCTGTGGAGGCAGCCCAGGATTACAGCCAGGTGAAAGCCGCCATTCTGGACGCCCTGGATGTGAGTCCAGAGACTTACCAACAGCGGTTTAGAAGCCTGACCTATCCCCCAGGGGCCCGGCCTCGGATGGTGGCCCAGGAGCTTCGAGAGACCTGCAAGCGGTGGTTGCAGACCGAATGCCGGATGTCGGAGGAGCTAATGGAGCAGGTGGTACTTGAGCAGTTCGCCCATGTTCTCCCACCACGAGGAAGAGCCTGGGTCCTCCGCCATAGGCCAGCAACAGTGGCCGCCGCCGTTACATTAATGGAGGACTTCCTCGCGGCTGAAGCCCCGCTGGGTCCGGCTGTCCGGACAGCCCCACCTGGGACGGAGCGCCCCAACCCCGAGAAGAAGGGGACGCCCACCCGGACGGACTTACGGGTTTCCTCCTGAGGGGCGGAGGCCCGGACCCATGCCGCGGCATCCTCCGGGAGACCCGCTCGGACCCCGGACCCCACAGCAAGAGGGGACTACCGGAGCCCTCCTGGAGGTAAACCCGGGACCCGGTCACGGACGGGACGGGCAGACCTGGGGCCCTATTTCTCCTGCGGGGAGCATGGCCATTTACAGCGGGACTGCCCAGGACTGGAGTGTACCTTTGGCCAGGTTTACTCAGGGGAAGGCCGTGCCCGGCGTTCGCAAGCGGCCAAGATCACCGTGCCCGTGGTTATTGAGGGGCACCCGACGGTGGCCCTCCTCGATTCAGGCTGTAGCCAGACGCTGGTCTGCCAAAACGTAGGTCCCCAGGCTGACGCCCGCCTGGGGAAGATTCAGCTGCAGTGCATACACGGGGACATACGGCCCTTCCCAAGCACCAGGGCCCAACTGACAATTGATGGGGTCACCCGGCCGATGGTAGTGGGACTCGCTCCGCGGCTGGCATACCCGGTGATCCTGGGTCAGGACTGGCCCGAGTTTCCCGCAGTCCTACACCGCCACGCCGATGGCAACCCGCGGGTCACGCCAGCCTTGGAAGGGGAGGCCCCAGAGACCGAGGAAGACAAGAGGGAAGCCCCCGACCCTACCAACCCGATGGGAGGACCTGAAGATGCTTCCCTAGGAGTGGGGGAGGATCCCTCGGCGCCCACGGACTTCTGCCGGGATCAACGGGCCGACCCCACACTCAAACGGGCATACGAACAGCTGGCCACCATGGATGGGACTGTTCTCGACCCACGTCGAGCGGCGCAGTGGCCACACTTTGAGCTGTGGCAGGAGCGCCTGTATCGGGTCGAGAGGGACCTCCACATGGGGGAGACCCAGACCCAACTCCTCGTGCCCCAGTGTCACCGGCGGGCGGTCATGAAGCTGGCCCACGACGTCCCGGCGGCCGGACACCTCAGTCACAAGAAGACGCTGGCCCGGATACTGGGACGCTTCTTCTGGCCAGGGGTACACCAGGAGGTAAAGAATT
The DNA here is from genome assembly GCF_020497125.1 of Mauremys mutica. Classification (NCBI taxonomy): domain Eukaryota; kingdom Metazoa; phylum Chordata; order Testudines; family Geoemydidae; genus Mauremys; species Mauremys mutica. Next base: position 41,539,643 of record NC_059080.1, read on the forward strand.
ATTGCAATTCCTGCCCGGAATGCCAGTTGGCCACCCCCACATGAACTCCCAAGGCACCGCTGGTCCCGATGCCTTTAATGGAGACCCCCTTCGAGCGCGTGGCCATGGATCTGGTGGGGCCTCTCCCCAAGAGCAGTGCCGGCTTTCAATACATCTTAGTTATGTTGGACTATGCTACCAGGTTCCCCGAAGCAATCCCCCTTCGGAACATCACAGCCTGCACCATCGCAGCTGAGCTGGTGAAGGTTTTCGCCTGCATCGGCCTGCCCAGGGAGATCCTCACGGATCAGGGGACCAACTTTACTTCACGGCTGTTCTGGAAGGTGTGTGAACTCCTGGGGATCAAGCAACTGCGGACGTCCGTCTATCATCCCCAGACCGATGGGCTGGTTGAAAGATTCAACTGGACACTGAAAGACATGTTGTGTAGGTTCCCCCAGGAGGACCTTCACCGATGGGACCAGCTACTTCCACCCCTGCTCCTGGCGGTATGAGAAGTCCCCCAGTCGTCAACCAAGTTCTCCCCCTTTAAACTGCTGTACGGCCGTCGACCCAGGGGCCTATTGGACCTCATGAGGGAAACTTGGGAGCAAGTCCCATCACCAGCCCAGGGCCTCTTAAAGTATGTGCTCCAGCTCCAGGAGCGTCTTAAACAGGCAGGGGCCCAGACTTATAACCGGGACGCACAGACTCGGGACTTTCAACCCGGAGACCGGGTATTACTCCTCCTTCCCTCCAGCGAATCGAAGATTCTGGCCCGGTGGCAAGGGCCATATGAGGTGGTCCGGAAGGTGGGCCCGGTTACATATGAGATTTACCAGCCTGACCGGAAAAAGAAGATACAGCAATACCACATCAACCTCCTCAAGCCCTGGCGGGAATGAGAAGGTCTCCTGATTAATCCCTACCCGCCGGAACCTGAACTAGGACCCCAGGTAACCCATACCGAGGACCCCGGGGGACCCCAGCTTGGGGAGATCCTAACGGACGACCAACTCAAGCAGACCCGGTGCCTCCTGCAAGCCTTCTCCCGCACTTTTACGGCCCAACCGGGATACACTACCCTGGTATATCATAGGATCCAGACGGAGCCTGGGGTGGTGATCCGGGGCACGACCAGGCCCTTGCCGTATCACCGGAGGCAGGTCGTTGATGAGGAGGTACGGGCTATGCTGGACTTGGGGTGATAGAACCATCGCAAACCGAGTGGCGCAGCCCAGTAGTGCTGGTACCGAAGCCCGACGGCTCACAACGGTTTTGCATCGACTTCAGGCGTGTTAATGCTATCTCCAAGTTCGACGCATATCCCATGCCTCGGATAGATGAGCTGTTGGCCCGGTTAGGGGAGGCCCGCTATATCACCACCCTTGACCTAAGCAAGGGGTACTGGCAGATTCCCCTGGAACCCGCCTCCAGGGAGAAGACCGCGTTCGCCACCCCCACGGGCCTGTACCAATTTACCCGGATGCCCTTCGACCTCCATGGGGCCCCGGCCACATTTCAGCGCCTGATGGACCGCCTCCTCCAGCCACATCAGGACTACGCAGCCGCCTATCTGGATGACGTGGTCATTTACAGTCCTCGGTGGGAGAACCACCTAGAAAGGGTCGCAGCCGTCCTGAGGTCCCTGCAGACGGCCGGGTTAACAGCCAACCCTAAGAAGTGCTGCATCGGCTGGCAAGAGACCACTTACCTGGGGTACACTATCGGGCATGGGCAGGTAAAACCTCTTGTAGGCAAGGTCCAGGCCATCGCAACCTGCCCCCCGCCAGCCACGAAACGCCAAGTACGCCAGTTTCTGGGGTTGGCAGGGTATTATCGATGGTTTATTCCCCAATTCGCGGCGATTGCCGCCCCCATAATGGGGCTCCTGACGAAGGACAGCCCACGGCAGGTGAAATAGACCCGCGAGTGTGACGAGGCCTTCCAGACACTCAAAACAAGCCTCTGCAGCGAGCCGGGCTTGTATAGTCCCAATTTCAACCGGACATTTGTCTTGCAGACAGACGCCTCGGATGTGGGACTCGGGGCCGTCCTCTCCCAAGAGGTAGATGGGGAAGAGCATCCGGTTCTTTACATGAGCCGGAAGCTGTTCCTCCGAGAGAAAAACTATGCGGTGGTTGAAAAGGAAGCCCTCGCTGCGAAGTGGGCCTGTGACGCCCTGCAATACTACATCCTGGGAGCCCCATTCACCTTGGTCACCGACCACTCCGCCCTCCAGTGGATGGCCCGCATGAAGGACCATAATATGCGGCTGCAGCGGTGGTACTTGGCACTGCAGCCCTATGCCTTCACCGTTCGCCATAGGGCCAGGAAGGACCATGCAAATGCGGACTTCCTCTCCCATCTGGGGGGTATGGAAGGGGCTGGCCCCGCTGCATGGGAGCCAGCCTTGAGGGCGGGGCCGTGTAGTGAGGTGGCCTGGCTCCCAGCCTCACCTGAGAGGGCCGAGCCAGAACAGTGGCCTCTGTGGGCGGAGTCACCGCCGCCTGTCCCTGCCCCCCGGAAGTCAAGTGGCGGGTCAGGAAGTATAAAGGCCCGGCCCCAGCGCTCAGTTGCCGCCCGGCCACCAGAGAGGACAGACGCTGCTGCCCGAGCTCCTGTTGGACTGAGCCTTCCCCGAGCTTGGTACCCTGAGGAGGACTGGCCGAGCCTTCCCCGAGCCCGGTACCCCAAGAAGCTGCCTGAGAGGCCCCTCGCCCCATGTCCTGAGGAGCAGCCCGACCTATCCAGCGCTCAGCAGCCCGAGGAGCCCATGGTGTGGGACACGGCGGAGGATGCTAGAGATGAGCAGGTACCAATGGAGGGGGAGATTGGAAGTAGCCCGGGGGTAGCCGACCCCAGTCTGGCTGCCGCAGACTTCGAGCCAATGTCGGTGTGTTGCGGTCAGGACCCCACCGACACAGCAGCAGACTAACTGCCGCTGTTAGGGCCCCGGGCTGGGGCACAGTGGAGTGGGTGGGCCTGTGTCCCCCCTGCCACCCCACTCACGGGTGGCAGTCTCCCCCTCACCCCAGCGCTCAGACATAGAAGCCTGGACTTACCAGTTGTTGCTCATCCCCTGCCTGAGGGTCTGAGCCCCTGAACTGCTGGGTGTTTGCTCAGCCCCTGCCTGAGGGTCTGAGCCCCTGAACTGCTGGGTGTTTGCTCAGCCCCTGCCTGAGGGTCTGAGCCCCTGAACTGCTGGGTGTTTTGCTCAGCCCCTGCCTGAGGGTCTGAGCCTGTGAACTACTGTTTGTTGCCCCGCCCTGACCTAGGGCTTGGACTCTGGAGACTGAACTCTTTCCTTAGTCCCATGTAGTGAGGCAGCCTGGCTCCCAGCCGCACCTGAGAGGGCCGAGCCCCCACACCGGACCCTTACAAGGGGCCACAACCGGGGATCTCACCCTGGCTTGAAAGCTCAGCCCCAGGTTTTCTGCGTGACCTTGGACAAGTACCTGGATCAAACCTGTGCTTTATCTCCATTTTACAGGAGCTAACACTTCCGGGAGCATTACAAGGATAAAATCCCTTCATGATTGCATGGCAGTAACAAGGGCTGTAAGTATCCATCTGGACCCAAGATCTTCATATAAATTAACTGGGGGGAGGCGGGGAAATAAGCAGAGCCAGCAGGCCAATTCCCAAGTGGCGTTATAGAGCTGAACCTTGCATCACTGAGGTCAATGGAAGCTTACTATTGGCTTCAGTGAGAGCAGGAGCATAATGCAGGAGGACATATGCCAAGTGGCTGCACTTAATGCAAGAGAAGTGTAATAACAGCCTGGGAACACATCACCTGGAGAGTCTTACAGCAGCTATAAAATGAATTGCAGACATGCAATAAAGGGAACCAGACACTTCTCCATCGCATCAAACAAGCTGCCTGTCTGCACCTCCAAGGCCCTTCGTGGCCTATCCCCATCTTACCTAGCATCTCTCATTCACTGATGATAACTGCCTTCCCCATAATTCCTGTCAAGCAGAGGACCCAGCCTTGGCAAATGTGCCCTCACTGCACCCTTCCAGGATTCTCAAGCCCTTGAGGAGGCTGAGTTTTCATGGTTCGTTTTTAAGTGAGAGAACAAGCAAACAACGTGTGACACTTTTATTCCTCTGGGTTTTCTTGGGATCCTTGGCCAGGAACCCTCTCAACCTGAGCCTGTATTTACTACCTTTACTCACAGCATAAATTTGCTGCATGCCCAACATAGAGCCGCATTGTAAAAAGCCTTTCATTCACCACACTCGGTGCTGTAAACATGTTTGTGAGGAAATACCTGGGGATGTTTCCATTTGTACATTAGATGCCAGTTATCCTGGACCAGAGCATCTGAGAGAGGAAAAGAGGCCCTGTTCTTGTTCCACGTATGATGGGCAAACAGGGGACTTTGGTGGCATGGTGTTCATGACTTTATTTTCAGTGCCACACAGGCTAGCTTGCTGGTTTTCTCTGGGTGTTATTACTTCTCTTCCACAAGCTTCACTTCACGCAGTAAGAGGTTTCGGTGGGGGACAGGGCAGTGGCTATGGATGGTGAAATCTTACACACTCTGAACAGGAAACAACAGCCTGGAGTGGAGCTAAATGGTTGGATGGCATCTCAGGCTCCCAAGCTTGAGTGGAAACACCAGGAATGAAAGGGAATCATAGAATCATAGAATCTCAGGGTTGGAAGGGACCTCAGGAGGTCATCTAGTCCAACCCCCTGCTCAAAGCAGGACCAAACCCAACTAAATCATCCCAGCCAGGGCTTTGTCAAGCCTGACCTTAAAAACCTCTAAGGAAGGAGATCCCACCACCTCCCTAGGTAACCCATTCCAGTTCTTCACCACCCTACTAGTGAAAAAGTTTTTCCTAATGTCCAACCTAAACCTCCCCCTCTGCAACTTGAGACCATTACTCCTTGTTCTTATGTAACCTTTCAGCCTTATCTACATTAGTGAAAGTCTTACTAACTCCCAACACTGGTTCAGCGGATAGAATCCAAATACAGGGGAGGCTCCCACGCTGGATTATCCAGCCACTCTTTCTGATTAGATTTACTTTGCCGCCTGAAATAGCTCTGTCTGGCTTTTCCATGTCCTTGAGAGGCCAGAGAAATCCCTTGGGGTTTTCACACCTGAGCATGAGTGAATCAGAGTCTGGGGCGGGGGGTCACCATCCTGCAATAGTCCAGCCCAGCCTCCTCTTTCATGTCCAAGCACGTCGTCTTCTGCAGCTCCTCAGTAAAGCAAAGAGTTCTGAGAGGGGGAAAGTGTGAAGGGAAGAAGTGCCTAGGAGCCATCCCATCAATCAACTGTGGATCCACCTATTGCTCCTCCAACCCAGTACAAGAATGGTCCAATGGGCGACAGGGAATGGATCACTTGATGATGACCTGTTCTGTTCATTCCCCCTGGGGCACCTGGCATTGGCCACTGTCAGAAGGCAGGATACTGAGCTAAATGGACATTTGGTCTGACCTGGTATGGCCACTCTTATGCTCTTAATGGAGAGTGTGGAAATCTTCCCTAATACAATGCTGATGCTCATCTGGGATCATCAGCTCTAATGTGTGGCATTAGTTAGGCATTACCAATTGCCAAATTCCACCTGATCGTCTCTGAGCTATGCATCGGCAGAGCAGGGAGGAATGAAAAAAGGTAAAGAGCTCAGTGTTCTGAATGTTCATGAAAGTGGTCACATGATGAATTGTAAAGTTCTTTATGAGTTCAGGAGTCATCCATCAAGGAGACAGAAACAAGACCATGTGACTTAGTTTACCAGTCACATAGTGTGAATTATTATGGAATTATGAATAGCAAAGACTCAAAGTAACAGTCACAGGGTGAAAATCACCCCTAATGCATATGGCTAGCACAAAGCCTATGGGCTACTTAGATGAAAAAAAAATCAAACATGTTAGCAAATAGAACCTGGTGCTAATTTTCTTGAATGCATTGTTCTCAGAATACAATTCCCCAGCTAAAAAACTCAGTAGCTCAAGAGATTGTGTGTTTGTTTTTAAAGGAAGCATTTAAAAAAAAGATGAACATTTACGGGAAATCTCTACAGAGCTCTGCAGAATTGGATGGGAGTTTCTGGTTTTCATGATCTTACCAGGTTCAGCCCCTTACATGACACCAAAATTGTAAATATTAACAATTCAGAGCCATATCTTCAGCTGGTGTGAGCCGGCGTCTCTCCTTTGTAGTCACTGGCAATATGCCAATATATATCAGCCTGCACGGGCCTGAGCTCAATTCTGTGCCTTCCCCAGGTTTTGCTGGCTTCGTGCTAACTACTGAGCAAGAGATGAATTTGTTACCAGCTGTGATCCTCCTGATGTGAGCATGAGGACAGTGTATTGCCATCTTCAGAACAGCTTCAGGGTTTTAAACCATTGTATGCCCATCAGCAGAACGAAACAGAAAATGAAATACAATGTCCAGCTTAACCGAGTTTCATCATGGGTGAGGATTGTTATTTTGTTTGGGTTAATGTTTGCTCAGGAGTGGCTTTGAAGGTGTAATCAATGTGAATATCTGGGTGATTGCGCTATAATACCTGAAACTTTTCTGGTAAGCTAAGATAGGCATTTAACCAATTAAATTCCTACAACTGGCATAGAAGGGCACTAATTGTAAACCAATTGTATTATAGACAAACTCTTGGCAATTTATTGGAGATCATATTTGGCCACTGTCAGATCTCAGTGACTAACAGTCAGTCTTGTCTTATCTGGACACTTCAGCCTGTATTTGACAACAGAGATATATAATTCCTCAACAGATAAACATAGGCCAAATCCTCAGCCGTTTACTGAGTATCACCATTGGCGTAGGTATGCTGAGAGGATCTGGCCCATGAGATTCCAACATACGGACCAATGATTGATCTCAGTGTCAGACTCCTTGCTAGCCCTCTTGCAGAATTATGTGCATTGTACTACTCCATCCATGGGTGTGGCCAACCATTTATTGTAAAAGCCATTATATACTTGTATAACTAAGGCCCTACTTAACCTGCAATATTGCAGAAATTGTGGATTCTGCAATATTAGACAGCAGAAGAACCCGCTTTCAGCTCCAGGCGGCCAACAGCGGAAAATCACAGAAAAGTAATAATGTAAATAATAACATCCATTATTACTTTCCTGCAATTTTCCATGGCTTGTCTGCAACTCAGCTGCAATTTTTTTGACAATCATCTCACAATTCAAGTAGACCGTTATTTATAAGTATTTGGAATAAAGTAAGGATTTCTTGTGATGAATACACTGTAGCAATAAATATTTCCGCAAATAAGCTTGTACTTCAAGTCTTTATTTTGAAAGAGCTGTATAAATAAAATGACATAAGAGTCTGGATTAGCAGCAATGTAGACAGTTAAAAAATAAATAAGTGGCAAGGAAATTCTTTGTTTCCATGAAATCCCCCATGCTGGCAAAGGCACAAGTTTGGAACCAGCCCACATCCTTAACTACAGCAGAGAGTCTAGCTCTATCAAAATCATCACCAAGTAATAATTTTCTGTACAGGTAATTTCATCCAAGTGATATAAAATGTGCCTGCATGAAAATTATATTGGAAACATGTAGCATTAATCAATAATCTCATTTCTGCTCAATGAGCATGTTGTATACATTGTATATTCCTATATCTCCTTATATAAAGAGTGGTGTGTGTCTTACCATACAGTATATAACAGTAACCCAAAACAATGCAAGATTTTTCAATCAAAGATTAAATTATCATACATTACATTGATCAATAGATTTACAGATCATTTGTTGGGTCTAGAATACTGGGCTGTTGACCCTAATGCTGCCATATTTTCTGTTTGACCAGCAAAACTAACTAATAATGATCTAAAAGATGACTGGAAGAGCAGAGATGAACATTAAGAGAAGTGCAAGAACATAAGAATGGCCATAGTGGGTCAGACCTATGGTCTGCCTAGTCCACTAGCCTGTCTTCTGACAGTGGCCAATGCCAGGTGCCCCAGAGGGACTGAACAGAACAGGTAATCATCAAGTGATCCATTCCCTGTTCCTCATTCCCAGCTTCTGGCAACAGAGGCTAGGGACACCATCCCTGCCCATCCTGGCTAATAGCCATTGATGGGCTTATCCTCCATGAACGTATCTAGTTATTTTTTGAACCCTATTATAGTCTTGGCCTTCACAACATCCTGTGGCAAAGAGTTCCATAGGTTGACTGTGCAGGTGAACATTAAGATAAGCACAAATTTTGGTGTTGAGAATCCTCACTGACGTATTTCTGCACAGAAATAAGTTTTAATTAATCTTTTTGGGGAAAAAATCTTCTGCCCCTATTGGAGATGCTGGTTCACAGATATCCCAGATTGCATCATTCTTGGAGATCAGTAAGACTTCTGGGTATTGTCTTGGGATACCTTCAGCAAATCAAGCAGCACCAAGTATTTGTTAAAACATATTTCTCTTTCACACACAGACACAGACACACACACACACACACATTAGGTGCTGAAATCTGTGCTTGGACTTCATTTTTGCTCTGCAGTTCACTTTGAATGATAGACTCTGTCCTTGAAAGAAGGGAATTAGTGTTCCAATGTGATGATGCTTCACTCATCAAACATCGTGCTCTTACAGGCTAGAGGCCAGCTGGGAGCTGTCTGGCAGGTTCTCCAGGTTTTCCACTGTCGTGATGATGCTGTTCACCTTGTCCTCTGGGAGCACGTGAGACGCATTGGATCGGAATTTCTTCAGGAGCGATTCTCTGCTTAGGGGCTTTCTCCAGTGCCCATAGAAAGTGTCACATCTGCCTGTCAGCACATCTCCATTCTCCAGGACCAGTGCTACCTCCCCATACATCTTGTCGAAGTTGGCTATGTTGTCTTCAGGGTGCTCTACCAGCACTTTGGCGAGCAGCTCCATCAGCTCCCGACGATGGATGCAGCCATCAGTGAAGGAGTTGAGGCCCACCTCGCCATCCAGCAGGGCAGTGCAGGCATTGAACTGGAAGGAGTGTCGAGCCTGGTGCTCAGACTCTGGGAAGGGCCTATTGATGTACTTGGACACTGGGATCCTCAGCAGAATGGCACAAATCAGAGAGGGAGAAAAGGAGCCGGAATAGTTGATGAGCAGGTTCCTGGCTGACACGGCAGCATCCACAATCCAGTGCATCCCTAGGTGGGCTGGGAAACGTTTGAAAGCGACGTCTTGCTTCTCCAGGAGGAACTCATGGCTGTTTGCTGGCAGGGGCAGCGGTTTGGGCCGATAGTCGCCATAGAACGCACTGAATCCAGAGCACCCAGGGATGTCATCCAGAATGAGGGGGCTGGCCTCCATCCCCCGGGCAGCCAGAAGCGCTGCTTCCAACCCCAGGCGGGTGGCATTGCCAATATGCAGGGGCTTGGCTTGGGTGGCTGCATTTGCCATCGGTGCCCCTGCCAGGGAGGCAGCAATTGCTAAGGCATGGGCACATTGGGTCACATTCAGAGAAAGAAGCTTTGCTGTGGCAGCTGCGCTGCCCATGGTGCCCACCACAGAGGGAGGATGGAACCTGAAAGGGAAACCACAGCAATGATCTCACCGCAGCAGGGGGCTGGAAAGGCCTGCCTGCCTCTTGCATAGGGAGCCTCCAAGTGCCACTGAAGGGCATGCCCATGGCATCAATACCATTGCAAAACAGAGGGCCAGACCCTCCTCTAGTGTAAGCTGTTGCTCCACTGACACTGATGCTGATTTACTGTGGGAGCGGGAAAACACCAGAGTGAGCCTAGGCATCCCATCTTTGCTTTGAGTCATAAGAATCTAAATACGTAGGGTCTGATTCCCTGCTCTCTGGCACCAGGTATCATCGCTCACATTAGCGCAAAGTGGATGACAAATGCTACTGTTCTGATCTGGTGATGTTTCACACCCACGCTTGGCAGGTGCCAATGACACATGGGAGGAGACCAAGCCCTGCTGTCTAATGGTGGATGTGAGTGAGTTGACAGTACAGATCTACTCTGTGACAGAACCTCTGAGGACATTAAGAACAAAGGACAAACTAGAGTGAACGGAGTGTGATTTCACCATGACCTTGTGTTTGTTCCTCAAAACTAGTTAGCTGGCACTTGCCCCATCACAGAGGACTATAGTAAGGTCACCAGAGGTTCTTAAGGTGCAACACTGGATTAATGATGCCTAACCACCTGCAAGTGTGTGGGCCAAACCGTGAGTTCCTTAGTGTCAGCAGTTTGGCTTCACTGGGAGTTATTATTGATCAAGGATTTGGACCTAAATGTGTAGACTCCTCGCTGACTCCTTTTATAAGCCCACTAGACCTTGCTCCACACACTGTAGCTATTGATTAAAATAGATCTGGGGGTAATTTTTCACCCCAAACTTCTTTTCAGCACAAAAAAAGATGTAGATTCAGTGACACCAATGTTTCATTCAACCCAAAACCAAAAAAAAATGACTTTTTGATCAGCAGAAAATTTCAAAAATGTTTGTTTTCAGGCTGACCTGAAAAGAATTTTTCCCTATTTTTCAAAATCTCCAACTAACCAAAAACTCTGTTGTTCGTGCAGACCTATAGATGAGATGACTCTTTATTATAATATCATTTACTCTGAGAGAGACTGGCTGTTTTGGGCTAGTGTCTCTCCTTTTCAGATTCCTGAAGAGTTTAATAAAGTGGCCTAGACTGCAGTGCTAAGTGAATCACACATAGGATGGGTCTGGCTCTACTCCAGAATTTCTGATTTAATTTGCTATGCTGCACGCTAACTCTTGCTAAGCTGCGCTGCCCTCTTCACTGAAGCACAATAGATTTACCTCTTAGGAATATTGTGAGCCTCCGTGGAGAAACGCATGAGCCTTCCTTGCACCTCAATGCCCACATTAAATGCTAGCAAGAAGTCCAGGCCATTGGGTTTGGAGCTTGGAGGTAGCATCTGTGAAGCTGCTAGAAGAGCAGGCAGTACAGCCCCTGAGGGGTGAGTGGCAGGGTGCCAGGTGTCATCAAAGTCCATAGAGTGAGCCTGCCACAGGGGAGAGGCAACAGCCAGGTGAAAATCATGTTTGTACAGCACCTAGCACAATGGAGTCCAGGTCTATGACTGGAGCTCCCAGGTGGTAACCACAATACACATGCAGCTCCTAATATTAATAATGAATTTCATAACAACATCATTGGGGTATTGGTGCTAACTGGCACTCTGATAAAAGTGCCACTCACAGGAATGCAGAGCAGAGACACGTGAACTTCTCTTTGGGGTCCCAGTCACAAAAGGCCCATGCCTCAGTCACATGACGGGCCAGTACCAGTGTTTGGTGTTTCAGGTACATCAGGGGGTGTGGCTATCCCAAAGCATTCTGTCCCATTAAACAGCCTCTTCTGGAAGAGAAAGCCTTACCGCAATTCCATTAGTGAAGGCAGCCAGTGTAGGGGACAGCTTTAACCCTTTCCTGCCATAGACAGAGCTAACGGCATTTGAAGCATACAACTGCTGTAGAAGGGAGAGAATCCAGTAAGGGAGAGCAGGGCACTGTTGCATTCTGAGAGTAGTCACCTAAAGCAGTTGTGCTGCCTCTGTGCTATTTTCACCACATGGGATTCCAGGCAATGGGCACCTCTCAGATAAACAGAGTCTCATCATAATAAAAACATAATGAAATTTCAGTTAAAGGGCTTAACTTCTTCCCCCATTAAACTAACCTGAACATCTGAAAGTATGTAGCTAGCAAAGGAATTTGCTATCACTTTATGCAGGGAAGCCAAAAACAACAATGGCTTTTTCCAGTCATTGATCTCTAGGGATTTAATTTCAGCCAGCACGTCCTGTTTTCTCCCTCCCAGTGTTACTTGCTGCTGTTCTGTAGAGAAGAGCTGTGATCAATTTGTTGGCAGCAAGAGCTTTGGTGTCAGCTCTCGACATTTTCCAGGGGAAATGAGCCCATGATTGTGACTTTGTGCATTGAAAGCGTAATTTACTCTGCTGCAATGGCTATGCATGATTACATCCCACTTATGCCATAAAAAAAGAGACTTAAGCACTGCATTGACTTTGTGCTGGTTCTCTGCCCATGCAGCACAGCAGTACCGTATTAATGGCAACAAGGGCATGGTTGGGTATTGCTCCTACCTGACAATACCGCAGGGCGATATTAAACACATGAGTTGTGCTGCCCACAAGGCCAACCCCAATGCTGTCAAGGATCATCCTCTTGCTCCGGTGACGAACAACTTCAGACAGGTGCTCTGGCCGGACTCCATGGATGAAGGATGCAAAGCTGCTGGTCACAGTCTCCTCTGCAGCAGTCTTCTCCAGCACTGTGGGGATAGGTAGAAAGAGGCAAGGATCAGCCAAGTTGCGGGACTGTACCCAAAGAGTTAACACGTAGGCCCCATTGTGCCACCCCTGCTCCCATGAACTAGTACCCTGCTTGTCAAAGAGTCCTATTGTTTTCAGTGGAGCTGCTCAGGGAGTGAGTCACTACCTAACGTGAGTGAATGTGGCTGAACCTCCATAGCCCTTGTTTTGAGAGGAAGAATGGTCTAGTGGAAAGGAGGTAAGCCTAGGAGTTAGGAGAACTAGTTTGTGTTCCTGCCCTGTGTGACCTTCAGCAAATCACTTAGAAGCTCTGTGCCTCAGTTTCCCATGTGTAGGGCAGAGGAGACAAATGAGATGCCTGCTCCTTTACCTGGTGAATGAACTAGGTATGTTTCAATAAAATAGGCTCAGTCCTGCTCCCATTGAGTTAATGGCAAAACTTACCTTGACTTCAGGAAAGCAGGGTTAGATCCAGCATCTTCTGTTGGTTTAATCTGGAGCAGCATAAAGGGCTTGATCCTGCAAGGTGCTCAGCACTCTGGACCAATCCAGCAAAGCACTGAAGCCCATGATAGCCCTACTAAAGTCAATGGTGCCATGTAACAGAAAACCCTTACTTAAGTGCTTTGCTGGTTCAGATCAGAGCTCTCATCTCCAGGCAGGAACAAGCCGAAACTGAAGAAATAGATTCAAATTGCCCAAATTTACAAACATACTATTATATTGAAAGTAACGTTTTATTTTAAAATTGTAGGGCTTTTATTTTGAAATACTGAAATTAATATTTTAATATAAGACCAAAATGAAATGGTTCTAAATGAGAAAGTCAGAATGAAACATTTCATCATTATTTAAATGAAATGAACATTTCATCAAGATTGATATGGTCCCAGAAAACATTTGGATTTTGACAAAATTGCATTTTTCGACTGAACGCTGTTCTGTCAAAATATTTTTGAACAGCTCTAATGTGGAGTAAAGTCACATTTGAAACTTTCACTTTCAAATATCATGGCAACTGACCCACAATTTGTCTAAAAATATGTATGAGTCTCACTCAAATCCAGAGGCTCATATTCCACTTGTGAAGACAGCTGTGAGTCTCATCAGTGATTCATACATGTATAGAGATTGTATAAAACATTGCACTATGAACCTACCACATGTAGCAGTTTGCAAACCTCTGCCTTACACATTTGTATCCCCTCCATAGATCTAGAGTGCATCCCATGCATGCTACAAATAAAGCATCAGGTCACTAAAGGGCAGTGAAGCAATGATGCAAAGCAACATTGTAGATATAGTAGGAAAAGCATGACTGCAGCTGCATTTCAGTAGCTTCCTTCACAACAGGAAAATGTTCTCTGGGAATTCAGTGTAAAGTAATATCTATACACCCTTCCATCAGTATATAAATATTGAGAGCAGCATTTTTTTCCCATCTGTGATATGTGCTCTTTAAAAATAAGAGGTTAATAAAAAGTTCGTATAGCTTAGACTTGGCTAGAGTCGACGGTTGTCCATGGATTTTTTTTAATTACTGTATTTTTTTATTTAGTCACTTTCTTTGATCAACATTTGTTACATCTAGTGTAAACATGAAAAAAGGTAAAATGACCAACTATGAGAATCTCTAGGACTTAACAAAAAATCTATACAGCAAAATTCTGCTCTCTGACGTTAGTGGAGGAACTCTGGATTTATACCACTGTAGCTGGGAATAGAATAACAGGATCATACAATGAGTAGGACCACATAGTGAATTAGTCTAAACAATTTTAATAACTAGTCCTAGATTAAATATGTAATAAATGACAATGCAGGAGCATAGGATAGGATAGTTACCATTTAAATATTTAAGTACATGGTTATAGTACAAGTGAAATATTCATAGTCTTTTTCCAGGCAAGATTCCCTATGACACTAGTGCCATCTCTGCCTAATTAAAAATGGCATAATTTGGCTCTAAAATAGGTAAATGTGTGTTTTGATACAGGGCTGATAATCACCTTTATTTACCTGTATGTTATATTGTTCATGTTAATTCAGCTTGAAATGTAATAATAATTTATTTAAACTGGTCTTTAAGTGAAATCATAACAATAATAATAATCATCATAATTAATACATTTTGGCTTCCAAGAATTTAAGATACTTTTCTAAGTTTAACCCAGTTCCTGTGAATTATGTTTACATATTGACATATCAGAAGACTTTAAAAAAAAGATAGAAAGAGAAACATTTCTTTAACTGAGAGATACAAACCTTGAGCAGAAATTTTGTGTACCTGTCGGGAAGCTGCTAAAACCTTCTGGGATCTCTAAAGACAAGAGAAAGATACTGTTTGTCATATAAAGCAACCAGGCATTTTAAGAACACTTTCATTGCTTGCATTGTAAATCCTGAGTTGTAAAAAAGTGACAATTCAAACAAGAAGTAGGTAAATTGAACCCTGTTTCAAAGCCGTTAGCTAACTAGAAACCAGTCTGGTAAGGGTGCCAAGAACAATCAGGGAAAGGAAGCACTCGGTTGGAATTTGCAGGATAAAGTTTTAAGATTCAGAACTGCCAGGCAAGCCCTTTCAACTGGGAACAGGACAAATTCTGAATAGATATTAAGAATATGAAGTACAGATCATTCATAAAAACATTATACCCCTATACAGAAATACATGGAATACATTGAAGAAATAGATAAAACATGGACCATTTTAGTAGGTCAAAAGGTAGGTCAATGAAAACCAGCTAATTTTTTAAACATGGGTCAGATCCCCAGTTAGTGTAAAATTAAATGATCATAGATCCAGTGAAGTCAGTGGAACCAGCTGAGGAGCTCCCCAAAACCTAATTAAAATCAAACCACCTAAACAACTGAATGAGCTAGGGATAGATTTTCAGCATGAAATAGCATTACCTGTAAAATTGAGTAGACCATTCTGATGGTTCTAAATGTGTCTATTGATTTCTCTTGAGCACTGGGAAGGTCTCCTCAAGCGATGGTAGAGGTGTCTGTTTGGTGTCAGGGTTTATATACCCTTCCAAAGCCATTTGAATTTTGCCTTTGTGTTTGTCTACAAATGAATTTCAACACTGGTGACATCAGCAGCTGGGCTGGTTGGGACTACATATTGTGGGTTTTTCCATTTGTGGGGCAGTAGATTGAAGGACAACCCCTATCTTTTCAGGAAATACCAAGAAGAAAAAAACAGCTAGGACAATAAAGGAGTGATCAAATTCAAGGAAAACTCAGCTTCTAAAATACCAAAGGCATCAATGTGTGAAGTAATCTGCCCTGACTCCTCCTACTCTCTAATGAGGACTATAAAACTGTTTCTTACCAGGAAATGATAGGGAGAAGAAAGTTTGCTGCCACTCAGCTGAAGTATCTTCATTGCAGGTAACTCATGCATGAGAGACATAGGTTTCATATGAGCTATTCTTTGCTGCAGGTTCTATTGTATTATTTTCTGTTTTGTTATTTGCCTTCATTGTCTCATAATTCTGTTTCTTTCGATCATAAGCTCTTCCATTTTACCTTTTGATGCTCTGCAGGTTCATCATCAGATTCATCTAGAAGTCAAATCTATTTTATGTTGTACATTATTGTGGATTTTGTTGAACATTTTATTCCTATTTAACAAGTACTGTAGTCATGTCTGTACTTCAGGTCATTGACATTTTGTTTCACTGGTCCCAGAGGCAAATGGAATATGGGAAAATTTCATATTGAACAAATTATTATATATACAGTGCTAATTTAACACAATGATTAACTCCACAGTATGACACACAGATAACCTTTAATTCACTATCAAACATCTACCATTGGCCAGCTCCTCAGCTAGTGTACATCAATGTAGCTCGGTTGACTTCATGCTAATTTATACCAGTTGAAGATCTGGGTCATGATACGTACTTCTTTTTTTAACCGTAGTATAGTGTTGCTGTGCACCGTTAAACACCTGTCATGTAATTACCCAGAAATTGTTTCATTTCACGTCTTTGCATAGCTCTATAAAATGTCATTATCTTTATGATATAAAATGGCAGCAAACAGTCACTGGAGATAAGTGTCCCACAGTGAAACATGTGGAACAAAATTTCACTGGAATTAAAATGTATCTGATGATATTTTATGCTCTTCTATTCACCTTTGCATAGATGTACAATATTTTGTGTGAGCATCCCATTTTCTTCAGTGCAGTCCAGTAAGGTGCCTGTAGCAGGGTGGACCCTGCTCCGGGGTTTTAAGGGGTTTAAAATGTGGCCTGACAGAGCTGAGCTGATTGGGGAAGTGGCTACAGCTGGGGGCCATGCCCCAAACTGAGTAGCAGGGCCTTATAAAAGGCAGGGAAGCTAGGAGCCCAGACAGTCTCTCTTCTGCCTTCAGAGAGAGATGGGCCTAGCTGCTGGGAAAGAGAGACCAGGTACCTGAGTGCAGCAGGGCTGGGGAAGGCTGAGGAGCTGGGGAGCTCCAGCCTAGAAAGCCCCAGGCTGCGGCCTAGGAGTGGGCCAATAGGTACTGTGGGTCGCAGAGGGCGGCCCAGGGGTAGGACAAAGCAGCAGGTCTATAGTTTACTGTGCCTTATGCTGCTATGTGGCCTGCAGGCCAAAGATACCCTCACCATAGAAAACTAAACTATATCCACCCCATCTGGGTTCAAAGCTGGGGATGTTTGTGGCTGAGGTTTTCACTCACAAAATGCAACTTTCTGACTTTAGCTCAGAGGAGAGATGCTCTGGGAACCCCATCCTCACTGTGGTGCATAAGAAAGCAAGCAGAGATGTTATCAGCACTACTGATGTGCAGGCAGAGGAACAGGTACTTAGGAAGTGCCAGAGGCAGTGGCTGTCCTAAATGAAAGGGGTAGCAGTGATTAGTGACCCTGGGCATTCTTTGAATCAGCAAGTGCCTCTAATGTTTCCAAGAAGCCACTTGTTTGACATACCCCTAAGACCAGCCCAGGTCTTTCTTTATGCTGTATCCTGGACAGTATGATCTAATGGAAAGTGACAGAAGGTGTCTAGTGCTTTGGGTGATGCAGAGGTAGGACTAGTCTCTATTACCTAATGCTGGTCTGTCAGCATGAGATAGATGTAGAAATGGGGAGTCCTAGGAGCCTGAAAAGGAGATGAAGAGGATTGTTATACACACATAAATGCCAGATTCCGTTTCCTGTATTTCTGTGTACCTCCTCCCACTCCCTTTCCATCTCCGCTCCCTTGCATGGGGACCTGAAGTAACAGTGAATTAACTCTCAGTTGCATTAAAATCAGTTCTACAAGAACTCAGTGGGCCTTTAACATACTTTATCATACCCTCAGCTTTCTCTAGACATCCTATCAAACAAATGCCTTTTGCAGCATGCCTGGAAAGCCACCAGATTTGATCTATTTCAGACCAAAACATCTAGAGGAGCCTAACTCTGTGGTTCAAGTCCAGGTGGGTTTGTACTCAGGTGGCTAGTACAAGCAACTGCCTATGCTACCTCTGGCTATGTTGTAATTTTTAGGATACTAGCTCAGGCAGAGCTAGCACATGGCTGTCTACCTGAGCTGGGAAGTACACTCCCAGCTGCAGTGTAGATGTACCATTCAATCCCAACTCAGGACAGCACCTAAGTACCTGCTTAAAATTAAGCATGTTTGTAAGCACTCTTCCTGAACCAAGATGCTTCCTTGAAATGGGACCTTGAAATGCTCTCTGTTATAAGAGTACACTCATGCAGAGGTCTAATCTTTCTTATAATTAAATAATTAACAGAATGATTACAAGGTCATAAAAGGGCAAAAAGGAGGGAGTGGGGGAGCTATTTTTAAAATGTTAACCAAGGTTTTTTTTTTCCAAACTTCATGAAAGTTTTGGGTGCAGATTCAAGTCAGTGTTTTAGGTAAAGATCTGTGCAGTGTTTATTGCATCCAGGCTGGTCCATCTCTACTTAGTTCCCTGATTTTGTGAAAATACGAGCCCTTGTAATGCGTGTGAAAGGGAAGAAAAATGAGTTTTTTGTGTAGCGCACTAAGCCAGGGTTCCAATCATTGCAATAGCACTGAGGCGTCAGTTCAGGAAGCAGAAATACTCACACGTTTAAAGTTAGGCACATGCTGAAGTACCTTTGCTGAATTGGGGCCAAAGTCATTCAATTTTCCCTGGTTGTTCCTTGCCCTAGAGAAGCATCTGTCATATGCTATTTTCTCTTCTTGTATCAATAGCAGCTCTGCATTCTTTCCAAGAGGCATTTTTGGAAGTGGTTGGGAACGGGATACCATCCACCTCTCCCACTGCCAGCTCCTTAAGGTCACCTACTGCTCTAAAAACAATAATAATTTTTAAAAAGTGGGATTTTATTTTAGGCTTTGTGTCCTGAGGAAACCTCCACAGAACAAACTCCTGCTCATGAGACTGAGATGTGCAAGTGAATGGAAATTCTGGGTTTGAAATATAACCATTACTCACCAGGAGCTGGGAAATTCCAGCTGAAAGGGGCGGGGGGCATGGGGAAAGACAGAGACTAGCGCTGTACAAGGCACTGTAAGCTCACAGCTCAGAATGAGACTTTTTAACTCTCAGCTCCAGCTCACCCATGATGGATTTATCATAACAGTCAAGACAAGAGGAAGCGATAATCAAGGGAACGAAGAGGGTCTCTCTGTAGGATTGAGACAGTGTTAGAACCAAGAAGCTCTGAACTGCATGGGGATTATAATTATTTATATTGTGGTAGCAAGTAGCAACAGGACTCCATTGTGCTAGGTGCTGTACAAACACCAAACCCAGCCACTCCTGTTCTCAAAGAGGATTCTGAATTGCTTTGAGCTTGCTTCCCAAAAACACTTCCAGGAAAGCTTCCTGTTATTTGTAAAACAGGATTGGGTTACATCGTGTCAGACAGATGACACTTATTGATCAAGTTATTTCTGTGACCTCCATTACTATAATAGCTGGGGCCCAGATCCAAAGGTATTTAGGCACCAAACTCTCAGTGAACTTCATGGAAGTTTGGCACCGAAATACCTTTGAGGATCTGGGCCTGAGTGACTACCAAGCTTTAATGGTGTTATCCTCAATGCCCCAGGAGGCAGGGGAGTGAAAGCCCCATTTTAAAGGTGAGGGACTGAGATACAGAGAGGTTAAGGCCACGATTTTCAAAAATAGAACTGTAATTTTAGGGTCTTAAATCTTGATTTAAGCTCCTGAATAGATGAGCTAATTTTCCAAAGTGCTTCGCTCCCCAGTTAAGACTGAACCAGGATTTTTCCTTTGACCTGATTTCAAAACTTCTCCGGAGCTGAAATAGTGGCTCATTTTGACAAATATTATATTGTTCTCCAGGAAGTGGTTAATGGCTGCCCTCAAGTGGGTGTTTGATCTATACATAACCACAGACCTGGTTAAACCTGATGGGTGTGGTAACCACGCTTCTTTCAGGCTAAATGGAAGGAACAATTAAGCCTACTTATGGAATAAGATAGCTAGAGCCAATAGAAGCTACTGCCCAAAGCAATGGGTTGCATTGCAAAGTCAGAGCTGGACTAAGCCATATCCTCTGAGGGGTTTCCCTGAGACTGATTATACCAAGCAATCTCCTAGACCCTGCATTTGTAAAGTGTGTATGAGAGTCATAGAGCCAAGAGACACCCAGCAGACCATGAGAGAAGCAGTGGTGAGCATGGCCCTGAGAGGGAGCAGAGAGACCCAGCTTCTTGGGGCACAGAAGCAGCAGACTTGAAAGGGCAGACTTGAGCAAGGAAACTGCCGTAGCTGTTTATTTCTACTGTGTTCAGGGAAACAGGACTTTACATACATTCTCTGTGATTGCATCACAGAAATACCTGACTTGTATCATCAATTTCTCCTCCAGGAAACAACCCAGTAAGGCCCCAAATATTGGCCAACCACGCAGGCAAAAAGGGCAACCACGTTTTTTATATATATACACACACACACACACACACATTGATTAGTGATGTGACTTATTGACATTAGCCATTGTTTTGTCTGGAAGGAAGACAGGTCATGGCGAGCATGGAGGGGTTTGCGGCTGTGTTCTACAGTGAGCCATCAGTGCTGGGGCTCCTCTCGAATGTGATCAGCGCTTTCCTCGTGTGCCTGCAGAACTTTTCCTTTGCTCACACCAACATCAGACCTGAGGGAGTAGAAAACATCCTGGCAGGTGAGTAGGAGATGGGCTGTCTTCTGGAACAATGGATCGCAGTCCGATTGGCCTTAGTCTAGCAAGAAAGAATTCACCTATAGCCTTTCTGCTGAGGGGATACACAAGAGTTGAGCCCAGACGTATGTAGATTGAAGTATACAGGTTATGCACATGCTTTAGAAGAATGTCCCCCATCTTCCTGGGCAGCTGTGCCCTCCAGATTAAACCCCTGCTGTACCAGCCAGTGCCTTCCCATCTTCTGCTTAGCTGTGTGCACTAACCCACAATGGAACTTGGGCTGATTGTACTGGGGTGGGGGGGCAGGAGCATTGCACCAGAGCTCAATTTAGAGACTCATCATTAAGGTAGGAAGAGGAGCTTCAGAAAACCAGTTGTCAAAGACTGCAGGACCAGTAGTAATACATGCATCAGCTCTAAGTAGCTCATGTATATTTGGCAACAGTGTTTCATTGTGCAAAGCACCTGTTGATTGTTTATTTGCTAATGACACTTCTGTGTCATTTTGTTTGCCTCTCTTAGGGGTCCACCTCATTCTGATTGGAGGCCTGTCTCAACTCTTGGCTGGATTCCTCGCCTTCCGGAAGTATGACCACCTGGGTGGCACAGCCTTCCTGGCATTTGCAGCTCTGTGGAGCAGTTATGGGGCCACCCGGGTCATTTCAGGGGCATATCCCCCCTTAAACAACACAACGCTAGCCTCAGAAAATGCCACTTTTCTCCTCCACACTGATGCAGCCCAGCTCTCCACCAGTGAGAGTGCTGTCGCTGGGTTGGTGGCTTATATTTTCATTTCATTTATCCTCTCCTTCTGCTCAGCCACCGTGAACTACATCATGCCCTTCGTGTTTGGAGCCATCACCCTCACCTTGGTGTTCGAAGGGGTGGGGCTTTTTGGCCAGTGGGCGCTGGTTGTGTCAGGGGTCCTGGAGCTGGTCATTGTTGTCTGTGGGCTGTATGGAGCAGTAGCTCTCCTTTTCAAAGGCATCACTCAAAGGTATGTTCTGCCGGGCTTCGGGAACCCTCTCTTCAATGTCTTGCTGCTGGGCTCAGCTAACAGTGGCTCTTCCAAGACTACTGGGGAGGAGAAGAAAAAGAACACAAAGTATGCTGAGCCAATGGCCCTAAACCACTTATGTGACACCATTTCCCCCTTCATATTTGCCTTCTACACTTTTGGGTACATGAAGACCTTCTATGTAGGAGCCATATGGGTTAGCATCATCTCCATCTGCCAGCTCTTCTCCAGCTTCTATAGCTACTTGCGAGACGATGTTTATTATACCACCAAGTTTGGTGTCCACAGTCTGTACTGGCTGGTGATGTCTTGGGAAGAGTTCACACTGACTGTCTTCATCAGCATAGACAATGTGCAGCAAAGCAGGATGGGAATGATTGGGGACTGGTTCTTCCTGGCCACTGCTTGCATGCTGTTCCTGATGGCCTTCAATAAGGATGTTCTAGAGGTGCTGCAAAATGCTGCTTTCATTCTTCTCACTATCTCCACCATCCACCAGATTCCAATTAGAGGCGCTTATGTGTTCTTTGGGGTTTCCTGCAGCCTTTACACGGCTATCTCGCTCTACGCCACTTTTGCAAGCCTCATTAACTCAATAGGTGAAAAGGCGCTGATCCCTGTTGGTGCCCAAGTTATGTCCAGCTCAACGCTCCAGAGTGTACTGATGAGTGTCAAAAGCTACCTCATGAGGTCTAAGAATATCCCAGGGGCCACCATCTGTGAGGTCCCCGATGCCTTGTTCTACATCTGCAATGGCCTGGCTGCTGTCTCTGCCATCCAGGGTACTTTAAATGACCCCATCAGACAGCATCTCTCTATTCCCTCCGTGCTAATCCCAGGAGCCATATTTCAGCTGTATGTGTGTAGGATCCAGGTCCAAAGAGGAAGAAGATTTGGGTCCGTTCTTCCATTCTGCTATGCTGCTATCTGGGCAACATGGACCTGGCTCCGTTTTGCAGGTAACAAAAGTTTTTACTTTTGCTTATTCAGACCATGCCAATGCTTTTAAGAAGCAACTCGCCAAGTGGAATGTAATTTTCATGTCTTCTTTACACTAGCAACCTTCTTGAACCAGAAGCATTCCTATAACTTGTCCATTCAGCTGGGAGATTCCTACCCAAACCATTGCAAAGAGGCAAGAAAGTGATAACACGAGAAGTGTTCTGATTTGTGTCCACAGAAATGACCATAGCAGCAGTTGGTCTAATTACTTCATGTTCTGACAACTTCAGAATTCTATGGTGAAATCCTGGTCCCAGTGAACTCAACTGAGTTTTGCCTTTGACTTCAGTGCAGCCAGGATCTCACCCCTAATGATTTTTGAATCAGCAATCTGACTCTCCTAAAATAAGACCTTATAAAACTTTGATTCAGGCACCAGGATAAACTCCAACTTTATGCTTCAAAAACCTTCTGATATTCAATACACTTAGCTACCATCTCCAAAGCAGCTCTAATGAGAAGTGACCTTGGAAGCCAAAATTCCATTTTGTAGCTCAAAGTTAGCAGCATGCTCATACAATGTCCACCCCAACTCCCATTAAAGCCAATGGCTTATCTGGAGCTGGCTGAGACCCATAGGGAGTATGGGAGAAAGCTGAATTGCTCCAAGAATGAACTATGGACTTTGTATTTCTATCTCTCAACCCCTCTGAGAACAGCAATTCACTAAGGCTTGTCTATCTCACCAAGAGAAGTTGGTCCAATAAAAGATATTACCTCACCCACCTTGCCTCACTTTTTACAAAGGGCAGGTAAAATGAAGTGGCTTTCTTAGCCTTCTGGCTCATTGTCATAGAATCACCAGGTACTGCCTCTGTGTTAAAGACAATACACTCCAAATGCTTTTCACCTCAGATATATTCTCATCCTTTGTGTTTCTTTAAAGAGGTCACCATACACTAATTCAGATTACAATTTCCCCCTGTTCTTGTGTTGCATTGTACTTGCTCACAACCAAGTTTGCTGGTGCTATTTCAGGTCACTTACTGAACATTGATGCTGCGAGTGATGGAGGATTCACAGCAGGATCCATAGCCTTTTTGGTAGTCAACATCTTTTTAATGGTTATAGGTAAGTCTTACTGCTCTCATAAATTATTTGTTTTAGGTTAGCACCAACATGCCTCAGTCTCAGCAGGGGCCCCATTGTGCTAGGTCAGGGGTAGGCAACCTATGGCACAAGTGCCGAAGGCAGCACACAAGCTGATTTTCAGTGGCACTCAGATTGCCTGGCCACTGGTCCGGGGGGCTGTGCATTTTAATTTAATTTTAAATGAAGCTTCTTAAACATTTTAAAAACATTATTTACTTTACATACAACACTAGTTTAGTTATATATTATAGGCTTATAGAAAGAGGCCTTCTAAAATGTTAAAATGTATTACTGGCATGCAAAACCTTAAATTAGAGTGAATAAATGAAGACTTGGCACACCACTTCTGAAAGGTTGCCGACCCCTGTGCTAGGTGCTATACAAACATACAGACTCTGACTCAAAGATCTTTCATTCTAAATAGTGGAGAGACAAAGGGTGGAAGAGGTAACACAGAAGCAAAGTAACTTGTCCTAGTTCACACAGCAGCAATTAGAACTCAGGTCTCTTGATTTCTAGGCAAACACTTTTTAGCCATTGAGCTCAGTAACAGTGGAGTGGAAGATCTTGGTTACAAAGGATTAAGCCTCTCTGAAGGATCCAGAAGGGGATTTGGAAGGGAAAGTCACATGAACCAAATATAATTTCAAGAGATAAGGTTCAAATAAGGTTGACGTGCTAGACAGAACCAAATTTCTCTCTGGTGTAACTCCACTCCAACTTAATGGCCATCTGCTGTAGATCAGTTTATAGCCATTATACATGTTTCCATAAAATAAATAAAACAATAAAAATGAGAGATTGTGGGTTCAGTAGCATTGCTTTCAAAACCTGAGGCTTAACTAAACTGGAGCCAGAACTCATCTTCCCCCACCAAAGGGAAGGTTGATGGATCAGAAGTCCTAGGTTTGCTGCCCTCTGATTCGATTACTTTGAGTTAAGAATTGTGGGTGTTACTGTAATATCTTTGCAGACCTTTCCATGACATGGGCCATGTTCCCTCCTGCCTCTCTTTTTGCAGCTTCCTATTCGAACCTGGTGCTCCTTTGCCTGACCTTTGTGATGGAGGTTTTGATCATTTGTTTTCTGCTGTTTACGGTGGAACACCTCCCAGTGCCCCTTGAGAGTAAGTCCGGGTGAGAAGTTGCAGAGCATTCCTAACTTAAGGAACACAGCACACTGTATCTAGGTGGGGAAAGTGTTCTGAGCATGTTCAGAATGAAAAAGAAGCAGGAAACTGCTGTGCATTCTCGATGGGAAACAAATGGTTAATGCTGTAAAATAATTCAAGCTTGCAAGAATGTGACATGCTTTGATTCCCACATGTTGCCAATGCAATTTTGCATGGGAGATTGCAAATTAATCTGTTTTTTTAATTATATGAAGCTGCCATACATGAAACAAGATTCCTCCAAGGAAAAGGCAGAACCTGATCCCTTCCCCACTCCCCATCTTGAGTTTTCTGTTTTCCTAGTTGTGATGCTGTCTGTCTTCGGTGCTATCTGCATCTATGGAGCAACGTCATCACTGGCAAACTGCATATTTGGCAAAGACCTCATAATGATGGGACCCCCTCTCTTTAGGGTAAGAGTCCAGCTACATGGTATAATGAGCTTAGAATCTCAGGGTTGGAAGGGACCTCAGGAGGTCATCTAGTCCAACCCCCTGCTCAAAGCAGGACCAAACCCAACTAAATCATCCCAGCCAGGGCTTTGTCAAGCCTGACCTTAAAAACCTCTAAGGAAGGAGATTCCACTACCTTCCTAGGTAACCCATTCCAGTTCTTCACCACCCTACTAGTGAAAAAGTTTTTTCTAATATCCAACCTAAACCTCCCCCTCTGCAACTTGAGACCATTACTCCTTGTTCTGTCATCTTCTACCACTGTGAGCTTACTCTCCATTATGGGTATACTAAATAAACAGTTATCCTGAGATCGTCAAAACAGCCTAATGAACTCCAATAGGATTTGGACATCTAACTCACTACAGCTGTAGCATTGCCATGTTGTAGTGGGCTATGGACTGAAAATAAGCTTTCTTCCTTCACAAATAAAAGGACTGGAAACATGGAGAGAGGAGAGGCACATTTACATATAATTCCCACTCCTCTCAGACTCCAAAACCAGGACTCCAGGACCTAGTAGAATGAGTGGACCACAGTCCAGGAGTTTTACAGCTTTAAGGAATGTAGGATGTCACAAACTTTTGGGGAATGAAAAGCATCTTAAATGGGATGTTGTGTCTCTTCCCAGAGTGTTCCATTGTCTCTGTTAGCTTTAAATATCCTTTACCGTATTGTAGGCATGACCAAGACTGTCCCATGTAATTAGGGTTGATTCTTCCTTCCTGAGGAACTGCATTTCAGTCAGACAGGTTGGTTGTTTCTTTATGTTTAGACTAATAAGAAAGCTCTTGAAACACAACCCTTCAACAAATATCTGTGGGAATCATATGGGACTTTCCTTGGCCATTTCTTTAGGACAATTTTCTATATTTTCTTTCTCTGGCCACAGCATGGGATACTGGATTTAATGTGTTAGCATGTTCATAGAGTTATGCATTTGTTGTTTCCCTGACCACTTCCAGGTTGAGATGACTAAGGAGGACACTAAAGATCCTCCACCCTGTTTCTGCCCCAGCTCCCATCGAACCAGCAGCCTGAGGAGCATTGCAAACTTGCTGAATGAAGGTGCAGTGTGCGGAGTGCCTACAGACACAGTGTATGCTCTGGCAGCTTCCTGCAAACAGCCAGAAGCCATTGAGAAAATCTACAGAATCAAGGTGTCAACACAATATCGGTTGCTGTCTTTCAACCTAGAACTTGTGCATCTATCTGTAAACTAGCCAGACCTGTACAGATGTGTGAACAGCATGCCCCTCAGTCTGTCAGTTTGGAGTCTGGCTCAACAGTGTAGTTTTACTATGAAGTTCGTAAATAAGCATAACAGAAATCCATGAGCCATATTCAGCTTTTAGTTACAACACTGTCAAACAGGATTCACTCATTGACTTCCATGGAGTTACTCTATACACACAGCTGTGTACTGAGAGCAGAATCTAGTCAGCTAAGAGCTGCTTCACTCTAGTTTATCTGGTAAACAGAGATGGGCCCAAAACTAATGCCTGAATCCAAATAGCCCTGAAACTTGTGACATCTGGGTCCAAATCTGAATTCATCCTCTTCCTCTATAAAGGGCTGAGCCAGAATCCCGGTTCTTAACATCCCAGCATTTTGGAAAAATTCAATACACTGGATCCAGATCCAAACTTTGCAGCTTAAGCCCATCTCTACTAGTGTTTGCCTCCCCGTCTGTTCTCCATTAGGCACTTTCTTAGCTAGCCCAGAAAAACAGGAGTTATAGGTTCTCTGACCAGACATCTAGAGTAAGTGTCAATAACACAGGGTCTCTTTATATTTCCTCATTCAGTGCCAAGTCTAAGCTCTTGCAGTCAATGGAGTAGTGTAAATAGAATATAAATACATTCCTGCTGGGTTAGTCACCTGGCTTCACCAAAAGTGATGTAACTCAAGAACTGAGCGCTCCAAAGTGTCTTTCTTTTCTCCTCCACCACAGCCTGATCTATGATATACATCAAAGCAGGTTGTGAAGACTGAGAGGTATAACTAGTACTTGCTAATGCCACAGGGCTCTTCTCACGTGTTTAGGTCAGAGCAGCAGGGAATTGACCCAAACAGGTTTCCAGGTGCAGATTAGTTTATGAGAACTAGTGGGACTCAGTGTCATTATAGCTGATTTACACCAGTGTAAGAGAAGAAAAGAATGGTCCTGGATACAAACTATTAAGAACTTGCTTGATGACTACAGGAAGGTTATTTTATACTATGCTAGTTGGGTCTAGAAAAGGGGATTTCCCATCTTTATCCAACTCAGGGCCGTAAAGATAACTCAACAAGAGCCTGAAATCTGCACCTAATATGCACAAAATAGGGCAGGTTACACCTCTCCCTCTTCTTTAATATCCATGTATTAAACCCAGCAATGACACAAGTCCCAGTATGCAATTGTCCCTCATGCTCTGAGTATCAAGATGGTGCATTGCATGCTGGAACCCACTGTCCCTGGGAGTGGTGGCTGCAGTGCAGGACTCAGCAGGTTGTTTGACTGCAGGGATGCACTTTGCAGAGATTTTCACACTCTACATTTTTCTTAAAACATCTTCCTCCTCCTCTTTTTGGTTTTCACAGGACAGGCCTCAAGAGAAGCCCATCTGCATCTTCATTTCAAACCTGGACCAGTTGCGAGCTGCTGCTCCTCCCTTCAGCCCTCTGCTTTGGGAATTTATGGAGAACGTTTACCCTGGAGGCATTGGATGCATCATCAAGAAAGGAGAATGGCTGAAGAAGTTAGGTGAGTAAATTGGGCATCTTCTCTCTTATTGCTTCTTTCCTTTTCCAGATCTCTGGCTTTGCATCTTCAAAGTTCACATCTTCCCCTGGGCAATGACTTGAGAGTATTCCATCCATTGCAGCCCCTGGTAAAATTAAGGCATCTCCAGCGCTGCTCTCATTCCTCTTCCTAAAAAGTTTAGCTGGAGCTTCACCATGTGTAGGTGGAGTGGGTCGATGAGAGTCACGACATCAGGAGCCAAACAGCCTCAGCATTGACCTTTTTAGGAAGGTCCAGTGTACCTGGGGCTCTCACCCCACTACTCTTGCTTACAGCTACTGACCCCAAGACAATGGCTCCAATGTGTGGTTCGGAAATATAGGAGAACCAAGTGGACACTTTTATGGGGTGTTTCATACTCCTGTTTTCCAACCAACTCCTTTAGAGTTCCCGACGAGATGCAACACCCAAGATATTTTAAAATCACATTTCTGTCAGCAGCCTGAGTCACAGTCTGACCATGTTTAAAGATGTTTTAGGGGATTATTTGAAATAAAGAATAATTAACTATTTGGGGCCAGCTCCTCAGCTGCTGGAACTTAGCACTGTTGTGCTCAGTTCAGCTGAGCCATGCTAGCCTACAGCCACTGAAGATCTGGCTCTTTGTCTTATGTTTTATTTCACAAATTCTTTCCTCATATTTACAAACTCACTATCAGCCATTTCTGCTCTATGTTGCTACTAATCCTCAGCAATTCACAGTTGTTAACTTGAACAAAGATACCTGTAGTATTGGGGACTGCAAACTTTGAGGAAGTAGATATGATGCATTGTATGATGATGTACAATGTACTGCACCAAACTCTGATTTGCAAACCCGGTCTGTTTCTCTGACAAGGGGTTGGAGCAGGCTATGACCGAGTCGGGACCAAGGACAGCATAATGATCAGAGTGCCTGACCAAACCGTCACCGTCCATCTCATAGACATGACAGGCCCCTTGGCCATCACCTCTGCTAATCCCAGTGGAGAGACTGACAGCACCCACCACGACATGGTCATCTCGTGAGTATCCTGTTGATTAATCAAGGGCTACAATAGTAGCTGACATTTCTATAGCCAACAGGAAAGATGGAGGAAGTGCTTATAGCCATAGGCCTTAAGTGATGACTAGGCCTTGAGTTGGCCCTGTGCAGAGGGGTAAATCTCACCCAAAGACAGTATGAACTGGTTTGTATTTTCTCTCCTTTTTTCCACCAGGCGTCTTGGCCACAAGCTAGAGGGGGTTCTCTGTGATGGGGAATCCAACGAGGTGGTGGCATCCACGGTGGTCAACTGCACAAAGATCGATGAAGGTGAGTTTTAGAGCCACCTCATTTTTTCTTGAGCTGCCACCATTAGCCTCAACCACTCAGAACAGTGTGCAGAGTGAAATGGCTCTCAAGCTCTGTACTTTCACCAGCCCGTTAAAAAAGGGAATCTCCTCTGGGATCACAGCACAGGAGATGGAAGGTAGAAACAATGGGCCATGTGAAACTTAAGGCTTATAAAAGGAACAGTGTTTCAAGTATAGAGCTAGTTTTTTGGGGCCTGAGGAACACATCCCTTTCCAGGCCATTGGAGTAATGGTAGAACTTATAAGAGCTTGAGGACACAAGGACATAGCACTTTGCTAGCTCTTAGAAGAGCTGGGCTATGTCACTGCTAATGAAAACCTGAAGTCTAGATGGAAGGGGTGGTTCAGTGGGAGGTGCGGTGTCCCCTGACTAAGGGTTGACCCAATGTGTTTGTATGGTGTGCGGGGCTGCTGGTTTTCTAGAGGAGCCATCTTGCTCCTGGATCAGCTCCAGATCCTCATGGGTTTTTCAATTATTTGGCCTATTGGGGGGTCTTTGAGAAAACTTGGCCCTAATTGACCCTTGTGGTGCTGTCTCAAGCATGCTTTCCTCCATGGCCCATTTCCTTTCCCTGCTTCTGTGACTCAGGGATCAGCAACTCACCTAATTTTCTGGTGCTTCCTCCCCAGGTGGCATCACCATCCTGAGAGAAGGCTGTGTGCCCACAGCCAAGGTGCGGCAGATATTTGAAAGGGTGAAGAACGGAGATGCATGAAGTTGAAAAAATCTCACTGAACAAAGAGCAAGATGCTCTCTCCTTACACCAAGGTTAAGGGGGCCAATCCTTGTTTGAAAGATCTGATTCAATTAGCCCACATTTTCTCCTACAATGTAAAAGTGCACTGCTATATGTTACCTTCCAGATCCCACACTGAGGGACCTTGAGAAAGTCACAGCTTCTCTGATCATCCACTTACCTACTTTTGAAATAACAAAACTATCCCCAACATCTCACACAGATTACATGAGGTCTAATTCATAAAGTGCTTTGAGATGCCAGGATGAAAAGTGATTAAGCAACAACAGCCCAATATGACTTGCAGAGGTGAACATACTGAAGTGGAGAGTCTTATTTGAGGAATTCAGACACAATTATAGTGCAGCAGAGATCTATGTAATTCACAAACATAGGAGCCTTCCTTGTATCTCTGTTTCTAGATGTGATTCTTTTCTAGGACCGCACACCTTAGAGCTTGTTGGAAACCAAAGTTGCCATCCCACAGGAAATTCTGATATTTCAACATTTGTTTGATCCCAAAATGGGACAAAGTGTTGAAAATTTCCCCAGAATGAAATGTTCCAAAAAGAAATTCAGTTTGGAACTGTTGAAACGCAAAAATAAAACTGCCATTTCCAATAGGAATTATATGTTTCATTTATACATGTTATATAGGGACACTCTGGGAAGTTAATCCAAATTAACTAGAAGTATGAATTTAACATCTATAATTAACTACATTAAACACCTGTGTGGACATTATTAGAATAAAAGTGGCCTTAATTCAGATGAGTTTATTCACTAGTTCTCCATTGCCCTGCACCTTGTATGAGCATTGACATCAATGCACAGCAGATATAAAATGCTACCAGATCAGAGAGGTAGTGTTTTGGACCCACTTTGCACTAGTGTAAATGATTGCAAATGTGCAATGGAGATTCAAGTCCTAGGTACAGTCCTTAAATCACCCCCCCCCCCATCTTTCATAAGTTTATTTGGGTGCTTAGTTCAGATTTGCCTCCCTTGTTTTTAAACCATCCATGATTTTATTCCAGTCTGTGCCATGGACTCTCCCTGCTCACCAGATCGCCTTCATAGCACTGACTTCCTCTCTGCTCTGTCACAGTCTCACTGCTGGTGGGATGAGAGCTCTGCCTTCTCTACAACTGTTGCCATCTAGAACAGGCCCCATTAACTCTGACTCCCAACCCATCCCCTTTATTATTGCTATGACATTCAAAGCTAGAGCCCCATTCAGGATCAGGACCTCTGTACTCAGAAAGACAGTCGCTGCCCAAAGAGCAGGCAATCAAAACTTCCCACCTCCCTTCACATTGATACTGGGGTACCAGCTAGAGTCTTAAACAGATCAGAGCCCCACCCACTCGGCACTGCACACGTGTATTCTAATCTCACTTGGAAGCTCACTTTTCCTCTGTCTGCTATGCTCCTTGATGTCTCTCTCCCCTGTTATTTATTATTTTAACCTCTTCAACCTGAAGTTGATGGGAATTCACACGCAGAGCGCCTGCAGGATCAGGCGCTATATGTGCATTCCAGACTGCCTATATTTTGTGTATACCTTGGCCTGCGTATTTAATGTATATTGCTGTACTTGTTTCCATAGCATTTGAAGCCTGTATTATTTAACGCAACCAGATTCTGTTCAATAAAATCTACTGGAAATCTAAATAAAAATCTAAAGGAAATGTTATTTCAGTTTAATTGATCTTTATGGGGGGTTCATCTTTTAAAAGTCATGTGATTCCCATGGCTGAAACTGGGAGCAAAGACAATGAATAAGCAGATACATTCCTTGAAAAGGACTTAGAGAAGATGATGTATTCGCACCCTGGGAAATTGAACAATGACTCCAGACACAGGTGAATTAGTACACAGAAGTGATCAAAGCCCTTGGCTTCAGGACCCTGATCCAAAGCCCACTGAAAATAATGGAAAGATATAAGGCAAAGAGTATGGGGAGAACAGGTTCCACAGGGCTGCTACTCCCACTCTGTGCAGATGGATGGGACGTGGGAAGAGTGGGGCAGGGAACAGGTTCAGCCACAAACCTCACCCCCAAGCACTGGCCATGAAAGCTGATACACCCTTGAGCAGGATGTAATCTGTTCCTGGTTTGGGGTGACAACCAATTAATTTCCACTGGGGCAAATGGCAACCAGGGAGGAGAATGGGACTCAGAGTAAAAAACTGCAGTATTGCCAACCCCCAAGCTTAAAACAAAAACAAAACAAACAAACAAAAAACCCATGAGTCAGGTCCCCCGCAAATCAAAATGGCTTAAAAATCATTTTTCTATTTCTCTTCTGGTTTCTGAGCCTTCAGGGGGCCTTGTGTTCCAGCATTTCTCTGCATGCACAAAAGCTAGAAACGTACTTGTTAAAAAACAAACGCTGAAATTCTCATCTCATCACGATTCCAGGAGCTAGGGCTTTCAGAAAACACCAAATATCACAAGACTCACAATAAATTTGCAAAATCTGATAGTGTGATTCCTTCCCTGTGGCTGGTCTTGGGACAATGAAGCTTATGCACTGCCCTTAGCCTTTAGTAAAGGACTGCTGGCCAGGACCGTTCTTGTACTTCTCTGTCTAAACAGACATGAATGCAGAAACAAGCACCATTAAAAAAAAAGTTTCTTTCCCCTGAAATAAGGCCCTAGATGGGCAATATTCCAACCTGAAGCAAAGCAATAGCTCATAAATCTAGTGCTGGAAATGGATTCTTTCTACCATGCAGGAGTTAGGAATCACACTTTTCTGAAAGGATATGCACCCCTTGTTTCAATTCCTGGTATATCATGAGATGTTGGAGAACATGGCCCCATTATTACACAGAGGACTAGGGTGGGGCTGATCATTTCCCCTCACCCCAAGGGCTGGGCCCCTCTGCCCCACTTGTTTTCCTCCTTTTGTTCATTCCCACTCCCTTGAACCAGGCAGGACTTGTCCATCAGGAAAAGAGTTTGGCCACACTACTTCTTCTCCATGGGGATCAGGTTACTCCCTCGTCTGCTGGCTTGAAAACCCCCAGGGGCTCCTTCCTCCCAGGCCTTGCTCTCTCCCATTCCCCATCTCCCTTGTAGACCTCCTGCACTGTAAAAGCTCCTACATTGATGAGTTGATTTGTGGCGTGGATTCCAAGTGAAGAATTTGTCCCAGGCTTTAGGATACAAGGTGCTATATAAATGTAAACAATTATTACTCCAGTTCTATTTAGCTCTAGTGTTGTTGTCCAGATGAATTTCCTGTGTGTGACAGAAGTATCCCAAGACTTGGGCCACAATTCTGTTTGCCCCTAAAAGGCACCATAAACAACAACATTCCCTCAGGCTCCAGGGGATGAGCTCTTGTTTTACTCAGGCAGCTACAAGACTCCTGGCTAAGATTCAGGCCTTGGTTTTGGTTTGCTCCTGGTGTTCCCTGCAGTGTGCAGGGAGCTGCTGTCTGCCCCGAGCCAGCCAGAAGCTTCCAGCTCGCTTCATTCTTGCCAGCATTCAGGGCGTTCACTGCTACCTGGCACCCAAAGCAGACCTGGCAAGGAACTCCCAGCCACTCTGAGGTTTGCTGGTTCAAGCCAGCTCTGGTGGCTAAAATTAACATTTCCTGTTCCTCCTCCCACACCAGCCAGGAGTAGACAAGCCAACCACACCCAAAAGGCCCTTTCCCCTCTGTTGCTTTGGCTTTCCTGACCACTCTTCTCTCAGGGCACAGACCTCCGGGGGATACATGGGCCCAGCTTCCCTCCTGCTCCCAGGATTCTGAGGGAATTGTGAGCAATAGGCTTATAACACGGCAAGTTGTGAGCTCATCTCCCCCATGCTGGTTTAGCTCTGCTGGCTGGCATGGTGGGACACAGTCAAAGAGCCATTCTTTCCCTGCCCACCTTGGCTGGGAGGGATGCAAGCAGGTGTGCACTGCCCCATAGCCCTGTGCACCTGAACCAGGTAGCCCATACAAAGCAGTAAAGGGGTTCCTTACTCCCCTGATCAGGTGCTTAGTCCAAGCTCCATCTGTCCCACTGGAATCAGACAGAAAACAGAACTAGACTCTATGGAGTTAGGCAGCATAAAACCAGAGGGAAAGTGAGGAGAATCAGGCCCAATAGCAGCAGCATCACCTCTCCAGTTTCTAATCTGTCTTACCACAGTGCTCTGCCTTCCACATCTCCTCATCACTCAGCCTGCTCACTTACAGTCTCACCCCTGCCAGGGTAAACCAAGTCCTGTACATCTATAGCCCAGCAACAGACTTATATCATTTCCAGGGCTTCTCCACCACCTTTGTCTGTGGCCAAGGAGAGGATGCAGGGGGGAACCCAAGCCCTCCATCTTCTCTGGCTTCCAGCCTAGCAACCTTGTAATAAGTAGCCAAAGTCTGTCTATTCAGACACACCGCTTCCCACCACAGCCAGCCTCTAGGCCTTTCCAGCAGCCCCTTTCCAGGCTCGCTGCTCTACAGAACCCAAAAGGAAAAAGCCCATAGTCCTGGGAACAAAGGACCTGTAAGAGTCCCATGCCAAGCCCAGTGTCTAACAGTGTCTGGTTATCTTCCAACCTCACCTAGGCCTTTCTTCAGTGAGCTCCCACAAAAAAAACCTCTTCCCTACCCCCCCAGCCCACACTGAGCTGGGTTTTTCGCCTTTTAACATCCTCCCTCCAGGCTTGGCCGTTCACAGGTGAAGCAAAGGGAGTTAATTGAGCCCACAGGTTCTCATTAACCCCTTCCCGGGTAGTTGTATTGAGTTCCAGGAAGTGGGCAACTTCCCACTTAGTGCAGGGTTTGTACACTGTATCACGGCCTGAAATAACCTCATTTGAACAGAACCACTGCCACCAATCCTCTCAATTCTGTTTGCAGCCAAAGGGGAAATTATGTTATTTCAGAAACAAGTCAAAGTTTTGCTGCTTGATCACTCCAAAACCTCTGCCTCCCACATACTCTGTCAATGTGCAGCATCTTTTGCATTGCATTTAAAGAATCTCAGAAAAAAATCTGTCAAAACATTTTTTCACACAGAAGTTGACTTTTTCCAACTGCAGAATTTTTCACACATAAAAAGTCCTTTTTCAATGGAAATTTTTGTATGTTCAATGAAAACCTAACATTATTTGACAAAATAATTTAGCTGAAACTTTTCCACAGGAAAAAGATCATTTCCTGGCCAGCTGTAATTGTGTTGCATCAGGGCACTGTAGTATCATCTATGGAATGTATCTGTGATGGCCACCATCTTGGCTGATAGTAGGGATTGAACTGGTGGCCTACAGAGCTAAAAGAATAAAATGTTGCAGCTTAAGCTAAAGGGGCAGGCTCTAAGGTAGAAGGTGGAAAAGACTCACATTCACAAGTTGTTCATGCTCAGCATGGACCAAGTAATATACTCACTAGCAGTCAGTTATATATGCAGTGTCTACTATAAAAATCATATTGCCTTGCAGGGAATGGAAAAGGAATTATCATTTATCACACTTACAGTATGAAAAAACTGTAATTCAAAGCTGCAGCATTTTGCCTTTAGCAGATGCAGTCATAACATTTTTGGTTAAAAATGCATAAATAAATTAGATAAATAGATTAGACAGACAAAGAGATTTAACTATGACTAATAATTAAACAGAGTAGTATGTCTTTACACAATGAGTTCCTTTCAGAGGACCCAGTTTAGGAAAGCATTTAATCACAGGCTTAAATTCATTACTGTTCAGCAAAACACTTAAGCCCATGCTAAACTTTAAGAACATGGTTAAGTACCACATGCTTAAATTTAAACACGAGCTTTAGTACCTTCAAGAATATACATGGACTGATGAATCAGGGCCGTAATTACTAGATATTCAAAAATTAACTGGGCCTTTCTAAACTGTTTCTATATTGTTACCATGAATTACTGGAGCAAAAGGAGTAGCAGATGTAAGCAGAGTCAGGATGAGCTCTACCCTGACATCTGGTGGTGAATTATGGTGGGTGTGGAAAAGAGTTTCAGGCACTGATCATGTTTGCATAGGCACACCCACCCCGCCTAGCATAGCCCACGGCAGCCTAAAATGGTTACTTTGACAGCTGTGGGATCCCCAATTTCTTTGTTATTGGGGCAGGAGGAATAAAGTGTTGTCACCCTGATTATGTGAATGAGGAACTATGAAACTGCCTTATGACAGAGAATCTCTCCATAAAGCAAATAGCACTCGCTAGACAAGGGACATGGGTGCCAAAACCCAGTGAACTGTGTGTGTGAGAGAGAGAGAAAGGGAGGAAGGATGGCGATGGTGGCATGGGCCCCCCTTTTGAGGGCCTGGGGCACTAATTGCACATCCTTCTCTCTCTAATGTTAAAAAGCAAAGCTAATTTTGAATCCTTTAGGAGTCCATCTAGAAGCTGCTGACCTGAATCCATGTTGGGCCAATGGTGCACTGGGGCTCCCCTACTACAAGCTGAAATCACTAAGAGCTGAAACCACTAAAAGAGCTAAGCTTACTGAGCTGAGATCACTGAGTGCTGTGTTAACCAGTGGGGGAGCCTGAAAATCTATTGCTAAGCGGCTGGCAGAGTGGAGCAGTTTGCAGCACGTTGGAGCAGCCCACAGAACACGGAGGGGAGCGGTTTGTGGGGACGGCTGAAGCGGTTCACGGGTTGGCTGGAGGAGCAGCACAGCTGGTGGAGTGGAGCAAGTCGTGGTGAAGGCTGCAGCAGAACTCCACGGAGAGGCGGAGCAGTTGGCCCGGCCCACGTAAGGTGCCCCTTAACACCCTGTGTGTGCCCCCCCCTCATTTCCACCCAGGCTGGGGGGGGGGAACTCTGCAGATAAACTTTTGAACTCTGGGGTGGCACTGACCAGAGACAGAGACTTTTGGGTTGTTGGACTTTGGGGTGATTGGACTTAAGACCCTAAAGGGGAAAGGACATTGCCAAATGTACTTGGAGGTGGGTTTTTTTGCTTATGGTTGGTGTATAGTCCTGTTTGTGGTGTCTCTCCAACGTGATGCCGCATTGTTTCCCTCCTTTATTAAAAGGATTTTGCTACACTCGGACTCTGTGCTTGTGAGTGGGGAAGTATTGCCTCCTAGAGGTGCCCGGGGCGGGAGGTGGTATGTAATTGTCCCAGGTCACTGGGTGGGGGCTCGAGCCGGTTTTGCATTGTGTTATTGAAACGGAACCCCTGGATACTGAACCCGGCCCTTGTTGCTGCCAGCTCAGAGGGGCAGAAGGGTTACACTGATAACATTTCCCTTCTCTGCCTATCATGGTGGTGGTTGTGTTTCTATCCTGGAGGAATTCCAATCAGTTATGCATCCATTCCCAAAGCCTGTTTGCAATGCTCACTGTGCTATTGGGGGGAGGGATAATGCAGTGGTTTGAGCATTAGTCTGTTAAACCTAGGATTGTGAGTTCAATCCTTTAGGGGACCATTTGGGGATTTAGTTAGGGATTGGTCCTGTTTTGAGCAGGAGGCTGGACTAGATGACCTCCTGAGGTCTCTCCCAATCGTGATATTCTATGATCACATAATACAAGTGGTTTGCTTCCTTCAGAACCTCAGGAATTCTACCATGCTCAATATAGCATGACCCTGTTCTAATGGGATCACTGAACCCAAAGGGGATACAGTTAACATGCAACCAGCCTTTGGTTTTGCACTTTTAATGTGTTTATTTAATAAAACTTTTATTATTAATCATCTCAGAAGATTAGGGTTGGAAGAGACCTCAGGAGGTCAACTAATCCAACCCCCTGCTCAAAGCAGGACCAATCCCCAACTAAATCATCCCAGCCAGGGCTTTGTCAAGCTGGCCTTAAA
The DNA here is from genome assembly GCF_020497125.1 of Mauremys mutica. Taxonomy (NCBI): domain Eukaryota; kingdom Metazoa; phylum Chordata; order Testudines; family Geoemydidae; genus Mauremys; species Mauremys mutica. The sequence goes on from NC_059080.1 coordinate 41,577,487, forward strand.
AACCTCTAAGGATAGAGATTCATCACCTCCCTAGGTAACCCATTTCAGTGCTTCACTGCCCTCCTAGTGAAATAGTTTTTTTCTAATATCCAACCTAGACCTCCCACACTGTAACTTGAAACCATTGCTCCTTGTTCTGTCATCTGCCACCACTGAGAACAGCCTAGCTCCATCCACTTTGGAACCCCCCTTCAGGTGGCTGAAGGCTGCTATCAAATCACCCCTCACTCTACTCTTCTGCAGACTAAATAACCCCAGTTCCCTCAGTCTCTCCTCATAAGTCATGTGCCCTAGCCCCTAATCATTTTGGTTGCCCTCTCTCCAATTTGTCCACATCCTTTCTGTAGTGGAGGGCCCAAAACTGGATGCAATACTCCAGATGTGGCCTCACAAGTGCCGAACAGAGGGGAATAATCACTTCCCTCGATCTGCTGGCAATGCTCCTACTAATGCAGCTCAATATACCATTAGCCTTCTTGGCAGCAAAGGCACACCATTGACTCATATCCAGCTTCTCGTCCACTGTAATCCCTGAGTCTTTTTCTGCAGAACTGCCACATAGCCAGTCAGTCCCCAGCATGTAACACTGCATGGGATTCTTCTGTCCTAAGTGCAGGATAACTTGTTCTCCTTGTTGAACCTCATCAAATTTCTTTTGGCCCAATTTTCCAATTTGTCTAGGTCACTCTGGACACTATCCCTACCCTCCAGCATATCTTCCTCTCCCCGCAGCTTAGTGTCATCCACGAACTTGCTGAGGGTGCAATCCATCCCATCATCCAGATCATTAATGAAGATGTTGAACAAAACCAGCACTAGGAACAACCTCTGGAGCACTCCACTTGATACCGGCTGCCAAGTAGACATCGAGCCATTGATCACTACCCGTTGAGCATGACGATCTATCCAGCTTTCTATCCATCTTATAGTCCCTTCATCCAATCCATACTTTTTTAACTAGCTGGCAAGAATACTGTGGGGGACCGTATCAAAAGCTTTGCTAAAGTCAAGATATATCATGTCCACCGCTTTCCCCATATCCACAGAGCCAGTTATCTCATCATAGAAGGCAATCAGGTTGCCCTTGGCGAATCCATGTTGACTGTTCTTGATCACCTTCCTCTCCTCCAAGTACCTTAAAATGGTTTCCTTGAGGACCTGCTCTGTGATTTTTCCAAGGACTGAGGTGAGGCTGACCAGTCTGTAGTTTCCCGGGTTCCCTTTCTTCCCTTTTTTTAAATATGGGCACTATATTTGCCTTTTTCTAATCGTGCAGGACCTCCCCCAATCGCCACGAGTTTTCAGAGATAATGGCCAATGGCTCTACAATAACATCAACCAATTCCCTCAACACCCTCGGATACATTGCATCCGGCCCCATGGACTTGTGCATATCCAGCTTTTTTAAATAGTCCTTAACCTGTTCTTTCACCACTGAGGGCTGCTCACCTCCTCCCCATACTGTGCTGCCCAGTGCAGCAGTCTGGGAGCTGATCTTGTCTTTGAAGACGGAGGCAAAAAAAGCATTGAGTACTTCAGCTTTTTCCACATCATCTGTCACTAGGTTGCCTCCCCCATTCAGTAAGGGTCCCACACTTTCCCTGACTTTCTTCTTGTTGCTAACATACCGTTATAAACCCTCCTTGTTACCCTTCACATCCCTTGCTAGCTGCAACTCCAGTTGTGCTTTGGCCTTCCTGATTACACCCCTGCATGCTCTAGCAATATTTTTATACTCCTCCCTAGTCATCTGTCCAAGTTTTCACTTCTTGTAAGCTTTCTTTTTGTGTTTAAGATCACCGAAGATTTCTCCGTGAAGCCAAGCTGGTCGTGTGCCATATTTGCTATTCTTTCTGCACATCAGGATGGTTTGTTCCTGCTTCTTCAATAAGGCTTCTTTAAAATACAGCCGGCTCTCCTGGACTCCTTTCCCCCTTATGTTAGCCATCCTGATCATCAGTTCCCTGAGGCCTTGTCTACACTACAAGACTATTTCGAATCTACTTAAGTCGAATTTGTGGATTCGACCTTATGAAGTCGAATTTGTGTATCCACAGTAAATACACTAATTCGAATTTCTGAGTCCACAGTAACGGGGCTGGCGTCGACTTTGGAAGCGGTGCACTGTGGGAAGCTATCCCACAGTTCCCGCAGTCCCCGCTGCCCATTGGAATGCTGGATAGAGCTCCCAATGCCTCCTGGGGGAAAAATGTGTCGAGGGTGCTTTTGGGTAACTGTTGTCATTGAACCGTCAATCACGCCCTCCCTCCCTGAAAGCGTCGGCGGGAAATCTGTTCGCGCCCTTCTCTGGTCGGTTACAGCGCGGACGCCACAGCACTGCGAGCATGGAGCCCGCTGCGATCATCGCTGCACTTATGGCCGTTGTCAACTCCTCGCACCTTATCGTCCACCTCTTCCACAGTCAGCTGCTAAGAAATCGGGCGAGGAGGCTCCGGCAGCGCGGTGAGAACAGGAATTCACAGAGTGGCGCAGACCTCTCACAAAGCAGGGTACGCCGCGCCGTGGAGATCATGGTGGCAATGGGTCAAGTTCATGGTGTGGAACGGCGATTCTGGGCCCGGGAAACAAGCACGGACTGGTGGGACCGCATAGTGCTGCAGGTCTGGGATGAATCACAGTGGCTGCGAAACTTCAGGATGCATAAGGGCACTTTCCTTGAACTCTGTGACTTGCTGTCCCCTGCCCTGAAGCGCCAGGACACCCGGATGCGAGCAGCCCGGAGTGTGCAGAAGCGAGTGGCCATAGCCCTCTGGAAACTTGCAACGCCAGACAGCTACCGGTCAGTAGCGAACCACTTTGGCATGGGCAAATCTACCGTGGGGGTTGCTGTGATTGAAGTAGCCCACGCAATCGTTGAGCAACTTCTCTCAAAGGTAGTGACTCTCGGAAACGTCCAGGACATCATAGATGGCTTCGCCGCGATGGGATTCCCAAACTGCGGTGGGGCTATAGATGGGACTCACATCCCTATCCTGGCACCAGCCCACCAGGCCAGCGAGTACATTAACCGAAAGGGCTACTTTTCAATGGTGCTGCAAGCACTGGTAGACCATAGGGGACGTTTTACCAACATATTCGTTGGGTGGGCGGGCAAGGTTCATGACACGCGTGTGTTCAGGAACTCTGGTCTGTTTAAATGCCTCCAGGCAGGTACTTTCTTCCTGGACCACAAAATAACGGTTGGGGATGTGCAGATGCCTACAGTGATCCTCGGGGACCCAGCCTACCCGCTAATGCTCTGGCTCATGAAGCCCTATACAGGTGCCTTGGACAGAGAGAAGGAACTCTTCAACTACCGGCTGAGCAAGTGCAGAATGGTGGTGGAGTGTGCTTTCGGACGTCTCAAGGGGAGATGGCGGAGCTTACTGACTCACTCGGACATCAGCGAAAAGAATATCCCCGTAGTTATTGCTGCTTGCTGTGTGCTCCACAATGTCTGTGAGAGCAAGGGCGAGACCTTTTTGTCCGGATGGGAGGTTGAGGCAAATCGCCTGGCTGCAGTTTACGCTCAGCCAGACACCCGTGCCGAGAGAATATCCCAGCGGGAAGCGCTGTGTATCCGGGAGGCTTTGAAAGCAAGTTTCCTCGGAGAGCAGGGTAACCTATGACTCTCCACTTGCTTTCAAGAGAAACTGACCCTGGGCCTGTGTCTGTATGTGTCGATTTCGATCTGCGGTTACATACCCCGTTCTCCAAGTTTCCCCCACTTCCAAAGCACGTTTTAAAGCAAATTAATTGTAACACTCATTATTAATAAATCTTTGTTTTACTTTGCATTTCTGTTCAGGTGTTGAAACATGGACGCATACTGTGCTGGGCACGGTGTGCACTGATGTACAGACCGCTTGTTCCATAGAGGAATGACATCCTCCTGCTCCTACATAGGTCTCTGGGGTGGGGGACGGTTGCAAGTGGTTGTGGATGAAGGGGAGGGTTTGCAGGAAGGGGTGGGTTTGCAGGAAGGGGCGAATGGTGCCTTCTTTGGATAGGGGTTTGGATGACGGCAGTGGGCTGCGGGTTTGGGCGTAGGAAGGGGTGAGGGGTGTGGGGGAAGGGTGAGTATCTGTCCGTGGATGAGGGCTCTTGTTGGGGCTCAGGGCAGCGGAGAGGCTCGTTGCTACGGTGGAAGTGCATGGTAAGGGCAGCGTGCCTTAACATTAAGGGGGTGGCAGGCGCTAGGACCCTGGACAAGCATACACATCACAGAATGACCCGGGGCAGCATACACCACACAGAGTGACCCTGGTGCCTACTGACTGCAGTGTGTGTGTGCCCTGCAGTTGATCATGGCCCCAAGTCTGTACCCTGGTAATGTAGGCTATACCGTGCAATTATAAATCCCCTCCCCCCCCCATACACAAAAAAATCCTCTGACACGAAAGACGTGACCGAAACAGTGAATAACAGCAAACAGCTTTTAATAATCTAATACACAGTGGGGGGATGAAACTTGGATTTGGGACTGGGTGAGCCTGTAAGGGAAGCACTTCTACAAATTTATAGCGTGAGAGGTGTGTGGTACATTAGCACTATGCAGTGGTGCAGTGACAGTTCTCACGGCCCCTACCGCCCCTCCGTCTTGTACTTTTGGGTGAGGGGGGGGCAGGACTTCTTGGCGGGGGAGGGCGGTTGCAGATACACTGCAGGGGGGCTCTGTCCTCCTGCCTGCGGTCCTGCAGAACATCAACAAGGCGCCGGAGCGTGTCCGTTTGCTCCCTCATTAGCCCAAGCAGCGTTTGAGTCGCCTGCTGGTCTTCCTGCCGCCACCTGTCCTCCCGTTCGATGTGTGTGCGATGCTGTTGACATAGGGTCTCCCTCCACTGTCTCTGCTCTGCCGCCTCGGCTCTGGAGCAGGCCATCAGTTCCGCGAACATCTCGTCCCTAGTCTTTTTCTTTCGCCACCTAATCTGCGCCAGCCTCTGCGAGGGGGATGCCGGGGCAGTCCGGGAAAGAGCCGAAGCTGTGTGATGGGAAAAGTAACTGATTTCCTTGAACAGATACATGTTTGCGAACAGTGAACACAGTCTAGTCAGTTTCTCTGAACAAGACCACACAGGGCAACAAGTCTCACGAGATCTCAGGACAAGTTCGAGATTTCGGAATACGCTCTCATTGGCTGCGGCATTGCACAGGAGAGCGGACAAGTGGGGAGAGACAGCTGAATCCGTCTAGCAGACAGTCCTGGTAAGCCTTACAGTACATTCTGCTTATCAGTTAATGGATAGCTGTGCCCTCCCGCTAAAGGCAATCTGGAAATCATATACTCTGACCCTTTTCCAGCCACTCCCGCCAGTGCACGGGAAAGATCAATGTATGCTTTTCCTATGTGGCCTACAACACGTGGCTGTTAAGCGAGGGTCATTGTTATGCAAAGTAAAAGTCAACCATTCACAACAGTAACAATACACTAATTGCCCTAATTAGATGCAGCATTTCATGAACGAGATCACCCTGATGCGGGTCCCTCGGAGTCACAAAGAGCGGATGCTAAGGGAAGCCCTGCAGAGACCAGGACCATATGCGGCCATGCTTGTGGAGGCGATGATTCCCATCTACATAAGGATGTCCTGGCGCGGAAGAGTGTGCTTCCACGGAGCACCCAACAAGGCACCTCTCCCCAGGAACCTCCTGCGGAGGCTTTTCGAGGACCTAAATGAGACCTTTCTTGAATTGTCCCTGGAGGATTATTGTTCAATCCCTATATGTGTGGACCTACTTTTCATATAGTTTTTCACTGAAAATTTTATATATAGTATTTCTATTTTTTTATACCTGTTTTATAAAAAATAAATGTTTACATGTTTATAGCACTTACCGCCTGATCCTTCCCCTGATTCAGAGTCCGGGTTAACGGCCGGGGAGGGTTGGTAGGGGATCTCTGTGAGGGTGATGAAGAGATCCTGGCTGTCAGGGAAAGCGGTATTGTGTTCGCTGTCGCCTGCGCCGTCCTCCACAGACCCTTCCTCATCTTCCCCATCGGCGAACATTGAGGAGGAACTGTCCAGGTTCACTATGCCATCCACTGAGTCCACGGTCACTGGTGGGGCAGTGGTGGCAGACCCACCTAGAATGGCATGCAGTGCCTCGTAGAAGCGGCATGTCTGGGGCAGGGCTCCGGAGCGTCCGTTTGCCGCTCTGACTTTTTGGTAGCCTTGTCTCAGGTCCTTGATTTTCACGCGGCACTGCATTGCATCCCGGCTGTATCCTTTCTCTATCATTGCTTTGGAGACCTTCTCGAAGCTCTTTGCATTCCGCTTGCTGGAGCGCAGCTCCGACAGCACAGACTCCTCGCCCCACACACCGATCAGATCCAGGACTTCCCGGTCTGTCCATGCTGGGGACCTCTTTCTATTCTTGGATTGGCCGGACTCCTCTGCTGGAGAGTTCTGCATCGTTGCAGGTGCTGCGGAGCTCGCCCCGATGTCCAGCCAGGACGTCAGATTCAAAGTGCCCAGACAGGAAAATGAATTCAAATTTTCCTCGGTAATTTCCTGTGTGGCTGGTCAGAGAATCCAAGCTCCGACTGCTGTCCAGAGCGTCAACAGAGTGGTGCACTGTGGGATAGCTCCCGGAGCTACTAAGTTCGATTTGCATCCACACCTAGCCTAATTCGAGCTAGCCATGTCGAATTTAGCGTTACTCCACCTGTTGGGGTGGAGTAACGAATTCGAACTAAAGAGCCCTCTAGTTCGAATTAAATGGCTTCCTGGTGTGGACGGTTGAGCGGTTAGTTCGAATTAACGCTGCTAAATTCGAATTAAAGTCCTAGTGTAGACCAGGCCTGAGGGAGTGAAAGTCTGCTTTTCTGAAGTTCAGGGTCCATATTCTGCTGCTCTCCTTTCTTCCTTTTGTCAGGATCCTAAACTCAACCATCTCATGGTCATTGCTGCCCAGATTGCCACCCACTTCTACTTCCCCTACCAATTCTTCCCTGTTTGTGAGCAGCAGGTCAAGAGGATCCTGGCTCCTAGTTAGTTCTTCCAGCACTTGCAACAAGAAGTTGTCTCCCCACACTCTCCAAAAACTTCCTGGATGAAATGAGGGCAGCAATATTTACTTACCTCACAGAAGGTTTGTTAATTAGTATTTGTACAGTGCTTTTAAGATAATCGGATGAAAGGCACTAGAGAAGAACACAGTATGCTCATGAATACTGGGACTGGGGAAGATATGCAAGAGGCTAATGCAGTAGCTTGGCTTTCACTAGGCGCGTATAAGACACGTGCTCTGGGTGGCAGTTGCAGTTTGAGCTATGGTCACAATTTTAAGTGCCATAACTTTTTATTAAATTTAATTTTATTAAATGAACCAGCCATCACTAAGACAAGGGTGCTATGTTTAATTTTCCTGACTCATCCATTTGGGTGACTAACATGTGTTTGGTTTATTTTAGTCCTGAATGTGAGGTGTGCCGCTGTCGTGGCAATGGGTGCTATACACAATCAAATAGACACATGCAAATACAACTCTATGGAATATCCTGAATGATTCAAGATAAAAACATTTCTGGCTCTTCTATCTATGGTTCTGTGCTTATCATGAATCAAATTTGCCCTAGTGCAGAAGGCCAGGAAGACACCAGGGTATGTCTACATTGCAGTTGGGAGCATGCATCCCGGCCCAGGTAGACAGACTTGTTCTAGCTCCACTCGAGCTAGGGGCTAAAAATAGCAGTGTGAACACTGCAGCATGGGTGTTGTTCCAGGTTTGCCACCCACATATGGACCCAGGGCGTCAGACTGGTTGGTTCTCCATCAGCTAGCCTGTGTCACCTCCCATACTGCAACAGCCACACAGCTATTTTAGTGCACTGGCTCAGTGGAACTAGTGTGTGTCTATCAACCCAGGCTGGGAGCCACACTTCCAGTGTGAGTGCAGATATACTCCAAGGCTCCATTTAAGCCTTCAGATCAGATGTGATCTTTACCCCCAAATGAATCAAATCAGAGAAGCAGGTGGATAGGAGAGGGTGGAAATTCTATTTACAACATAACAGCCGAGTGTTGGGAAAGAAATGGCAAAAATGATGCCTTTGTAAAATATTGATTGTCCCAAGATTAGGGTGAGGTTTTCAAATATACATAAGTGACTATGAAGTAGACCTACTGGAAAAGCAGGAACCATTTTTTGTGAAATTTTCATTAAACACCCATGCCTTTTTCTTACTGAAAAATTTCCCAACTTGAATTTTATTGACCATCTCATTCACAAGTTCCACTGACTGTCACAATTTTGGACAGTCCCTTTTTCATCCCGGCCTCTTCAGTTCTACCAACCCTGGCATCGTTCTAAGGCATGGTGGAAAAAGTTCCTCCCAAGCACAGAAGTCCTTCTGTTACAGTGAGTGCGGGATCTGGCTTCTCTAGGGGTGGTGGAACAATGCATCATTGCACTAATGGAATCCATCACAGGCTTTGAAACCTTCTGGGGTCACTGAGAGCTGGAACCAGTGACCCTTCACTCCTGCTGCTTGTTCGTGCAATGAAAGATCAGGAAAAGTCTACAGTTTATTTCTGTTATTCAACTTAGGGAAGTAAAATGAATCATCCAATCTTATGGGAACTGCACTACCCGATAGGAAATATCTCAGTATCTAACACACCCAATGTAATCAGGAGCTGGGCTGAGCAAATCCTGTAGGGCTAGGTTCAAGTGGGTCACACAAGGTACACAATAGAAGGAATGTTTCATAGGTAGATTTGTATGCCAGGAAAAAAAACATCTTCCTATAAATGCTGCAGGCTACGTGTTTGAGAGTAGCTATGAATTAGACATGAAAATCTCAGTTAGGGAAAGAAGGTGCCAGCTGATACTAGGGCACAGCTCACCTTCCCATGACCAGGGCAGGGAATGCAAAGCAATGACACCAGCAGCTCTTAGTTAGAAAGAGAAAAAGTAAGAAACAAAGAAAAGCCCTGGCAAGGACAGATCCTGCACTGGAAGCCTGTCCCTACCTGCTCAATCAATTCTACCTGGCACTGATCCTGGGATCAAATGGGGCAAAGAGGAGGAGAAAGAGGTGGGAGACTATAAATGAGTTTGCTCACCACTAGGCACCCCCTTGTGGCCGGGCAGAAGGCGCCCCCTTGTGGGGTTAGGAAGAAGTTTCTCCTATGGGTAGATTATTCCATACCTGCCTGCCACAGGTGTTTCTTGACTCTTCTCTTGAAGTAGCTGGTGCTGGCGATTCTGACATTCCAACCCCCTTGTTCCCCACAACCCAACTCTACTCCACTGATAAGATGTCAGCAAGCATTTACTCAATGGCCAGGAAGATTCTCAGCCTCTAGATGAGAAAAGCTTATATTCCTTCCAAACCTTTAGGTATTTAAATGCTTATTATAATAACTTTGGGTTTTCTTGTTAGCCATATAAATGCCTATTTTTTCTTTAAGTCCTGATAGTCCTTGGCCCCAATGGTCTCTTGTGGCAATGAGTTCCACAGGCCAACTGTGCATTCTGAGAAAAGCATTTCCTTTTAACAATAGCAGATATGCTCAGTCTCACCCAAGACTTCAGTGACAGCACCTCTGCTGGGCTAGTTCATGAACTATGCAGGGCCAGGCCTGATTAATACTTGGATGGAAGCTTGACCAGACACAGATACACTTAGCAGCTTTTGCTAAGAGATTAATCAGAGCTGGCTTATAGTTCTTTCCTTCTGACATACAAGCAAACACTGGGCTACGTCAGATACCACCAAGTGGTTTCTATTGAGCTGTTAGTAATTGCTTATTGTCACAGTTTCAGGGGAACTTCCCCTCCCTGCTCCACTCCAGGAATACCCTCTCTGGTCTCCATCCATCCCCTGTCTCTGGGCAGGGATGACCCTTGTGCCACTTTCTTCTGATCACAGGTTTTAAGGCTGCACAGCTCCCTACCTTAGACTGGCTTGCTGGCGATATCACGGTGTAATAGCTAGTATCTGTGCACTGCTTCCTCTCCAAGAGATATTGCCAGCAGTTACAAATAACCACACTGCTCTTTATAAAGAAGCACATTCATTCTGAAGGCAAAAGCATGAACAAGAAAATATATGAAAAAAAAAAACCAAGAAAAGTTCCTATACACACGCTAAAAGCTTGCCAGAGGTCACCCATTGGTTATATAGGGCCCCAGTAGGCCACAGTTTTCCAACTGTTCTGCAATGGTTGAGATCCTCCCCGGACAGGTCCTGTCTGTTGCTGGAAAAAAAGAAATCCAAGTCAGTTTAAATGCAGCCTTTTAAAGCCAAAAGCCCTTTCTTTTTCTGTCAGTCTCTGGAAAACCCAGTTTGAACCAGGATGTGCAAGCCTCCACAGGCGGTGGCAATCCTCTGGAAGCATTACAACCTGAGTAACACTTTAATCAGCTCCCACCACTCCCCACCCCATCTCACTCCCCCACACACACTTTTTAGTTCCCAGCAGAGCCGTGATAACCCTCCTGCCGGGAGTTGCATACAATCCCTGGCCCATAGATAGGAAGATATTCTCCTTTGTTATAATCACAGTGTACTTTATCAAAGGAGTAAAACACATGAACTATTCAAAATATATCTGGTTTCCATGGCCAACCTTATGGTTGGGTGCTGTGGGCAACTGCCCAGGTGCCATGGTTAAGAGGCTGCAGAAGGGTTGTGCCCATCTAGGGAGCCAGAGGAAGGGATAAAGAGGGGTTCATGACAGCAGCCAGGGGTTCACACGCATCCCCTCTCTGCCCTCCCGGCAGTGTGACTCCTGCAGCACCACCGCCATGCCACCAGCTGCTGCTCTGCCACAGTTGCTGCTCTCCCACCATCCAGCATAGAGGTAAAGGGAAGGGGAGGACACAGAGTATCACTCCCTGCCTGGGCTTTGGAGTTCAGAGGCAGCTTGGGCACCCACAGGGCCAGGGAGGTGGGGATAAGACCCACTGAGCGGCTGCCTATTGCTTGGGGAGCAATACATAAAGGTGCCAAAGAAAGTTCGCCTCATTTGCCCTAAGGCTGGTTCTGCTGGTTTCATAGACCCTCAGTTACTCATTGCATGAAACTAAGCGTATTTAAAAGATGTTGATCAGGCTGATGTAATAGGATCTAATTCATTTTAAATTATTATGATTCATGTTATGCTGTGATGTCAGAATACATAAATACTGCTGTGATGAGCAGTATAGAAAATCCTGCAGTAGATAAATGTTATTTATTACTCTTCCCCCCCCCCAAAAAAATGTATAGCTCCAAAGAGTATGTAGAGCGTCACAAAACATACAAAAAGAACAGAAGTACTTGTGGCACCTTAGAGACTAACAAATTTATTTCAGCATAAGCTTTCGTGAGCTACAGCTCACTTCTTCGGATGCATAGAATGGAACACACAGACAGGAGATATTTATACATACAGAGAACATGAAAAGGTGGATGTATGCTCATCTCAATTGATTAGATAAGATAGCTCATCTCAATTGATTAGACTCTTCCTGTTGGTATGCATACTTCCACCTTTTCATGGTCTCTGTATGTATAAATATGTATAAATATCTCCTGTCTGTGTGTTCCATTGTATGCATCCGAAGAAGTGGGCTGTAGCTCACGAAAGCTTATGCTGAAATAAATTTGTTAGTCTCTAAAGTGCCACAAGTACTCCTGTTCTTTTTGCGGATACAGACTAACACAACTGCTACTCTGAAACAAAACATACAAATCTTAGTTCCATTTAAATCAATGGCCAAACTCTCATTGATTTCAATACGACAATGTTCCAGCCCTAAGAGATTATATATAACTGGGTGAGTATACAAAAGAAATCGTAGTGTGGTTTAATGGGAACGGCAAAACAAGTTACCAGGAAGTCACTTTGTATAGTCAACATCAGAACCTGGATAGTAACTCCTCCACTTGAAGATATTCTCAGGAGTTGCTGAACTATATTTACAACCCAAGGGCAAGCGGTCTGCACCCAGAGAGTAGTCCTACAGGCTGGTGTTATTAGGGAACAACACAGCCAGGCAGTGATGAGCTGCCAAAATCTTAACAACGGGTTCCCTATAAAAAGTTCTGATTTAACAACGGGTTCCCTATAAAAAGTTCTGATTTAAGGGATGTGCGACAGCATGTATTTTTTGTACCAATAGGGTTACCATACGTCCATATTTTCCCAGGAGGTGATTAAGAACGGAAAAGCCTGACATGTCCAGGAAAATACAGATGTATTTTAACCCTACCTAAAGTTCTTTTTTACAAAGATGGGGCTGAACTAGAAATGAGCTCCATTTCACATGTGTGGGTGGTGATCAGGGACAGTCTCAATTTTTGGGTCTTTTTCTTATATAGGCTCCTATTACCCCTCACCCCCGTCCCGATTTTTCACACTTGCTGTCTGGTCACTCTAGGGTGTGCATATGTGTGGGTCCCAGCTGCTCCCTGCCCCCCCCTCATTAAAGCAGGTGTGCAGGGTTACTGCCCTGGGAACTGCAGGGCACCAGTGGATGTGGGGCTGGCTGCAGATAGGGGCGTGGGGCAGGGCTAGCTGGAGGCAGGGAGTGACACGGGCTGGCTGTGGGCAGGTGATGCAGACGGGCGGGCTGCGGGTGGCTGTGGGCAGGGGGTGGCTGTGGCAGGGGCTGCAGGCAGAGGCTGGCTGCGGGCAGAGGGTGGCTGTGGCAAGGGCTGGCTGCGGGCAGAGGGCGGCTGTGGCAAGGGCTGGCTGCGGGTGGCTGTGGGCAGGGGGTGGGGCAGAGGGCGGCTGTGGGCAGGGGCTGGCTGTGGGCAGGGGGGTGGCTGCGGGCAGGGGGTGGCTGGGGCTGGCTGGGGGCAGGGGCTGGCTGTGGGCAGGGGCTGGCTGCGGGCAGGGGCTGGCTGTGGGTGGCTGTGGGCAGGGGGTGGGGCAGGGGGCGGCTGTGGGCAGGGGGGTGGCTGTGGGTGGCTGGGAGCAGGGGCTGGCTGCGGGCAGGGGGTGGCTGTGGGTGGCTGGGGGCAGGGGCTGGCTGGGGGTGGCTGTGGGCGGGGGGGGCTGTGGGCAGGGGGCGGCTGCGGGTAGCTGCGGGCAGGGGGGTGGCTGGGGGCAGGGGGTGGCTGGGGGGGGCGGGGGGCAGGGGCTGGCTGTGGGACGGGGGTGGCTGGGGGTGGCTGTGGGCGGGGGGGGCTGTGGGCAGGGGGCGGCTGCGGGTAGCTGCGGGCAGGGGGGTGGCTGGGGGCAGGGGGTGGCTGGGGGTGGCTGGGGGCAGGGGCTGGCTGTGGGAAGGGGGTGGCTGGGGGTGGCTGTGGGCAGGGGCTGGCTGGGGGTGGCTGGGGGCAGGGGCTGGCTGTGGGCAGGGGCTGGCTGGGGGTGGCTGGGGGCAGGGGGTGGCTGGGGGTGGCTGGGGACAGGGGGTGGCTGTGGGCAGGGGGGGTGGCTGGGGGCAGGGGCTGGCTGTGGGTGGCTGGGGGCAGGGGCTGGCTGGGGGTGGCTGGGGGCAGGGGGTGGCTGTGAGCAGGGGCTGGCTGGGGGCAGGGGCTGGCTGGTGGTGGCTGGGGGCAGGGGGTGGCTGCGGGCAGGGGCTGGCTGGGGACAGGGGCTGGCTGGGGACAGGGGCTGGCTGGGGGTGGCTGGGGACAGGGGGTGGCTATGGGCAGGGGCCGGCTGGGGGTGGCTGGGGGCAGGGGCTGGCTGCGGGCAGGGGCTGGCTGGGGGTGGCTGGGGGCAGGGGGTGGCTGGGGGTGGCTGGGGGCAGGGGGTGGCTGGGGTGGCTGTGGGCAGGGGCTGGCTGGGGGCAGGCAAGGCGGGGGAGGGGCGCAGATACTCACACGGGGGGGCTGGGGGCAGGGGGGGTGGCTGTGGGCAGGGGCCGGCTGGGGGTGGCTGGGGTGGCTGGGGGCAGGGGCTGGCTGGGGGCAGGGAAGGCGGGGGAGGGGCGCAGATACTCACACAGGGGGGGGGGCTGAGAGCAGCAGGACGCAGCCGGGGACTCACCAGGCAGCAGCAGCAGGAGCCCCAGGGCCAGAGGTCCAAAGAGCAGGAGCAGCAACAGGGCCAGGAGGCAGCTCACATGGCTCTCGCAGCACAGCGCAGCGCCTCCCGGCGGCCGGGAGGAGGAATTACAGGCTTCCCAGGCAGAGCCCATCAAAGCTTCCCTCGCAGGGAAGCTAGTTAACAAGCGGTTCTAAAACCACTTCTAAATTTAACAACGGGTTCGTGCGAACCGGCTCCAGCTCACCCCTGCAGCCAGGTCTCCAGAACCACTCTGGGGGAACCTTAGAAAATGCTGATCCCAGCTAGAGATGGGACCCATTTTGTGCAGGCTGCCTCCTGTTGTGTTGAAACATTCAGCTGTGTAGACTGCAGGGTGTGTGGATGGGAGTAGGGGTTGTTGCACAGCCCACGTCAGGACATGATGGGAGGTAGTTCAGAGGATGCCTTTCTTATTAGAGTTTGCACCGGGAAGGAAAAGCAAGCACAGTGACAGAACAACAACATAGGTCTAAGAACATAAGAACAGCCATATCAGGTCAGACCAAAGGTCCATCTAGCCCAGTATCCTGTCTACCGACAGTGGCCAATGCCAGGTAACCAGAGGGAGTGAACCTAACAGGCAATGATCAAGTGATCTCTCTCCTGCCATCCATCTCCACCCTCTGACAAACAGAGGCTAGGGACACCATTCCTTACCCGTCCTGGCTAATAGCCATTTATGGACTTAACCACCATGAATTTATCCAGTTCTCTTTTAAATGCTGTTATAGTCCTAGCCTTCACAACCTCCTCAGGTAAGGAGTTCCACAAGTTGACTGTGCACTGCGTGAAGAAGAACTTCCTTTTATTTGTTTTAAACCTGTTGCCTATTAATTTCATTTGGTGACCCCTAGTTCTTGTATTATGGGAATAAGTAAATAACTTTTCCTTATCCACTTTCTCCACATCACTCATGATTTTATATACCTCTATCATATCCCCCCTTAGTCTCCTCTTTTCCAAGCTGAAGAGTCCTAGCCTCTTTAATCTTTCCTCATATGGGACCCTCTCCAAACCCCTAATCATTTTAGTTGCCCTTTTCTGAACCTTTTCTAGTGCTAGAATATCTTTTTTGAGGTGAGGAGACCACATCTGTACACAGTATTCAAGATGTGGGCGTACCATGGATTTATATAAGGGCAATAATATATTCTCAGTCTTATTCTCTATCCCTTTTTTAATGATTCCTAACATCCTGTTTGCTTTTTTGACCACCTCTGCACACTGCGTGGACATTCTCAGAGAACTATCCACGATGACTCCAAGATCTTTTTCCTGACTCGTTGTAGCTAAATTAGCCCCCATCATATTGTATGTATAGTTGGGGTTATTTTTTCCAATGTGCATTACTTTACATTTATCCACATTAAATTTCATTTGCCATTTTGTTGCCCGATCACTTAGTTTTGTGAGATCTTTTTGAAGTTCTTCACAGTCTGCTTTGGTCTTAACTATCTTGAGCAGTTCAGCATCGTCTGCAAACTTTGCCACCTCACTGTTTACCCCTTTCTCCAGATCATTTATGAATCAGTTGAACAGGGTTGGTCCTAGGACTGACCCTTGGGGAACACCACTAGTTACCCCTCTCCATTCTGAGAATTTACCATTAATTCCTACCCTTTGTTCCCTGTCTTTTAACCAGTTCTCAATCCATGAAAGGACCTTTCCTTTTATCCCATGACAGCTTAATTTACGTAACAGCCTTTGGTGAGGGACCTTGTCAAAGGCTTTCTGGAAATCTAAGTATACTATGTCCACTGGATCCCCCTTGTCCACATGTTTGTTGACCCCTTCAAAGAACTCTAATAGATTAGTAAGACACGATTTCCTTTTACAGAAACCATGTTGACTATTGCTCAACAGTTTACGTTTTTCTATGTGTCTGACAATTTTATTCTTAACTATTGTTTTGACTAATTTGCCCAGTACCGACATTAGACTTACCAGTCTGTAATTGCCGGGATCACCTCTAGAGCCCTTTTTAAATATTGGCGTTACATTAGCTAACTTCCAGTCATTGGGTACAGAAGCCGATTTAAAGGACTGGTTACAAACCTTTGTTAATAGTTCTGCAACTTCACATTTGAGTTCTTTCAGAACTCTTGGCTGAATGCCATCTGGTCCCGGTGACTTGTTACTGTTGAGTTTATCAATTAATTCCAAAACCTCCTCTAGTGACACTTCAATCTGTGACAGTTCCTCAGATTTTTCACCTACAAAAGCCGGCTCAGGTTTGGGAATCTCCCTAACATCCTCAGCCGTGAAGACTGAAGGAAAAAATCCATTTAGTTTCTCCGCAATGACTTTATCATCTTTAAGTGCTCCTTTTGTATCTCAATCATCAAGGGGCCCCACTGGTTGTTTAGCAGGCTTCCTGCTTCTGATGTACTTAAAAAACATTTTGTTATTACCTTTGGAATTTTGGGCTAGCCGTTCTTCAAACTCCTCTTTGGCTTTTCTTATTACACTCTTGCACTTAATTTGGCAGTGTTTATGCTCCTTTCTATTTGCCTCACTAGGATTTGACTTCCACTTTTTAAAGGAAGCATTTTTATCTCTCACTGCTTCTTTTACATGGTTGTTAAGCCACAGTGGCTCTTTTTTAGTTCTTGTACTGTGTTTCTTAATTTGGGGTATACATTGAAGTTGGGCCTCTATTATCGTGTCTTTAAAAAGCGCCCATGTAGCTTGCAGGGATTTCACTTTAGTCTTCATCATCTTCATCATCTGGACCCATGGGAAGGAGACTCTGGAAAAATTCCACCACGATTTCAACAGCTTCCACCCCACCATCAACCTCAGCCTGGACCAATCTACACAGGAGGTCCACTTCCTAGACACTACGGTGCAAATAATTGATGGTCACATTAACACCACCCTATACCGAAAACCTACCGACCGCTATGCCTACCTTCATGCCTCCAGCTTCCATCCCGGCACACCACAAGATCCATTGTCTACAGCCAAGCACTGAGGTACAACCGCATCTGCTCTAACCCCACAGACAGAGACCAACACCTACAAAATCTCCACCAAGCATTCTCAAAACTACAGTACCCGCACGAGGAAATAAGGAAACAGATCAACAGAGCCAGACGTGTACCCAGAAGCCTCCTACTGCAAGACAAACCCAAGAAAGAAACCAACAGGACTCCACTGGCCATCACATACAGTCCCCAGCTAAAACCCCTCCAGCGCATCATCAGGGATCTACAACCCATCCTGGACAATGATCCCACACTTTCACAGGCCTTGGGTGGCAGGCCAGTCCTCGCCCACAGACAACCTGCCAACCTGAAGCATATTCTCACCAGTAACTGCACACCGCACCATAGTAACTCTAACTCAGGAACCAATCCATGCAACAAACCTCGATGCCAACTCTGCCCGCATATCTACACCAGCGACACCATCACAGGACCTAACCAGATCAGCCACACCATCACCGATTCATTCACCTGCACGTCCACCAATATTATATATGCCATCATATGCCAGCAATGCCCCTCTGCTATGTACATCGGCCAAACTGGACAGTCTCTAAGGAAAAGGATAAATGGACACAAATCAGATATTAGGAATGGCAATATACAAAAACCTGTAGGAGAACACTTCAACCTCCCTGGCCACACAATAGCAGATCTTAAGGTGGCCATCCTGCAGCAAAAAAACTTCAGGACCAGACTTCAAAGAGAAACTCTCATGCCTCCAGCTTCCATCCCGGACACACCACACGATCCATTGTCTACAGCCAAGCTCTAAGATACAACCGTATTTGCTCCAATCCCTCAGACAGAGATAAACACCTACAAGATCTCTATCAAGCATTCTTAAACCTACAATACCCACCTGCTGAAGTGAAAAAACAGATTGACAGAGCCAGAAGAGTACCCAGAAGCCACCTACTACAGGACAGGCCTAAAAAAGAAAATAACAGAACACCACTAGCCATCACTTACAGCCCCCAACTAAAACCTCTCCAGCGCATCATCAAAGATTTACAACCTATCCTTAGAGATGATCCCTCACTCTCACAGATCTTGGGAGACAAGCCAGTCCTCGCTTATAGACAGCCTCCCAACCTGAAGCAAATACTCACCAGCAACCGCACACCATACAACATAAACACTAACCCAGGAACCTATCCTTACAACAAAGCCCGATGCCAGCTCTGTCCACATATCCATTCAAGTGACACCATCATAGGACCTAATCACATCAGACACGCCATCAGGGGCTCATACACCTGCACATCTACCAGCGTGATATATGCCATCATGTGCCAGCAATGCCCCTCTGCCATGTACATTGGCCAAACCGGACAGTCTCTACGCAAAAGAATAAATGGACACAAATCTGACATCAGGAATCATAACATTCAAAAACCAGTAGGAGAACACTTCAACCTCTCTAACCACTCAGTGACAGACTTGAAGGTGGCAATTTTGCAACAAAAAAACTTCAAAAACAGACTCCAAAGAGCAACTGCTGAACTTGAATTAATATGCAAACTAGATACTATTAACTGTGGGTTAAACAAAGACTGGGAATGGTTGGGTCATTACACCAATTGAATCTATTTCCCTATGTTAAGTTCTCCTCACACCTTCTATGGGCCATCTTAATTGTCACTTCAAAAAGTTTTTTTCCTCCTGCTAACGATAGCTCATCTCAATTGATTAGACTCTGCCTGTTGGTATGCATACTTCCACCTTTTCATGTTCTCTGTATGTATAAATATCCCCTGTCTGTGTGTTCCATTCTATGCATCCGAAGAAGTGAGCTGTAGCTCACGAAAGCTCATGCTTAAATAAATTTGTTAGTCTTTAAGGTGCCACAAGTACTCCTGGTTTTTTTGCTGAGCTCCAGTTCATCTGCAAATTTGACACCATCAGCTCAGGATTAAACAAAGACTGTGAATGGCTTGCCAACTACAGAACCAGTTTCTCCTCTCTTGGTTTTCACTCAACTGCTAGAACAGGGCCTCATTGTCCCTGATTGAACTAACCTCGTTATCTCTAGCTTGCTTCTTGCTTGCATATATAAACCTGCCCCTGGAAATTTCCACTACTTGCATCCGAAGAAGTGGGTATTCACCCACGAAAGCTCATGCTGCAAAACGTCTGTTAGTCTATAAGGTGCCACAGGATTCTTTGCTGCTTCTACAGAACCAGACTAACACGGCTACCCCTCTGACACTTGACACTTTAGTCACTGTACCTTTTAACTTCTGTTTAACTAACCACCTCATTTTTGTTTAGTTCCCCTTTTTGAAATTAAATGCCACAGTGTTGGGCTGTTGAGATGTTCTTCCCACCAGAGGGATGTCGCACTGAGGTTACCTCTCCGGTGGAGGGAATTCCAGTTGCTAGGAAAAGGCAGGTGTTAGTAATGGGAGATTCGATCATTAAAAATGTAGATAGCTGGGTTTGTGATGACCAGGAGAACCGTATGGTGACTTGCCTGCCTGGTGCAAAGGTTGCGGATCTCTTGAGGCATCTAGACAGACTTATGTGTAGTGCTGGGGAGAAGCTGGTGGTTGTGGTACATGTAGGTACCAATGACATAGGGAAGGGTAGGAGAGATGTCCTGGAGGCCAAATTTAGGCTGCTAGGGAAGAGACTGAAATCCAGGACCTCTAGGGTGGCATTCTCAGAAATGCTCCCAGTTCCATGTGCAGGGCCAGGTAGGCAGGCAGAGCTTCATGCATGGATGAGATGATGGCGTAGAGAGGAGGGGTTTACATTCATTAGGAACTTGGGAAACTTTGGGGATTGGGGGAGCCTATACAGGAGAGATGGGCTCCACCTAAACCAAAGTGGAACCAGACTGCTGGCACTTAACATTAAAAAGGTTGTAGAGCAGTTTTTAAACTAGGAGATGGGGAACAGCCGACTGCTGCAGAGGAGCATGTAGATCGGACACAGACTTCTCTTAGAGGAGAGTCTATTGATAGAGAATCTTCAGGTTATAGTAAGGAGCAGAGGATGGAAGAGGATAATGTAAGGGCCAGATCAGATGATAATCATTCACATAAAAAAGAATCTGACACATCAGAAAAGGGCAGACAAATAAACAGTGACAAGTTTTTAAAGTGCTTGTACACAAATGCCAGAAGTCTAAAGAATAAGATGGGTGAACTAGAGTGCCTTGTGATAAAGGAGGATATTGATATAATAGGCATCACAGAAACTTGGTGGAGTAGTTCTACTTGTGTCTGCAGAGTAGTTCTATTTGTGATTGCATTCCAGTGGGAGGGGAGTGTAGCCCGTCACTAAGTTGGCACCCCACGGCAGTCACAATAATGTCATTCTTCAACAGCACCATCACAATCATACTTGTTGCTTGTAGATGGCAGCACTTTTTCACCTGTAGTATAAAAATATTTTGCAGTGGGGGAGATGTCCTTCACAGTGTTTTACAAATGAGACAACAAATGCACAAAGGCATGAAGTGGTTTGCCCAAAGTCACCCAGCCCATCACAGTAGAACATAGGAATGCAGGAATTGCCAGATTGGATCAGACCTGCACAATTGTCTGGTTAGAGCGGAGGGAAATTTTTTGGCCAAAACATTTTTCATGAAAAATAGACAGATTCGGGTAGATCCGAACATTTTGCAAATTGGTGTCTGTTGTAGGAGCAGCAGTGATCTGTATGCTCTGTATAACCTGTATGCTCAAAAGGTCTGTTACGTGCCCCCCGCCTCCCTTGTCTCCTCTCCCTCTTTGAATACCTGTGAAGTGGCTTTTCCCCACCCATCCCTCCTGGAGTGCTTGTGGGATGAATAGGCTGCTTAAACAGCTGGAAGATCAGTAGAGCTCCTAGATAGACAAGATGTCTGGGACTCTAATTAGGCAGTGCTCACACACCCAGTGCATGGACACTGGCTGAGGTGGAGTGTGACCAACCAGACGCAGCCAAGTCATCTCTAGTCGCAGGCCATGAGGAGCAGGTCCTCAAAAGGGGAAGGGGCCATGTGCTCAGCAGTGCACTCACAAGCTTGTACCTCCTGTGGAGGCCCTTCGCCCAGACCGCCTGGCCCGTGGTTTGCTGCGTTGCATTCCATCGTGCCTCGGGAAGACTTACCTTCATCACACCATCCATCATTGTGCTGTGGGACACTTACCTTGAAGGATCCTGACATCTCCAGTGCCGTGCCTGTCCTGGGAGTGAGAGTATGCGAGTGTGAGTGTGACACCACCCCCCTCCCACGCCCGCTTTGAGTTTGGCTATCAATATAATAAACGTGCTACTTTCTGCCAAACTCTGGTGGGTCATTAGTCCTCCCTAAGCTTACTAGCTGACCCAGTTTGTTTTGGTCCAAAATAAACCTAAAAGAATAAAAAAAAACCCAAAACATTTTGATTTGACATCAAATGTAAAAGATTTTTAAAAGCTCAAAAATTAAGTGAAGCTTTTTGTAAGACCCAAAATGAATATTTTTTCAACTTTTAGGTGGCCAAAATTTTTGAAACTATCTTGTTTTAGATAGAGCCCAAATAATCTCCCCCTCACCCCCGATTATTTGGAAATGCTGGTGAATTGAAAAGTCAGTTATTTGCACAGCAATACATGTAGTCCACTAGCCTGTCTCTGCCAGTGACCAGTACCAGCTGCTTCAGCGGAGGGTGCAGGAACCCCTTCCATTGTGACGCTTTCTTCCTGACTCCCCATTAGTTAGACACTGGCTTGTGCCCTGAAGCTGAAGGGTTTAGATCAGGGGTCTCAAAACACGCAGCCCGCGGGGTTATTTTCTGCGTCCCTGCCCCCGGTGCGCGTCAGGACGGAGCCCGCCCCCTGAACCCCTCCTGCAGCTGAACCCCCTGCCCTTAACCCCCTGGCACCCTCTGCACCCCGACCCCCTGCTGCACCCCGCACTCCTCCTGCACCCCAACCCAGGGGCGGCTCCAGGCACCAGCACGCCAAGCGCGTGCCTGGGACAGCAAGCCACGGGGGCGCTCTGCCGGTCGCCACGAGGGTGACAGGCAGGTTGCCTTCGGCAGCATGCCTTTGGAGGGTCTGCTGGTCCCGTGGCTTCGGCGGACCTCCTGCAGGCGTGCCGCCGAATCTGCGGGACCGGGGACCTCCCGCAGGCAAGCTGCCGAAGGCAGCCTACCTGACATGCTTGGGGCGGCAAAATACCTAGAGCTGCCCCTGCCCCAACCCACTGCCCTGAGCCCCCGCTGCACCCCTCCTGCATCCCAATCCACTGCCCTGAGACCCCTGATGCACCCCTCCTGCACCCAGACCCCCTGCCCTGAGCCCCCTGCTGCACCCTGCACCCCAACTGCCTTCTCTAAACCCCTGCTGCACCCCGCACCCCTACTGCACCCACCCAACCCCCTGCCCTGAGCCCCCTGCCGCCCCCTGACCCCTGACCCCCTGCCCTGAACCCCCTGCTGCACCCCACACCCTCCTGCACCCCAACCCCCTGCCCTGAGCCCCCTACTGCACCCCACACCCCAACTCCCTGCCCTGAGCCCCCACCACACCCCACACCCCTCCTGCACCCCCCTGGCGGCAGGGAGGGGCGGAGTTGGGGTGACGATTTCAGAGAAGGGGTGGGAAGAGGCAGGACAGGGGCGGGGCCTCATGGAAGGGGTGGATTGGAGGCAGGGCTGATGGCGGTGGGGTGGAGGTGTCAGTAAATGCGGCCCTCAGGCCAATGTGCTAGTCCTCATGTGGCCCTCATGGTCATTTGAGTTTGAGACCCCTGGTTTAGATCCCCTCCAAAGTGACCTGAGAGCAACCAGGAAGGGAAGCAATGGGCTGGAAAGGCAGAGGGACTGGAATTGGTCTTAGCAGAAGCAGAGGGCCAACACCACTTGCATGCTTTTCCTTAATGTTCGCTCCAAGGAACGGGTGTGGAGGAAGGAGAGCTAACTAATGAATCATTAGGCAGTGGATTAATGCGCAATTAACTAGATAATCAATAATGGAGGAAATCAGTTAGACAAAGAGTGGCTAAATTAAAACAATTTACAAAGTACAGGTCAATGGGTAGAAAAGCCCGAGGACTTGTCTACATGAGAAAGGTTTCATCAGTTTAACAAAATGCAGGTAAGAATTAACCCCATTACACAGAGGGGGAAACTAAGGCATGGAGAAGGGAGTGATGTGCTCAGGTTGCCACTGTCATGGAAAGAAAGCAAGATCTCCTGACTCCCAGTGCTGTGCTTTACCAGCAAGACTTCCTTTCTGAAAGCCGCAGCATTGCATTCAGGTTTTTTCTTCCGTTTAATAGTCATAGGTTATTCTATTGGACTTACAAGCCGCAATGAATTTAACCTCACAACTTTCTTGTGTGGTACAGAAGTACTATTATCTGTATTTCATAGGATGGGAATTGAAACACGGAGGTAGATGGTGATTTGCCCAAGGTCACACAAGATGTCTGTGGCAGGATCAGGAATAGAACCCAGACCCCTGCTTCTCCATTCTCTGGCATGATTTACCCCAGTGCAAAGAAGTGCAAATCACGACCACTCAGATGTGGTAGGATTTTACAACCACTTTGGACTGGTATAAATAACCACATAACGTGTAGGGCAACAGAAATTCAGACCCTGGATGTCCTGTGTCTCCGCTGAGTACCTTGACAGAGCTGGTCAGAAAAATTCAGACAAAACATGCCAGCTCACCCACCCGGCTCCTCACCTGAGGAACTTAGGTTTCCAGGCTCTATGGCTCTGTCTTGGGCAACCTGCCACATAGACAACCCCAGAGCCAGGAACCCCAGGCTTCTAGGGTCCACAGCTCCAGGGCACCCACATGCAGACTGCCCAGAACAGGGTGTATTCATCTTTTGTGGAGAATTTGTAAAAGTTTGGTTTTCAATCCTAATCAGAAGGAAACCAGATTTTGAAATAGTCAAATCCTCCACAAAACGAGATTACCTTTTTCTACCCAGCTCTTATCTCCGAGCCTGTTTTTCCTTTACATCTCTACAAGTGACCCGTAAAGAACTGGGTTCTATTTCTTGGAGACATCCCACTTACTGAGGGTGTTACCAACAGTAAACTTCCTCCCCAGGGACAAAGGGGTAAATAAAGGTGAGGAAATGATCGAAAAGTCAGATGTTCCGGTACATCATGCCCCAACTCTCTGGAACGTGCCTTCTACATTACCATCCTTTGGTCATTTCTCATGCTGCATACTGGGCTAGGGATATGTTCTTTCAATAGTGCAATATTTCCTTCCCCCATCCATAAATTAGCAGAGCTATTGTGTCCAGGCACAATAGGGCGTGGGGAAAAGAGGGCTAGGACCTCTGAGGATTATAGAAAGAAGCGTTTAACAGTAACTATGAGTGAAGTGTGTGGCAAAACTAAAAATAAAGTAGAACGCCATCCACACATTTTCAAGATCTAAGCTGTAATTACTGTGAAACTAGCTGCATAGCAACATCCCATCAGATGATTTACCTATTCCAGTAAAGCCTGAATTCCAGTAAAACATGATAGGCTATATTAATCACTGGCATAACTCCATTCACATGACTGCACTGACACTGGGGCCAATTGAAACCATCCTCTTCATTTTATTATCTAAACTTCCAGAATTGTTTGCCATCTGCAGGTAAAAGGAAATGGAACGCACACAAATTATTTCATTTTAATCAAGTAATAAAAGAAACAAATGGGTTGCTGTGATGAAGTGGGACTGTTCTTAATGTTTCCTCTGAATACTGAGTGCCTCAGTTTCCCCTATACATTTCTTAAGTCTCTAGGGGGTGAGAGTGTTGCAGAGCAAAGGGCCAGTGCCCATAAATGTCCGGCACTCTGTCTTCTAGCAAGTAATGGCTGGGGCCCTTCCCCCAGCAAGGAAATAGCTAAAGGTGTCAGAGAACAAAGGAATCAAGTGACCTCCTGGCCCAGGAAAGGAACAAAGCCCAGGGAGGAGGGGCTGGAGGGTGAGTCAGTTTGGAGCTGGCTGGGGATGGGAAGTGAGGGCAGACGTGGGTGTCTGGCTTGCTGGGCCCCAGAATGGACCCGGCTGAGGGGTCTCGCTCTCTGTACCTACAAGCTCTGTTTTAGACCATGTTCCTGTCATCTAATAAACCTCTGTTTTACTGGCTGGCTGAGAATCATGTCTGACTGCGAAGTGGGGGTGCGTGCAGGACCCTCTGGCTTCCCCAGGACCCCGCCTGGGCGGACTCGCTGTGGGAAGTGTACGGAGGGGCATATGCTGAATGCTCCAAGGTCAGACCCAGGAAGGTGAAGCCGTGTGAGCTTCTTGCCCTGAAGACAGTCTGCTCCAAGGGAGAGGAGGCTCCCCAAAGTCCTGACTGGCTTTGTGGGGAGCAGTTCCAGAGCATCACCCGGGGACTCCATGACAGTGGCTATCTATTCAGGTGAGGTGGAGCAATGCATCACTGCTCTAATGGAATCCATCACAGGCTTTGAGATCTTCTGGGGTCATGGAGAGCTGGAACCAGTGGCACTTCAATCCTGCTGCTTCTCCATGCAATGAAAGAGCTGGAAAAGTTCAAAGTTTATTTCTGTCATTCAACTTAGGAAGTAAAAACAAATAAATAAAGCATCCTGCCTTACGGGTACTGCACTATCTACTAGGAAATATCTCGGTATCTAACACACCCAATGTGACAAGAGCTGGGCTGAGCAAATCCTGTAGGGCTAGGTTTGAGTGGCTCACGCAAGGTAAGAATGTTTCATAGGTAGATTGGTATGCCAGGAATCATAGAATCATAGAAGATTAGGGTTGGAATGGACCTCAGGAGGTCATCTAGTCCAACCCCCTGCTCAAAGCAGGACCAACACCAACTAAATCATCCCAGCCAGGGCTTTGTCAAGCCTGACCTTAAAAACCTCAAAGGATGAAGATTCCACTACCTCCCTAGGTAACCCATTCCAGTGCTTCACCACCCTCCTAGTGAAATAGTTTTTCCTAATATTCAACCTAAACCTCCCCCACTGCAACTTGAGACCATTACTCCTTGTTCTGTCATCTGCCACCACTGAGAGCAGCCTAGCTCCATCCTCTTTGGAACCCCCTTTCAGGTAGTTGAAGGGTATCAAATCCCCCCTCATTCTTCTCTTCTGCAGACTAAACAATCCCAGTTCCCTCAGCCTCTCCTCATAAATCATGTGCCCCAGCCCCCTGATCATTTTCATTGCCCTGCGCTGGACTCTCTCCACATCCTTTCTGTAGTGAGGGGCCCAAAACTGGACACAATACTCCAGATGTGGCCTAACAAGTGCCGAATAGAGGGAAATAATCATTTCCCTCAATCTGCTAGCAATGCTCCTACTAAAGTAGCCAATGTGCCGTTAGCCTTCTTGGTAACAAGGGCTCACTGTTGACTCATATCCCGCTTCTCGTGCACTGTAATCCCCAGGTCCTTTTCTGCAACACTGCTGTGGGCATTGCACTCCATATGCTTTATGGAAATATGTTTATGAATATGACATAACTGGAATATGCTTTGCTAAATATCCCTTGTATGGTGTCATTAGAAAGCTTGTAATCTACTAAGTGTGTTCATCCTATTTGTTTGCATATATTATTTCTATATCCGGAGCTAGGAGAATAAGATATAAACTTGTATCACTGATGTAAACATATTAAGTGGAGGCCATTAAGAGTGCTCCAGAAACAATCAGTTGTAAATGGCCTTAGTTACTTGAAAGCCTTCCTGTGTATGTGTGGGCCAGTCCATGGGGAATGGAGACTAGGGGTCTTACAGTGACATGTGACCATGTCACCTGATTATGAAATCCATCTTAAATCTGGTATTTTTCCATTTAGAAGGAGCGGTGGGGACCCAGAGAGACAAAAGATTCCCACCTTGTACCAAAGCTATAAAAGAAGGTGGAGCAGGACAAAGGGGCGGCCAGTCATGAGAAACCCCCTGCTTACCACCTAAGATATCTGCTGAAACTAACAGGGACTGTACCATCCAAAGAGGATGGATCTAGACTGTTCTCAGTGGTAGAAGATGACAGAACAAGGAGTAATGGTCTCAAGTTGCAGAGGGGGAGGTTTAGGTTGGACTTAGGAAAAACTTTTTCACCAGTAGGGTGGTGAAGCACTGGAATGGGTTACCTAGGGAGGTGGTGGGATCTCCTTCCTTAGAGGTTTTTAAGGTCAGGCTTGACAAAGCTCTGGCTGGGATGATTTAGTTGGGTTTGGTCCTGCTTTGAGCAGGGGGTTGGACTAGATGACCTCCTGAGGTCCCTTCCAACCCTGAGATTCTATGATTCTATTAAAGGATTGGGCCCAGACTAGGAAGGAGTCTAGTCTGCGAAAGAAGCTTATTGGAACATCTCTGAGGGTGAGATATTACCTGTAATCAGTTTCTTAATGTATTAGGCTTAGACTTGCATGTTTTGTTTTATTTTGCTTTCTGACTTACTTTGTTCTGTCTGTTATTACTTGAAACCACTTAATTCCTACTTTTTATACTTAATAAAATCACTTTTGTTTATTAGTAAACCCAGAGTAAGTGATTAATACCTGGGAGAGCAAACAGCTGTGCATATCTCTCTATCAGTATTATTGAGAGTAGACAATTTATGAATTTACCCTGTATAAGCTTTATACAGATTAAAACAGATTTATTTGGGGTTTGCATCCCATTAGGAGCTGGATGTCTCGGTGCTGGAGATAGGTAACCTGCTGAGCTGTTTTTAGTTAAAGTCTGCAGCTTTGGGGGCATGGCCCAGACCCATCAGATTTCTTTTGGCCCAATCCTCCAATTTGTTTAGGTCACTCTGGACCCTATCCCTACCCTCCAGCATATCTACCTCTCGCCACAGCTTAGTGTCATCCGCAAACTTGCTGAGGGTGCAATCTATCCCATCATCCAGATCATGAATGAAGATGCTGAACAAAGCTGGCCCCAGGACCGACCCCTCGGGCACTCATCTTGATACCGGCTGCCAAGTAGACATCGAGCCATTGATCACTACCCATTGAGCCTGATGATCTAACCAGCATTCTATCCACCTTATAATCCATTCATCCAATCCATACTTTTTTTAACTTGCTGGCAAGAATACTGTGGGAGACCATATCATTAGCTTTGCTATAGTCAAGATATATCACGCCCACTGCTTTCCCCATATCCACAGAGCCATTTATCTCATCATAGGAGGCAATCAGATTGGTCAGGCATAACTTGCCCTTGGTGAATTCATGTTAACTGTTCCTGATCACCTTCCTCTTCTCCAAGTGCAGTAACTCCTCACTTAAAATCATCTTGGTTAACATTGTTTCGTTGTTACATTGCTGATCAATCAGGGAACATGCTCGTTCAAAGTTGTGCAATGCTCCCTTCTAACACCGTTTGGCAGCTGCCTCTTTTGTCCACTGCTTACAGGAAGAGCAGCCCGTTGCAGCTAGCTGGTGGGGGCTTGTAACCAGGGTGGACCAGCAGCCCCTCTATCAGCTCCCCGCTCTCCTAAGTTCCCTGTGCTGCAGCTGCTCAGCAGGCTAGCAATCGGCAGTTCAGCTGTCCCTCCCCGCACTGCCATGTGCTGTTCCTGCCCTCTGTCTTGGAGCTGCTCCCAGAGACTCCTGCTTGCTGTGCAGGAGAGGAAGGGGGGGCTAATGTCAGGGTGTCCCCCTGCTCCTGCACCCCACTTATCCCTTCTCCATATAGAGCAGAGAGGGGACACGGACAGAGAGAGCTTGGGGAAGCAGCTTCCTGATCCACTTAAAAAGACAATGCACTTAAGAGTGGGTCAGCTTACTCTCTCTCTCTCTCTCACGCACGAGGTGTGTGTCTGTCTCTCTCTGCTATGCAGTCTCCCCTCCCTCATGTTCGTGCTGCCTTGTGTGAGAGGCTACATTAACAACAGTGTGTTAACTCTTGAGGGCTCTGCCAAGTGCTAGTTCATCATTTAGCAGTAAGGCATTCCCCAGGAAATATCCCTCCCTCTTCCACCCTCTAACTTCACCACCTCAATCAAGCTTCACAATCATCATAGCTGTGAATAGTATTAAATTGTTTGTTTAAAATGTATACGGTGTGTATATCTATATAGTTTTTTGGCTGGTGAAAAAAATTTTCCCTGGATCCTAACCCTCCCATTTACATTAATTCTTATGGGAAAATTGGATTCATTTAACATCGTTTCGCTTAAAGTCACATTTTTCAGGAATATAACTACAACGTTAAGTGAGGAGTTACTGTGCTTTAAAATGGTTGCCTTGAGCATCTGTAGTTCCCTGGATTCTTCTTCTTCCCATGACTTGCTCTTGCTGAATCCACGTTGACTGTTCTTGATCACCTTCCTCTCCTCCAAGTACCTTAAAATGGTTTCCTTGAGGACCTGCTCTGTGATTTTTCCAAGGACTGAGGTGAGGCTGACCAGTCTGTAGTTTCCCGGGTTCCCTTTCTTCCCTTTTTTTAAATATTTGCCTTTTTCCAATCGTCCGGGATCTCCCCCAATCGCCATGAGTTTTCAAAGATAATGGCCAATGGCTCTGCAATCACATCAGCCAACTCCCTCTGCACCCTCAGATGCATTGAATCTGGCCCCCATGGACTTGTGCATGACCAGCTTTTCTAAATAGTCCTTAACCTGTTCTTTCACCACTGAGGGCTGTTCACCTCCTCCCAAAAATGCCCAATGCAGCAGTCTGGGAGCTGACCTTGTCTGTGAAGGCCGAGACAGAAAAAGCATTGAGTACTTCAGCTTTTTCCACATCATCTGTCACTAGGTTGCCTCCTCTATTCAGTAAGGGTCCCACACTTTCCCTTGCCTTCTTCTTGTTGCTAACATATTGTTAGAAACCCTTCTTGTTACCTTCATATCCCTTGCTAGTTGCAACTCCAGTTGTGCATTGGCCTTCCTGATTACACCCCTCCATACTTGAGCACTATATTTATACTCCTTCCTAGTCATCTGTCCAAGTTCCCACTTCTTGTAAGCTTCCTTTTTGTGTTTAAGCTCACCGAAGATTTTTTTGTGAAGCCAAGCTGGTCACCTGCCATATTTGTTATTCTTTCTGCACATCAGGATGGTTTGTTCCTGTGCCCTCAATACAGCCTGCTCACCTGGACTCCCTTCCCCCTCATATTAGCCTTCCAGGGGATCCTGCCTATCAGTTCCCTGAGGCAGTAAAGTCTGCTTTTCTGAAGGCCAGGGTCTGTATTCTGCTGCTCTCCTTTCTTCCTTTTGTCAGGATCCTGAACTCAACAATCTCTTGGTCACTGCTGCCCAGGTTGCCACCACTTCTACACCTGGCTAAGATTCAGGCCTTGGTTTGCTCCTGGTGTTCCCCACAGTCTACAGGGAGCTGCTATCTGCCCCCAGCCAACCAGAAGCTTCCAGCTTACTTCGTTATTGCCAGCATTCAGCGGTGATCACTGCTGCCTGGCACCCAAAGCAGACGTGGCAGGGAACTCCCAGCCACTCTGGGATTTGCTGGTTCAAGCCAGCTCTGGTGGCTAAAATTAACATTTCCTGTTCCTCCTCCTGCACCAGCCACGAGTAGACAAGCCCACCACACCCAAAAGGCCCTTTCCCCTCTCTGTTGCTTTGGCTTTCCTGGTACTTCCCCTACCAATTCTTCCCTGTTTGTGAGCAGCGGGTCAAGAGGACCATGGCCTCTAGCTAGTTCCTCCAGCACTTGCATCAGGAAGTTGTCTCCAACACTCTCCAAAAACTTTCTGGATGAAATGAGGGCAGCAATACTTACCTGCCTCATAGAAGGTTTGTTAATTAGTATTTGTACAGTATTAAGATGCTCGGATGAAAGGCACTAGAGAAGAACACAGTATGCTCATAAATGCTGGGACTGGGGAAGATATGCAAGAGGATAATGCAGTAGCTTGGCTGTCACTAGGCGTGTATAAGACACATGCTCTGAGCAGTACACTGGGTGGCAGTTCCAGTTTGAGCTATGGTTACAATTTTAAATGCCATAACTTGCACTTCTCCCTCTGTGCCCTATCACACTGGTTAAGATCTGCAGGGGCTCTCCTGCTGTCAGCTCTTGGAATTGAATTGTCCGTGATTAGTGGATAAGGTGTTTTCTGTTGAACTCATTCACTGATGAGACCTATTCCATTTGACAGACCATCAGGGCCGTGTACAAACATCACCTGTTTGTTCATGCATTTTATTAAATGAACCAGGCATCACTAAGACAAGGGTGCTATGTTTAATTTTCCTGACTCATCCATTTGGGTAACTAACATGTATTTGGTTTATTTTAGTCCTGAATGTGAGGTGTGCCGCTGTCATGGCAATGGGTGCTATACACAATCAAATAGACACATGCAAATACAACTCTATGGAATATCCTGAATGATTCAAGATAAAAACATTTCTTGCCCTTCTATCTATGGTTCTGTGCTTATCATGAATCAAATTTGCCCTAGTGCAGAAGGCCAGGAAGACACCAGGGTATGTCTACATTGCAGTTGGGAGCATGCATCCCGGCCCAGGTAGACAGACTTGTTCTAGCTCCACTCGAGCTAGGGGCTAAAAATAGCAGTGTGAACACTGCAGCATGGGTGTTGGTCCAAGCTTGCCACCCACATATGGACCCAGGGCATCAGACTGGTTGGTTCTCCATCTGCTAGCCTGTGTCACCTCCCATACTGCAACAGCCACACAGCTATTTTAGTGCACTGGCTCAGTGGAACTAGTGTGTGTCTATCAACCCAGGCTGGGAGCCACACTTCCAGCGTGAGTGCAGATATACTCCAAGGCTCCATTTAAGCCTTCAGATCAGATGTGAACTTTACCCCCAAATGAATCAAATCAGAGAAGCAGGTGGATAAGGGGGGGGAATTCTATTTACAACATAACAGCTGAGTGTTGGGAAAGAAATGGCAAAAATGATGCCTTTGTAAAATATTGATTGTCCCAAGATTAGGGTGAGGTTTTCAAATATACATAAGTGACTATGAAGTAGACCTACTGGAAAAGCAGGAACCATTTTTTGTGAAATTGTCATTAAACACCCATGCCTTTTTCTTACTGAAAAATTTCCCAACTTGAATTTTATTGACCATCTCATTCACAAGTTCCACTGACTGTCACGATTTTGGACAGTCCCTTTTTCATCCCGGCCTCTTCAGTTCTACCCACCCTGGCATCATTCTAAGGCATGGTGGAAAAAGTTCCTCCCAAGCACAGAAGTCCTTCTGTTACAGTGAGTGCGGGATCTGGCTTCTCTAGGGGTGGTGGAACAATGCATCATTGCACTAATGGAATCCATCACAGGCTTTGAAACCTTCTGGGGTCACTGAGAGCTGGAACCAGTGACCCTTCACTCCTGCTGCTTGTTCGTGCAATGAAAGATCAGGAAAAGTCTAAAGTTTATTTCTGTTATTCAACTTAGGGGAGTAAAATAAACCATCCAATCTTACAAGAACTGCACTACTTGATAGATACTGAGATATTTCCTGACACACCCAATGTGACCAGGAGCTGGGCTGAGCACATCCTGTAAGGCTAGGTTCAAGTGGGTCACGCAAGGTAAGCAATAGACAGAATGTTTCATAGGTAGATTTGTATGCCAGGAAGAGACACATCATCCTATAAATGCTGCAGGCTACGTGTTTGAGAGTAGCTATGAATTAGACATGAAAATCTCAGTTAGGGAAATAATGTGCCAGCTGATACTAGGGTACAGCTCACCAGTGGTTTCCCCAGGAATTGAAATTAGGGGGGTATTCGAATTTACAGGGGGCAGGACCAATGAGATATATGAAAGAAATATGAATAAAGTAAATGTTTTGTTAGGATGATGCAAATTTAACATAAGAATAATGCAAGTTACACCAAAACACATAACAGGTCTAGATTTCTAAAAAAATATAAATTAAAAAAAAAAGTGTTTAATTTAAATTGACTTTTGAAAAGTAAGCCATCATGGGAAAAGGGGGAAGTCCTCTCATGGATCAGTAACTAGTTAAAAGATGGGAAATAAAGGGTAGGAATAAATTATCAGTTGTCAGAATGGAGAGAGATAAATAGTGGTATCCCTGAGGGGTCTGTACTGGGACCAGTACTGTTCAACATACTCATAAATGATCTGGAAAAATGGGTAAACAGTAAGGTGGCAAAATTTGCAGATGATACAAAACTATTCAAGATAGTTAAGTCCCAGGCAGACTGTGAAGAGTTACAAAGGGATCTCACAAAACTGGGTGACTGGGCAACAAAAATGGCAGATGAAATTCAATGTTGATAAATGCAAAGTAATGCACATTGGAAAACAATCTCAACTATACATACAAAATGAAGGAGTCTGAGTTAGCTGTTACCACTCAAGAAAGAGATCTTGGAGTCATTGTGGGTAGTTCTCTGAAAACATCCACTCAATGTGCAGCAGCAGTCAATGATTCCCAACATTCTGTTTGCTTTTTTAAAAAGAACAGGAGTACTTGTGGCACCTTAGAGACTAACAAATGTATTTGAGCATAAGCTTTCGTGGGCTACAGCCCACTTCTTTGGATGTAACCCGCGAAAGCTTATGCTCAAATAAATTTGTTAATCTCTAAGGTGCTACAAGTACTCCTGTTCTTTTTGCGATACAGACTAACATGGCTGCTACTCTGAAACCTTTGCTTTTTTAAAGAAAGGGATAGATAATAAGACAGAAAATATCATATTGCCTCTATATAAATCCATGGTACGTGTACACCTTGAATACTGTGTGCAGATCTGGTCACCCCATCCCAAAAAATATATATTGGAAATGGAAAAGGTACAGAGATGGGCAACTAAAATGATTAGGGGTATGAAACAGGAGGAGAAATTAAAATGACTGGGAATTTTCAGCTTAGAAAAGAGACGACTAAGGGGGGGTTATGATAGAGGTCTATAACATTTTGACTGACGTGAAGAAAGTGAATAAGGAAATGTTATTTAATCCTTCACATAACACAAGAACTAGCAGTCACCCAATGAAATTAATAGGCAGCAGGGTTTTTTTTTAAAAAAAAGGAAATACTTCTTCACAGAACATAAAGTCAACCCCTGGAACTCTTTGCCAGGGGATGCTGTGAAGACCAAAACTATAACAGGATTAAAAAAAGAACTAGATAAATTCCTGGAGAATAGGTCCATCAGTGGCTATTAGCTAGGATGGGGAGGGATGCAATACCATGCTCTGAGTGTCCCTAGCCTGTTTGCCAGAAGCTGGGAATGGGCAACAGGGGATGGATCACTTGATGATTCCCTGTTCTGTTCATTCCCTCTGAAGCACCTGGCCTTGACCACTGTCGGAAGAGAGGATACTGGGCTATATGGACCATTGGTCTGACCCAGTATGACCATTCTTATGTAAAAATTAATTATAATAATAAAAATGTTTAGTACAGAAACTCCCCAACATAATGACCTCTCAAGATAGCAACAATGTGAGATAACAACCTTGGCTAATAATGCATTTTAAAAATCTTGGCCTACTAGGAAACATATTTATGTAAGTTTCCATTCCCAGTCACAAATCTAGCATTCTGGAGCAAAGTCACTAAAATATAGTCCAACAAACAAATGTTTGTTTAACGTGCCCCTCACTTTTCCCTCCATTGCACCCCACTCACCGGTGTTGTCCTTGGTCAGTGGAGACTCAGAGTTCAGAGGTGCTTTCACATGAGTACATCTCCCAGGTGGGGGGCAAGAAGGCACCTTGCTTGTTCCTCCAGCTGCTCACTATTCGCTCTGGCCACGGCTGTTTGTTGTGCCACCGTTCACTCCATCACTCTGTTGCCAATGGCCCTGTGCCATCACCTTCTGCTGCCACCTACCACTGTGACCTCTGCAAGTTGGTCTCTTGAGGTTCCACCCAGCTCTCAGTGATTTCAGCTGAGCTCTCAGTGGGGGAACCTTGCTGCTAGTGCAGTCTGGGCTGTCTCTTACACAAAAACACTGTACCCACAGGAACACTGTCCCCACAACAGGACTAAGCACTTAGACCTGATTATCAGTGATTTCAGCTGCAGTGGTCACTTAACAGAACAAAATACTATCTATGGAGCCTAATCAGCTCTGTCTTTAAACAGTGGAGAGGGACAAGTCCCTACCCTCTCTTTTGATGCCCTCAATCAACACAGGCTAAGTACAGTTCAACTGCCCTTTACTCATACAATAAGAAGAACAACATTTCATTCCCCCACCCCCACCCTCACCCCCTGCATTTAAGTGATTTGTAACCCAACCCCAGCCAAAATATAACACTTGGGCAACACAGCTCTGTTTGCTGGATACCTAGGTAGCTTAGGTGTGAATGTAAATACAATCTGGTCCTGAAGCCTTTCCCTCCACCTCATTACTAGCTGTCAGGGAGAGCTCATTTAGACTTTGCTTACAAATCATCATTTGAAATTATTAGGTTTGCCAATATCACTGAAATGAATGCACTGACATTGTCATAAAAAACAACAGCTGTATAAGGAAGCTAGTCTATGTTCATACTTTTCAAATCTATTATACTTTCAGATACAGGTATTTTATCATACACTGTATATGCTTTTAAAGTGTGTATTAATGTTTCAATATCAATTCAAATTTCCAAACAGTCACTAAATTGGTATGTTTCAGAGTAGCAGCCGTGTTTGTCTGTATCCGCAAAAAGAACAGGAGTACTTGTGGCACCCTAGAGACTAACAAATGTATTTGAGCATAAGCTTCCGTGGGCCCACTTCATCGGATGCATAGACTGGAACTCATAGTGAGGAAATATATATACATACAGAGAACATGAAAAGGTGGAAGTTGCCCAACCAACTCTAAGAGGCTAATTAATTAAGATGTGCTATTGTCATCAGGAGAAAAAATACTTTTGTAGTGATAATCAAGATAGCCCATTTAAGACAGTTTAACAAGAAGGTGTGAGGATACTTAACATGGGGAAATAGATTCAATGTGTGTAATGGCTCAGCCACTCCCAGTCTCTATGTAAGCCTAAATTGATTGTATCTAGTTTGCATATTAATTCAAGTTCAGCAATTTCTAGTTGGAGTCTGTTTTTGAAGCTTTTCTTTTGCAAAATTGCCACCTTTAAATCTGTTACTGAGTGACCAGAGAGGTTGAAGTGTTCTTCTACTGGTTTTTGAATGTTATGATTCCTGATGTCAGATTTGTGTTCATTTATTCTTTTGCGTAGAGACTGACTGGTTTGGCCAATGTACATGGCAGAGGGGCATTGCTGGCACATGATGGCATATACCACATTGGTAGATGTGAAGGTGAACGAGCCCCTGATGATGTGGCTAATGTGATTATTATGGTGTCACTTGACTAGATATGTGGACAGAGTTGGCATTGGGCTTTGTTGCAAGGATAGGTTCCTGGGTTAGTGTTTTTGTTCTGTGGTGTGTGGTTGCTGGTGAGTATTTGCTTCAGGTTGGGGGGCTGTCTGTGAGCGAGGACAGGTCTGTCTCCCAAGATCTGGGAGAGTGAGGGATCATCTTTCAGGATAGGTTGTAGATCTTTGATGATGTGCTGGAGAGGTTTTAGTTGGGTGATGAAGGTAACGGCTAGTGGTGTTCTGTTATTTTCTATGTTGGGCCTGTCTTGTAGTAGGTGACTTCTGGGTACTCTTCTGGCTCTGTCAATCTGTTTTTTCACTTCAGCAGGTGGGTATTGCAGTTTTAAGAATGCTTGATAGAGATCTTGTAGGTGTTTGTCTCTGTCTGAGGGATTGGAGCAAATGCAGTTGTATCTTAGAGCTTGGCTGTAGACAATGGATCGTGTGGTGTGTTCTGGATGGAAGCTGGAGGCATGTAGGTAAGTATAGCAGTCAATAGGTTTCCGGTATAGGGTGGTGTTTATGTGACCATCGCTTATTAGCACATTAGTATCAAGGAAATGGACCGCTTGTGTGGCTTGTTCCAGGCTGAGGTTGATGGTGGGATGGAAATTGTTGAAATCATGGTGGAATTCCTCAAGGGCTTTTTTTCCATGGGTCCAGATGATGAAGATGTCATCAATGTAGTGCAAGTAGAGTAGGGGCGTTAGGGGATGAGAGCTAAGGAAGCTTTGTTCTAAGTCAGCCATAAAAATGTTGGCATACTGTGGGGCCATGCGGGTACCCATAGCAGCGCCACTGACTTGAAGGTACATATTGTTCCCGAATGTGAAATAGTTGTGGGTGAGGACAAAGTCGCAAAGTTCAGCCACCAGGTTTGGCATGTAACTAGTTAAAAAAACTGGGGGCGGGGGTGTTGGGGAAATTCAAGGGGGTGTACACCCCCCCGGGGGGGGTGAAGGGAAATCACTGCAGCTCACCTTCCCATGAACAGGGCAGGGAATTCAAAGCAACGACACCAGCAGCTCTTAGTTCTTCTTCTTCTTCTTCTTCCTCTTATTCACTCCCAGTGGAGCATAAGGCGTCAACCATTCTCCTCCATTCATTTCGTTCTTGAGCGAGGCAGCAAATTTCATCCCACTTCATTCCCATGCCTTTCATTTCCTCTTCAATGGTCCTTCGCCACGTCCCCAATGGTCTACCTCTCCTCCTCCTTCCTTGTGGTGTCCATCGTAGGGCAATATGAGGGTGTCTATCAGCACCCATTCTCAACACATGCCCCAACCATCTCCATCTTCGTTGTTTGGCTTCATCCACTATGTTGTTAATGCCCGTTAATCGACTCACTTCAACATTGGTGATACGCTGCGGCCAGTGTATGTTAAGAATTCGCCTAAGACACCTTCCTTCAAAACCCCGAAGCCGACTTTCTATCTTCTTGTTGGTCCTCCATGTTTCCGCCGCATAAAGCAACACAGAGCGGACGTTCGACCTGTAGATCTCTACCTTGGTTTTCATTTGCAAGATGGCCGACCTCCAAATGTTCTGAAGTCTATAGAATGCAGTTGCTGCAAGACCGATTCTGGTAGATATCTCCTTCTGAATATTACCATCAGCCGATATGTAACTACCAAGATATTTAAAATCGTTCACCTTCTCCAATTCTACGTCACATACTACTGTCGTCGTCGAGCTGGCTGTTTTTACTTTCATTGTTTTGCTCTTACCGGCATGGATATTAAGTCCCACACACCTTGCTGCTATACCTACTCTATAAGTCTTCTCTTGGAGGTCCATCTGAGAGCTTGAAATCAGGACGATGTCATCCGCAAAGTCACAATCTTCAATATGACCAGAGGATCCCCATGCGATCCCTCTTGGCCTATCTTCGGTGGCTTTCCGCATCACCCAGTCTATAACCACAAGAAATAGGATGGGCGAAATAACACATCCTTGTCTAACTCCCGTTCTCACATGGAACCACTCGCTCCGCTGTCCTTCATGGTGAACACAACACTTATTATCGGCATACATATCTTTGAGGATGTTAATAACTTTCGGAGGGAATCCATATGTTTTTAGGATATTCCAGAGAGATGGATGGTGGACGCTATCAAATGCCTTCTCGAAATCAAGGTAGTTAATGAACAGTGGCGAGTTCCATTCAAGGGATTGTTCCATTATCATACGTAATACAAATATCTGATCAACGCATCCTCTCCCACTCCTAAATCCTGTTTGTTCTTCCCTCAGGACCTCCTCTACTGCTTGTCTTATTCTCTGTAACAGGACTCTGCAGAAAACCTTCCCGAGCACTGATAACAGGTTTATACCTCTCCAATTATCACACAAAGACAAATCACCCTTCTTTGGTAATTTCACAATGATACCTTTCTTCCATGCTTCAGGTACTTTCTCTTCTTCCATGCCTTGTTGAACAGCTCCTCTAGAATCCCAGCACTCATATTCAGGTCGGCTTTTAGCATTTCTGCAGTTATTCTATCTTCGCCTGGTGCCCTATTTTCTTTTGTCTGTCTAATGGCCTCTTCTATCTCTCGCTCTGTGATAGGCCCTTGTTCTACCTCCATCTGAAAACTCGTTTCCTCTATTTCAGCTACCTCGTCAGGATTTGGTCTATTTAGAGTCTCTCTAAAATGCTCTGCCCATCGATTAATTTGTTCTTTCTCTTCTATCAATATTCTCCCATCCTTTCCTCTAACCGCTGTTGACCTATTGCTGAACCCTCCTGTCAAAGTCCTCGTGATTCTATACACAGTTCTTGTGTCGCCCCGCACGGCTGCTGACTGTGCCTCTCTTGACAGACTGGTAATATAATCCCTTTTATTTTTTCGAACACTTCTCTTCACAGCCTTGTTTTTCTCCCTGTATTCTTCATTCGCAGCTTTCTGTTGTTCACCACTTCCAGTCAGCATACGTAATTTTGCTCTCTTCCTCTCCTCAATGAGTTTGTATGTATGATCTGAAATCCATACTTTCCGCTCTCTTCTCTTATAGCCAAGCACTGTTTTGCTGGCCTCCGCATATACCTTCTCAATGTTGTCACAAATAGTGTTTATATTACCAGTTTGCAAATCATTTAGAAGTTGAAACTTTTTCGAGAGCTCCAGTATGAACTGTGCCTTTACCGACGGTTCTTTCAACTTCCTTGAGTCGAAAATTTGTTGCCCATAAACTTTCTTCGTCTTTCTCAGTTTTATCTGAAGCTTACTCAATACAAGGTGATGATCGCCACCTACATCTGTACTTCTTGATACTCTGGTGTCCAACAACGACCCTCTCCACTTTCGATAGATCGCAATGTGAT
This sequence comes from Mauremys mutica, assembly GCF_020497125.1. Lineage (NCBI taxonomy): Eukaryota > Metazoa > Chordata > Testudines > Geoemydidae > Mauremys > Mauremys mutica. Next base: position 41,617,023 of record NC_059080.1, read on the forward strand.
CAATTTGGTTCCTGGTTTTCCCATCCGGTGATATCCACGTCAACTTGTGTATTGTCTTGTGTTGGAAAATTGTTCCACCTATCACCAGTCCATTTTCAAGACATAAATCTACAAATCGTTGACCATTATCATTTCTCTCTCCAACTCCTTCCCGCCCCATACATGGTTCATACCCGTCGTTATTGGAACCGACTTTAGCGTTGAAGTCGCCCATCAAAATCAGGATGTCGTGGCATGGGGTCTTAAGTATCTGTTCCTGAAGCTCTTAGTTAGAAAGAGAAAAAGTAAGAAACAAAGAAAAACCCTGGCAAGGACAGATCCTGCACTGGAAGCCTCTCCCTGCCTGCTCAATCAATTCTATCTGGCATTGATCCTGGGATCAAATGGGGCAAAGAGGAGGAGAAAGAGGTGGGAGACTATAAATGAGTTTGCTCACCACTAGGCACCCCCTTGTGGCCGGGCAGAAGGCGCCCCCTTGTGAGGCTAGGAAGAAGTTTCTCCTCTGGGCAGATTATTCCATACCTGCCTGCCACAGGTGTTTCTTGACCCTTCTCTTGAAGTAGCTGGTGCTGGCGATTCTGACATTCCAACCCCTTGTTCCCCACAATCCAACTCTACTCCACTGACAAGATGTCAGCAAGCATTTACTCAATGGCCAGGAAGATTCTCAGCCTCTAGATGAGAAAAGCTTATATTCCTTCCAAACCTTTAGGTATTTAAATGCTTATCATAATAACTCTGGGTTTTCTTGTTAGCCATATAAATGACCAATCTTTCTTTAAGTCCTGGTAGTCCTTGGCCTCAATGGTCTCTTGTGGCAGTGAGTTCCACAGGCCAACTGTGCATTCTGAGAAAAGCATTTCCTTTTAACAATAGCAGATATGCTCAGTCTCACCCAAGACTTCAGTGACAGCACCTCTGCTGGGCTAGTTCATGAACTATGCAGGGCCAGGCCTGATTAATACTTGGATGGAAGCTTGACCAGACACAGATACACTTAGCAGATTTTGCTAAGAGATTAATCAGAGCTGGCTTATAGTTCTTTCCTTCTGACATACAAGCAAACACTGGGCTATGTCAGATACCACCAAGTGATTTCTATTGAGCTGTTAGTAATTGCTTATTGTCACAGTTTCAGGGGAACTTCCCCTCCCTGCTCCACTGTGCTTTCCCCTTGCTATGGCCTTCCCACTGTCTTCCGGCTCCCCCAAGGCCCAACCAGTTTGGAGGCCCCCTGTTGCCTTCACAGAGGGCACTCACCCAGTTCCCCCTTCTCTGGGGTAGGGCCTAATCTGGGCCCTGCAAATCACAGAATCATAGACTTTAAGGTCAGAAGGGACCATTATGATCATCTAGTCTGACCCCCTGCACAATGCAGGCCACAGAATCTCACCCGCCCACTCCTGTATCAAACCTGTGTCTGAGCCATTGAAGTCCTCAAATCATGGTTTAAAAACTTCAAGGTGCAGAGAACCTTCCAGCAAGTGACCCATGCCCCACGATGCAGAGGAAGGTGAAAAACCCAATCTGCCTTGGAGGAAAATTCCTTCCCGAACCCAAATATGGCGATCAGTTAACCCTGAGCATGTGGGCAAGACTTACCAGCTAGAAACCCAGGAAAGAATTCTCTGTAGTAACTCAGATCCCATCCCATCTAACATCCCATAACAAGCCATTGGGCATATTTACTGTTAATAGTCAAAGACGAATTAATTGCCAAAATTAGGCTATCCCATCATACCATTCCCCCCCCAAACTTATCAAGCTTAGTCTTAAAGCCAGATATGTCTTTTGCCTCCACTACTCCCCCTGGCACACTGTTCCAGAACTTCACTCCTCTGATGACTAGAAACCTTCATCTAGTTTCAAGTCTAAACTTCCTGATAGCCAGTTTATATCCATTTGTTCTTGTGTCCACATTGGTACAGAGCTTAAATAATTCCTCTCCCTCCCTGGTATTTATTCCTCTGATATATTTATAGAGAGCAATCACATCCCCCCTCAGCCTTCTTTTCGTTAGGCTAAACAAGCCAAGCTCTTTGAGCCTCCTTTCATAACATAGGTTTTTCATTCCTCGGATCATCCTAGTAGCCCTTTTCTGAACCTGTTCCAGTTTGAATTCATCTGTCTTAAACATGGGAGGCCAGAACTGCACACAGTATTCCAGATGAGGTCTCACCAGTTCCTTGTATAACGGTACTAACACCTCCTTATCTCTACTGGAAATACCTTGCCTGATGCATCCTGTAGCAGGGTGGACCCTGCTCCTGCCCTGAGGGGTTTAAAAGTGGCCTGGCAGGGCTTGAGAGCGGTGGCTCTAAAAGCTGGGCTGATTAGGGAAGTGGCTGCAGCTGGGGCCACTCCCCAAACTGAACAGGGCCTTATAAGAAGGCCAGGGAAGCCAGAAGCCCAGACAGTCTCTCTCTGCCTTCAGAGAGAGAAGGGCCTGGCTGCAGGGGCTATAGGCAAGGTACCTAGGGTGAAGCAGGGCTGGGGAAAGGCTGGGGAGCTCCAGCCTAGAAAGCCCCAAGCTGCGGCCTAGCAAAGGGCCAACAGGTACTGAGGGTTGCAGAGGGCAGCCCAGGGGTAGGCCAAGGCAGCAGGTCCAAACTCCTTTGCCTGTGATGAGTAGGCTGATACTGCAGTCTGCCCCAGAGTGTGGGGCTAGACAATGACTGGCAGTAGCCATATACTGAGGCAAGGTGGGGATAGAAAGTGGGGGTTCCCCAAGGAGGGGAAACCCAGAGAGAAAGGGGTTAGTGCCAGGGGGCAGCACCCCCATGTAAAAGGGCACCGGGTCCAGGGAGGGACACGGGGGCCAGAGGACAGGCGGATCACTGGCCTGCAGAGGGCGCTCCAGCGCTGGAAAAGAGCTAATTCCCGGAGTCACCAGCAGGAGGCGCCGCAGGGGTGAGTCCTGACCCGTCTACACATCCCAACACCACATTAGCTTTTTTCACGGCCATATTACATTGGCGGCTCATAGTCATCCTGTGATCAACCAATACTCCGAGGTCCTTCTCCTCCTCTGTTACTTCCAACAACTGATGCCTCCCCAGCTCATAACAATAGCTCTTGTTATTAATCTCTAAATGCATGACCTTGCACTTTTCATTATTAAATTTCATCCTATGACTATTACTCCAGTTTACAAGATCATCCAGATCTTCCTGTATGATATCCCAGTCCTTTTCTGTATTGGCAATACCTCCCAACTTTGTGTCATCTGCAAACTTTATTAGCACATTCCCACTTTTTGTGCCAAGGTCAGTAATAAAAAGATTAAACAAGAAGATTGGTCCCAAAACCGATCTCTCAGGAACTCCACTAGTAACCTCCCTCCAGCCTGACAATTCACCTTTTAGTACTAGCCGTTGTAGTCTCCCCTTTAACCAGTTCCTTATCCACCTTTCAATTTTCATATTGATCTCCATCTTTTCCAATTTAGCTAATAATTCCCCATGTGGAACCGTATCAAATGCCTTACTGAAATCGAGGTAAATTAGATCCACTGCATTTCCTTTGTCTAAAAAATCTGTTACCTTCTCAAAGAAGGAGATCAGGTTGGTTTGGCACGATCTACCTTTTGTAAAACCATGTTGTATTTTGTCTTAGTTACCATTGACCTCAATGTCCTTGACTACTTTTTCCTTCAAATTTTTTTCCAAGACCTTGCATACTACAGATGTCAAACTAACAGGCCTGTAGTTGCCCAGATCACCTTTTTTCCTTTCTTAAAGATAGGAACTATGTTAGCAATTCTTCAGTCATACGGTACAACCCCTGAGTTTACAGATTCATTAAAAAGTCTTGTTAATGGGCTTGCAATTTCATGTGCCAGTAGGGTGACCAGACGTCCCGATTTTATCGGGACTGTCCCGATATTTGCTTGTTTGTCCCGCGTCCCGACCGATGTTCGGTCGGGACACGGGACAAACAAGCAATTTTGCCCTCCGCTCCGGTGCATAGACGGAGCCCGGAGGGGCTTTCACCCCCCACTTCCCCTGACCATCCCCCTTCTTCCCCCATTGGACCCCTCCCCAAATCCCTGCCCTGGACCCGCCCCAACCCTGCCCCTCACTGCCCCATTGGATCCCTCCCCAACTCCCCGCCCTGGCCCCGCCTCTTCCCCAAGCACGCAGCATTCCTCCCTCCCAGGTTTGCACACGGGCCATGGCCGGGGCTGGGAGTGCAGCACGGAGGCTGCTCCAGCCCTGCAGCCTGCAGGGCAGCGCGGAGCAGGCAGGGGGCAGAGACACGTGTGGGGCAGACACGCTCCTGCCAGGAGGGGCCGGGCCCGGCTGCCTGGTTCGCCCCCTGCCCGGGGGGGGGGTCCCCGAGTTCCCTGCAGCCGGAGCGGGGCTGCCCGGGGCGAGTGTCCCAGGCGGGGCAGAGTGGAGCAGCCTCTGCTGTGGGGCTGGTGCAATGAAGCCCGGGAGCGGCTGGGCCGGGAGCTGCAAGAGGGGTCCGGAGCGTGGCTCGGCTGCACAGCTCGGGGCCCAGGAGCGAGGGGATGGGGGAGCTGGGAGTGTATTGGGGGTCAGAGCTGAGAGTTGGGTGGAGATGGGGCGCTCTGGCTTTTTTTTTTTTTTGCTCCACCCCCCCCATCCCCCCCGCGTCCCGATATTTCATGTTTGTCATCTGGTCACCCTATGTGCCAGTTCCTTTAATATTCTTGGATGAAGATTATCTGAACCCCCCGATTTAGTCCCATTAAGCTGTTCAAGTTTGGCTTCTACCTCGGATGAGGTAAGATCTACCTCCGTATCCTCGTTCCTATTTGTCATCCTACCATTATCATTAAAGACTGAGACAAAGTATTTGTTTAGATATTGGGCCATGCCTAGATTATCCTTAACCTCCATTCCATCCTCAGTGTTTAGCGGTCCCACTTCTTCTTTCTTTGTTTTCTTCTTATTCATATGGCTATAGAACCTTTTAATTCCCTTTGCAAGGTCCAACTCTACATGGCTTTTGGCCTGTCTCACTTTATCCCTACATGTTCTGACCTCAATAAGGTAGCTTTCCTTGCTGATCACTCCCATCTTCCATTCCTTGTAGGCTTTCTACTTTTTCTGAATCACCTCTTTGAGATGCTTGCTCATCCAGCTTGGTCTACAATTCCTCCCTATGAATTTTTTCCCCTTTGTTGGGATGCAGGCTTCTGATAGTTTCTGCAACTTTGACTTGAAGTAATTCCAGGCCTCCTCCTCCTTTAGATCCACTAGTTCTTTAGTCCAATCCACTTCCCTAACTAATTTCCTTAATTCTTTAAAGTTAGCCCTTTTGAAATCAAAAACCCTAGTCCCAGATCTATTTTTGTTATCCTTCCATCTACTTTAAACTGAATTAGCTCATGATCACTTGAACCAACTTTGTCCCTCTGAATGTGCCCTGGTTCCCCACAGGCCCAACATGTTTGGGGCCCCGCTGTTAACTTCCCAGGTGGCACTCTCCCAGTTCCTGCTTTTTCCAGCTGGGGCCTCTGTGCTCCATCCTGGTAGGGACACCCCCTTTTATAGTGTCCCAGTCGCCCACAGGCAAAACTGTTTTTGGGTCCTGGCCCTGGCCTCCAGCCCTTGGTGCCTAGCCCCCATTGAGGTCCATGTGCTCTCCCCCGCAGCAACTGAAGCAGCTCCACTTGCTGCTCCGCGAGCCGGGCCACACAGGCTCTCCAGTAATAGTCCATCTCCATCTCCACCTTCCATTTCTTAACGCTTGAATCTGGGCAACAGTCCCATAGTCCTTGCCCTGCCCCTTGTATCAGGGGCGGATTGCATGTGCTTGCATTCTCCACCACGATGTCATGGGGCAGTACTCACCCCTGTGGTGCCTCCTGCTGGTCGTCCAGGGATTTAGCTCTTCCAGCTTCCAGAGTGCCCTCTGCAGGCCGATGTCCCACTTGCAGCTGGGCCTGAGTCCCTCCTGGACCCCGCTGCCCCTTTCAGGCTGCAGTGCTGCCCCCTGGCAGTACCCCCACAGATCTGGGTCTCCCCTCCCCGGGGAACCCCCACCCTCTAGCCCCACCTCGCCTCAGACTATGGCTACTGCCAGTCTCGATCTAGCCCCCGTTCACTAGGCAAGACTACAGTGTAAATGCCACTCATTACTGGCAAGAGGGGTTTGGACCTGCTGCCTCTGCCCACCCCAGGCTACCCCTCTGTATCCCCAGTACCTGTTCTTGGCCAGCAGCCTGGGGGGTTTCCAGGCTGGAGCTCCCCAGCTCCTCTGGCCTTCCCCCAGCCTTGCTCCAGTCTAGGTACCCTGCTCAGCTCACAGGCAGACAGGCCCTTGTCCCTCAAGAGCTAGAGGGAGAGTCCTGCAGGGCCGCTCAGAGGAGGGGGGCAAGTGGGGCAATTTGCCCCAGGCCCCGGGCTCCGCAGGGGCCCCCACGAGAATGCCTGAGGCTCCCTCCCCAACTCATTCAGCAGTTTGAGGCTTGCTGAAGAGCCAAGCTGTTAGCTTTTCCATTAGGGCTACCATCCCTTTCACTTCTCAAATGCCAAATTATAGTCTACATTTAATTTCAGTGCCATAGGGAGATTCATGTCAAGGGAGGGTAGCTTCATTTAAAATTAGCCACTGGGAGGAGGGATCACATGAGAAGAGCACTATCCTTCCCAACCCTACCAAGGGAGATCCCCCTCCCCTGCATTCCCTGAGGCTTCAGAGGGGTTAATTCAGTGGTTCTCAAACTTTTGTACTGGTGACCCCTTTCAAATAGCAAACCTCTGAGTGCGACACCCCCCCCCCCTTATAAATTAAAAACACTTTTTTATATATTTAACACTATTATAAATGCTGGAGGCAAAGCGGGGTTTGAGGTAGAGGCTGACAACTCGCGACCCCCCAGTAATAACCTCGTGACCCCTGGAGGGGTCTCAGCCCCCAGTTTGAGAACCCCTGGGTTAATTTAATTTTAGCACCTTGTGTCCATTCACATGCATGTGCTATTTTGAGCATTTCAGTTTTCACAACATACGCTCATCCCAGATTCTGGAACAAGCTCAAATGCTCAGTTCGTGGCGTATGTACATAAGCTATACCAGTGGTCCCCAACCTTTTCGTCTGGCGCCCGCCAGACGAAGGACCGTGGCAGCGGTGGAGCATCTGCCGAAATGCCACCGAATTTCTGCAGCATTTTGGCAGCGACACCTTTTGATGACGCCACTTGTCAGCAGCAAGAGGCGTCATCGAGAGACGTCGCCGCCGAAATGCCACCGAAATTCGGCTGCATTTCGGTGGATGCTCTACCGCCGGCCAGGACGCGGGTGCATTTAGATGCCCCTGCGGGCGCCAAGGCTCCCGCAGGCACCACGTTGGGGACCCCTGAGCTATGCTAAAGACAAACCCACAGTAACCGTCTCCAGTTTGTGAGGGACCCCATGGAGCCAGTCTCTAGGAAACAGATAAATGCATGGAGGTTAAGTCCATTAATGGCTATTACCCAGGATGGGTAAGGAATGGTGTCCCTAGCCTCTGTTTGTCAGAGGGTGGAGATGGATAGCAGAAGAGAGATCACTTGATCATTACCTGTTAGGTTTACTCCCTCTGGGGCACTTGGCATTGGCCATTGTCGGTAGACAGGATACTGGGCTGGATGGACCTTTGGTTTGACCCGGTATGGCCATTCTTATGTTCTAACCTAAATGAACCCAAAGTTATGGAGACGGATATGAGTCAAGGAAGCCAGATTGGAAAAATCTCTGACTGGATGGGCTCAGGCGTTTGGTCACAAGCTGAGGTGGTTCAAAAGTTTTGGACTTTTTTTAAGCAGAATTTTTTTTATTGTTTCTTTAAACAATCAAACACAGCAAGCAGCAAATATTTGGCCACACACTTCTGAAACCCCAAACCATATTCAGGTTTTGGCAGACTAATTTCAGCTTTTCAATTAAAAAAACCACAACACATTTTGAAGGAAAGCAGACATTGTCCGTGATTTTTTTCTGCTTTTTAGAAACCCCTAGTTTTCGATCCAGAAAAGGTTTTGACGGAAAATATTTGTCCAACCCTTTTAATGAGCTTTAGTGCCTTTTAGCACTAGCTGATGCTGAGAACCAGTGAACCTTGTAAAGAAGTTTTCTAAAAACTGGGTTTGTGCCGAGATGCAGAAGGTTTATTTTTCCCAGGGCCGCCTGTGGGGGGGGCGGAGCAAGTGGGGCAATTTGCGCCTGGCCCCGCAGGGGCCCCCATGAGAATACAGTATTCTATAGTATTGCAATTTTTTTTATGGAAGGGCCCCCCGAAATTGCTTTACCCCAGGCCCCCTGAATCCTCTGGGTGGCCCTGGAGTCCTGCCCTGGCTTCTGGCCCCAGCCCTCTTATAAGGGCCACCTGTGGCCTGATTGGGGCGTGGCCCCAGCTCAGGCCGCTTCCCCAATCCGCCTAGGTTTTTCTCTTCCCAGAGCAGCCCTCTCCCTGGGCTGTTTTAACCCCTCCAGGCAGGAGCAGGGTGACTACCCCACTACACTCTTCCTAAAAAAAAAAAATTATAGCCCCCAAAGTGTATGTAGAGTGTCACAAAACATATAAATCTTAGTTCCATTTAAATCAATGGCCAAACTCTCTTTGATTTCAATAGGACAATGTTCCAGTCCTAAGAGATTGCTATGAATATTTTTTCAAATGAGTCTCATTGGCTGAGATGGTGGTTCTGTTGAAGTCAATGGTAAAACTCCTACTGATTTCAGTAGGGACAGGATTTCCCCCCACTGTGAACAGAACAAGTGGATTACAGATGGATCTGTAATATAACTGGGTGAGTATACAAAAGAAATCCTAGTGCGTTTAATGGGAACGGCAAAACAAGTTACCAGGAAGTCACCTTGTATAGTCAACATCAGAACCTGGATAGTAACTCCTCCACTTGAAGATATTCTCAGGAGTTGCTGAACTATATTTACAACCCAAGGGCAAGTGGTCTGCACCCAGAGAGTAGTCCTACAAGCTGGTATTATTAGGGAACAACACAGCCAGGTCTCCAGAACCACTCTGGGGGAACCTTAGAAAATGCTGATCCCAGCTAGAGATGGGACCCATTTTGTGCAGGCTGCCTCCTGTTGTGTTGAAACATTCAGATGTGTAGACTACAGGGTATGTGGATGGGAGTAGGGGTTGTTGCACAGCCCACGTCAGGACATGATGGGAGGTAGTTCAGAGGATGCCTTTCTTATTAGAGTTTGCACCGGGAAGGAAAAGCAAGCACAGTGACCGAACAACAACATAGGTCTGCAGAGTCGTTCTATTTGTGATTGCATTCCAGTGGGAGGGGAGTATAGCCCGTCACTAAGTTGGCACCCCACAGCTGTCACAATAATGCCATTCTTCAACAGCACCATCACAATCATACTTGTCGCTTGTAGATGGCAGCACTTTTTCACCTGTGGATATAAAAGTGCTTCGCAGTGGGGGAGGCATCCTTCACCCTGTTTTACAGATGAGACAATGGATGCACAAAGTCATGAAGTGATTTGCCCAAAGTCACCCAGCCCATCACAGTAGAACATAGGAACACAGGAATTGCCAGATTGGATCAGACCTGCACAATTGTCTGGTTAGAGTGGAGGGAATTTTTTGGGCAAAATGTTTTTCACAAAAAAAAAAAGGAAACGGGTAGATTGGAACATTTAGCAAATTGTGACAGTGCAGGACTCACCCCTGCAGCACCTCCTGCTGGTCATCTCAGCAAATTAGCTCTTTTCCAGCCTCCAGAGTGCCCTCTGCAGGCCAGTGTCCTGCTGCCTCTGGCCCCATACCCCTCCCAGGACCCAGTGCCCCATGTCTTTGGGGTGCTGCCCCCTGGCAATACTCCCACAGTCTCTGGGTCTCCCCACCCAGGGGAACCCCCAACCCTCTAGCCTCACCTTGCCTCAGTCATGAGCTACTGCCAGTCACCATCTAGCCCCTGCTCCCTGGGGCAGACTGCAGTGTAAAAGCCGCTCATCATAGGCGAGGGGATTTGGACCTGCTGCCTTCCTCTGCCTCCCAGTACCTCTGTGGGCCTTGGACCGGCCCTGCAGCCTGGGGAGTTGCCAGCCTGGAGCTCCCCTGGCTCTCCCCAGCCCTGCTTCACTCCCAGTACCCAGGGGCGGCTCTACGAATTCTGCCGCCCCAAGCAGGGCGGCGCGTTGCGCCGCTCGTGCGGCCGGGCGCCGGTCCCGCGCCTCCGTGGGACCTCCCGCAGACGTGCCGGTGGTCCCGCGCCTATGGCGGAGCTTCCGCAGGCATGCCTGCGGGAGGTCCACACGAGCCGTGGGACCAGTGCACCCGCCGCAGTCATGCCTCCGGGAGGTCCGGTCGTCCCGCGGCTCCGTTGGACCTCCCGCAGGCATGACTGCGGAAGGTCCGCCGGACCCGCCTGCCGCCCTGCCGGCAAAAGGCCGCCCCAAGCGCATGCTTGGCGTGCTGGGGTCTGGAGCCGGCCCTGCCAGTACCCTTTCTGAAGGCAGCCAGGCCCTGCTCTCTCCCAGCCTGGAGGGAGGCTCCTCCTGGGCCTCTGGCTCACAATCTTCTTATAAAGGCCAGCTGGGCCCTCATGAAGCCAGCCACCACTGTGCCTGCTTTCCAATCAGCCCAGCCTTTCCCCTGCCACCGCCCTCTCCCAGGGCTGTTTTACCCTGTTCAGGAACCACCCCGCTACAGGTGTCCATTTGACCAAATTGTTTTGGTCCAAAAAACCCTAAAAGAATCTGAAAAAAAATCAAATTATTTTGTTTTGACATCAAATATAAAAGATTTTTAAAAGCTCAAAAACTAAGTGAAGCTTTTTGTTAGACCAAAAATGAATATTTTTTCAACTTTTAGGTGGCCAAAATTTTTGAAAATATCTTGTTTTGGATAAAGCCCAAATAATCTCCCCCCTAACCCCCAATTATTTGGAAATGCTGGCGAATTGAAAAGTCAGTTATTTGCACAGCAGTACATGTAGTCCACTAGCCTGTCTCTGCCAGTGACCGGTACCAGCTGCTTCAGCAGAGGGTGCAGGAAACCCTTCCATTGTGACGCTTTCTTCCTGACTCCCCATTAGTTAGACACTGGCTTGTGCCCTGAAGTTGGAGGGTTTAGATCCCCTCCAAAGTGACCGGAGAGCAACCAGGGAGGGAAGCAACAGGGCTGACCAGAGGATTCAGGGGGCCTGGGGTAAAGCAATTTCGGGAGCCCCTTCCATAAAAAAAAAGTTGCAATACTATAGAATACTATATTCTCGTGGGGGCCCCTGTGGGGCCTGGAGCCTGGGGCAAATTGCCCCACTTGCCCCCCCGCCCCTGCCCCTCCCCCTCCCGGGGCGGCCCTGGGAAGCAATGGGCTGGAAAGGCAGAGGGACTGGAATTGGTCTTTGCAGGAGCATAGGGCCAATGCCAAGGAAGGGGTGTGGAGGAAGGAGAGCTAACTAACGAGTCATTAGGCAGTGAATTAATTGGGCTATTAACTAGATAATTAATCAGTAAGGGAGGGAATCAGTTAGACAAAGAGTAGCTAAATTAAAACAATTTACAAGGTATAGATCAATAGGTAGAAAAACCTGAGGACTTGTCTACATGAGAAATGTTTCATCTGTTTTACAAAATCCATTTTTGTTAAATTGATGCAATCTGGGAACTCCAGCCAATGGGAGCTGTGGGGGCGGTGCCTGTGGGTGAGAGCAGCGCGTGAAGCACCCGCACCTAGGAGCTGGACCTGCTGGCCTCTTCAGGGGCGCAGCACGGAGCCAGGACAGGCAGGGAGCCTGCCTTAACCTGCTGTGCTGCTGACTGGGAGCCACATGAGGTAAGCCTGTGCCACAACCCCCTGTCCCAGCCCTGAGCCCCCCATACCCAGAGCCCCCTCTTGCACTCCAAGCCCCTCCCCAGAATCTGCACCCCCAGCCAGAGCCCTCACCCCCTCCCACACCCCAGCTCCCTGCCCCAGCCCAGTGAAAGTGAGTGAGAGCGAGCCACTGAGAAAGGGAGAATGTAGCGAGCCAGGGCATGGCCTCAGGGAAGGAGCTAGAGTTTTGTGTGATTAGAAAGTTGGCAGCCCTAACCATAATCCTTTGCACTTCTATAGTCCCTTTTATTCAGGAATCTCAACAAGTTTTACAACCATTCATTTATTTCTCTTAACATAGAATATCAGGGTTGGAAGGGACCTCAGAAGGTCATCGAGTCCAACCCCCTGCTCAAAGCAGGACCAATCCCCAGACAGATTTTTACCCAAGCTCCCTAAATGGCCCCCTCAAGGGTTGAACTCACAATCCTGAGTTTAGCAGGCTAATGCGCAAACCACTGAGCTATTCCTCCCCCCTGCTATGTAAGAATTATCCCCATTACACAGAGGGGGAAACTGAGGCACAGAGAAGGGAGTGACATGCTCAGGTTGCCACTGTCATGGAAAGAAAGCAAGATCTCCTGACTCCCAGTGCTGTGCTTTACCAGCAAAACCTCCTTTATGAAAGCAGCAGCACTGCATTCAGGTTTCTTCTTCCCATTAAATAGTCATAGGCTATTCTATTGGACTTACAAGCCTTAATGAATTTAACCTCACAACTTTCTTGTGTGGTACAGAAGTACTATTATCTGTATTTCATAGGAGGGAAATTGAAACGCGGATGTAGATGGTGATTTGCCCAAGGTCACACAAGATGTCTGTGGCAGAACCAGGAATAGAACTCAGATGCCTGCTTCTCCGTTCTCTGGCATGATTTACCCCAGTGCAAAGTAGTGCAAATCACGACCATTCAGATGTGGTAGGATTTTACAACCACTTTGGACTGGTATAAATAACCACATAATGTGTAGGGCAACAGAAATTCAGACCCTGGATGTCCTGCGTCTCCGCTGAGTACCTTGACAGAGCTGGTCAGAAAAATTCAGACAAAATATTGTTTTGTTGCCAATGGGGCATATCAATAAATTTTGCAGAGACACTTAAATTTGGCCAAAGTACCAATGGACCCCTGACTACCAGGCAGGTTTCAAAACTTGCCCTGGAGTGGGCCCTGTGCATGATGCCAGCTTGGCCACCTCCAATGCTTCTTGGTATTCCTGCCATTGCTAAACCACCCTGTGAGTCTCTGCTTCTCTGTTTAAACTCTTCTATACCTGTGTGATCCATAGAACCGCACCATAACTGGCCATAGCCATCCCATTACCCTGGTAATTCTGCTTTTGCCTGCTAAATATAGGGTTATCGAGGGGATATTTTTCCCCGGAAAATCACATATGCAATTCAAGCTGCTAAAGCAAGAAGAGGAACAATACACCTCAGTGACTTGGATCAATTATATAAGATTTCCTAAAGACAGCTACTGAATTTCCATAATTATACAGCTCATCATTGAAAGTAAATCAGGACAAGGAGTGGCTAATGGCCCAGAGTAATTATGGGAATGTCCTTGTGACTGCCCTGCAGATGACCACAGACTAGTAGGGCTGATAGAATTGCACAATTTCATTATCAAAGTAAATAACCAACATGATCCACTTTTGGCCACCTGATTTAATGTGGCTTTGAATAAAATGCCCATTTGAAAATATTGTCTCCGGACAGTTTAGACTGAGCGAGATGCTTACCTTGCACCTTGTGTGGCCATTTGCACCAATGCAAAGTGGCTGTAAAATGTTGTCACTCTGACGGCACTTTGCACTCATGTAAATAGCTGCACAAGATGCAGGGCAACTGACAACTGGACCCATTGCATCCATTTGCAGCTGTGTGGCATCATTTCAGAGATATATAGATTTTAAGGCCAGAAGGGAACATCTAGACCAGTGGTTCTCAAACTTTTGCACTGGTGACCCCTTTCCCATAGCAAGCCTCTGAGTGTGACACCCCCCCCCCACCCCCGGTTATCAATTGAACACTTTTTAATATATTTAACACCATTATAAATGCTGGAGGCAAAGTAGGGTTTGGGGTGGAGACTGACAGTTCACGACCCCCCATGTAATAACCTCGTGACCTTCTGAGGGTTCCCGACCCGCAGTTTGAGAACCCCTGATCTAGTCTGACTTCCAGCATACAGGGCCGGCTCCAGCTTTTCTGCCACCCAAAGCGGGAAAAAAAAAAAAAAAAGACGAGTGGCAGCACTTTGGCGGCAGCTCAATCGCGCTGCTTCTTCTGTGGCAGTTCAGCGGCGGGCCCTCCCTCTCTTCCTGTTTGGCAGCAATTCGGCGGCAGCTCAAAAAGGAATAGAGGGAATGAGGGACCCGCTGCCAAATTTCCGCCAAAGACCCGGATGTGCTGCCCCAATACTGGAGGGAGTGTCACCCCTTTGAATTGGCCACCCCAAGCACCTGCTTGCTACGCTGGTGCCTGAAGCCGGCCATACCAGCATAATACAGGCCATAGAAATTCACCCACTAATTCCTGTATCAAATCTATTACTTCTGTTTGAGCTAGAGCATATCTTTAAGGCCTGGTCTACACTAGGGTGGGGGGTCGAACTAAGGTACGCGACTTCAGCTACGAGAATAGCGTAGCTGAAGTCGAACTACCTTAGTTCGAACTTCTTACCTGTCCAGATGCCGCGGGATCGAAGTCCACGGCTCTCCCGTTGACTCCGCCACCGCCATTCGCAGTGGTGGAGTTCCGGAGTCGACGGGAGTGCGTTCGGAGTTCGAACTATCGCGTCTAGATTAGACACGATAGTTTGAACTCCGAGAAGTCAAACGCGCTCCCGTCGACCCGGCCGTAAGTATGGACGTACCCTTAGAAAGGCATCCAGACTTGAGTTAAAGACTTCAAGTGATAGAGACTCCACCACATCCCTTGATAAGTTGCTCCAATGGTTAATTACTCTCACTAATGAAAATCTGAGCCTTATTTCTAGTCCCATTTTGCCTAGTTTCAGCTTCCAACCTTTTAGGATATTCTTATGCCTTTGTGTCCTGACCTAGACTAACCGAAATCTCTTCCACATGTAGGTACTTGTAGGAGACAATCGTGTCAAATGCACTTTGAATGCATCATATCTCTTTGATTGGGATCTGTTTCATGTATTGTGAATTCCTGGCGAATATTCACCTCTACTCTGAGAAAAGCAGTTAAAACATGAAGCTCTTGGTGCCATCTTCTTATGTGCATGCCACAAAAATACTACAGCTAATAGCCACCATCCACATCCTCATGCATCTCTGTACTGAAAGATACTGACGTGACATGCATCCCATGTCATGCCATTAGCTTAAGTGATCTTGCACAAGCTGTAAGTCAGGACAGGATTTAGCCTAAAGAGAGTAAGATCAAACCAGAAGCTATTCATTTCCCCTGCTCATAAACACTTGGTGTCAGATTGTGCATTGAGGAGAGGTTCTGTGAAGCGAAAATATGTTGCAAGTGAGATTGGTTTCCCCTCAGTTATGTCTGTGTCTTATACACCTGTCTCTTTCTGTGTCCCTTTTCTGGCTTCACTCAGACAATCTCAGATGAGCCAAGTATCAGAGGGGTAGCCGTGTTAGTCTGGTTCTGTAGAAGCAGCAAAGAATCCTGTGGCACCTAAGAGACGTTTTGCAGCATGAGCTTTCGTGGGTGAATACCCACTTCTTCGGATGCAAAGAAGAAGTGGGTATTCACCCACGAAAGCTCATGCTGCAAAACGTCTGTTAGTCTATAAGGTGCCACAGGATTCTCAGATGAGCCAGGCTGTCCTGCTGAATACTTCATGCGATCACTCACTACTAACATCAGACATTCCGCTGTCAGTTTGACTGGGACTAGAGATGAATGAATAATAGATTTTTGGGCTTGGGAACAACTTTTATAGTGGGGGCGCTGGTGATGGAAACCATGGTTTTGGTGTTTGTCATTACTTCAAGCCAGGTAGCACTCCTAGTTCCAGTACCACTATCGGAGGGTTATACTGAAAAATCTGGGGGGAAAAGTTTCATTTTCAACAGAAACTGAATTTTTTCAGGGGTTTTTGTTTGTTTGTTTTCTTTTCATTTCTGGGTATTTTTCACACTCTCTTTTCTTTAGTTTGGTTTGGGCTTTAATAATATAGCTTAATTCCTAAACAAAAATGTCATTTTGAAATGCAAAGGTGAAATGTTTTGTGTCAAAATGAACCATTTTGACTTTTTGGGGGGGGGTATCTATTTTTTGGGGGAAGGTCATAACTATTTGCAGAATTGGACCCAAATTTGCTAATAATTTCGGTGCCGTGGGAAATGCAATTTTGGGTGAATTTACTATTTTCAGGAAAAAAAGCACTCAGTTCTAGTTGGGATATTTGCAGTCTTTGCAAATGTGCTAATTTATGGAGTATTAAATTATCATCATCATCATTTATGTCAACCACTGCAGGAAGGGAACTCTCACAGTGACACTTATATGTCAGTGTATAATCGGAGCTTCAGCTCTTTCAGTTTGACCCATACAAGTGGACCCCATCTCCCACTGATTTCACTGGGACTCTGCATGGTCATCCCATGTGCATCAGATTACTGAAACTAGGGATTTCCCAACTTTTGTATTGTAGGGACAAGTTCTTAATTAAGAGTGTCTCATGGACTGCTAGCACCTCTTTGGCTAGCGTGTGGGCCATCTCCCCTCCCATTCACAGCTGTATGACATCCCAATGGCAACTACAACAATTGTTTACACGGCTAAGAAATGTGATGAAAGGTTTTCATGTATTTTTAGCTGCTGTGTAATGTGATTTAGCAGCTGGAAACAAAAAGGAGAACCAGCAACCTGGGACCAACCCATTCTCCCCAGCCCACCAGCAAGTGCTCTGTGAGGCACCAGTGATCCCCAGAGCCCAGTTAGAGAACCTCTGATCTTGCATACTGACAGGGATGATGGAGCAATAGTGCTCCAACAGGAAGATTTTCTGCCACTTGTTTGTAAATCGCCAAGGTGCTCTCAGGGCCGATGGACAAGCACTTTTTCCATGATGCAGTATTAACTGGAGACAGAGCCCTGAGGCAATGAAATATGAGGATTATAGCACAGTGACAATGCAGAGAGATACTAAGGACTCAAAGAAGCGATTAATGCTGCTGAGAAATACGGGACCCACATTGTTTAGGACTTAATATTCTGTTTCACCATTTCATTATAATTTATAATCCTATAAATACATACATTCTCACTGTGTTCAGCTACAGCTTCTTTGTGCCATTTCACATGCATCCCTGGGAGTTAGGCAGCCTAAATATCTTTGAAGATCTGGGCCAAAATCATCTTTGTTTCAACAAGGCAAACCTTTATCCAGAGCCATGAAAAGACAATGAACACAGAGGCCCAAATCCTCAATGGGAGTTAGGCACCTAAATATCTTTGAGGATCTGGGCCAGAATCCCATAATTCTTTTTCAGAGTGACTTTTTCAGGTCAGAACTTCCCTTGTAGGGCAAGTGCCTTATTCTGCACTCCTATTGGTGTGCGGCCCCAATCCAACACCCACCAAAGTCAGTGAGAACCTTCACATTGGCTACAAAGAGAATCAGATCTCACCTTTAATTAGGAGTCACTTCAGTTAAGTCAGTGATTTACACTGCTGCAAGTGAGAGGGGGAAAATGATGTGGAGTTTTTATGAATAATACAATATGTCCTGGAGCCAACGCTGCAGGGCAATAAGCTGCTATGGTTATATCACTCAATGGCAGGTGGTGCTCTCATCTATCCTCCTTTTTGAGGGTAAAGATCCAGGCAGGGACACAAACATCCTGGAGACGCATTCAGGCTTCTTTGACCATGGAATGCTGTTCCGGGAAGAAGATCTACTGGGCAAAGATGGCGACCGCTTGATCAAGAAGGGGAAGAGCATTTTCGTGCACCAACTCACCAGCCTAGTGAGGCAGCCCTTAAACATGGTTCAAAGGGCGACAAAAGCCCAAAAGAAGGTATAAAAAATAGTGACCATAACAGAAGGTTAGATGTGGGGGGGATTGGGGTGACATGGCAAATTACAGCAGGATCATAGAAGCAACAAGAGAGAAAATGGGGGGGAAATAGCTCAATATCCTAGATGTCTATAAACAAATGGAAGGAGTGAGGGGAATAAACAGGAAGAACTGGGAGTATTAGTTAATAACTAACTAATAGTTAATAGTTAACAAGATAAATTGTGACTTAATTGACTTGGTGGGGTAAATCTCATGACAGGAAAGTTAGTAGAAAAGGGTATAGCACATTCATGAAAGACAGGCAGGGAAAAAAGTGTTGCATTATACATCAAGAATATTGTGATGTTGCACTCCATCATGTTTTATGGAAATATGCTTATGAGTGTAAGTATAATATCACTGGAATATGCTTTATGCAAAAGGTCTCTTGTAAGGTATGTGGCAGGGCTCTGACCTTGCTCTCGTGGGTCCTGCACTTCTAGGCGGTTTATGCTAGCCTCAGTGGCTCACTGTGACCCTCCACGTAGCCCTTCTCTCTCTAGGGCCAGGGTTACAGTCTACTGAGCCCTTTTCATCATAGGCTGCAAGGAGGTTGGTGAGAGAACTCCCACAGTTTCTGTTCAGCCTCCTGTCCTGACAGGGACCTGACTTCCCCTTCCAGGAGATGTTCCTGTAGTGGTGGGTTGGGGGGAACCCAGGCCCGCCCTCTACTCTGGGTTCCAGCTCAGGGACCCTAATGGTAGCAGTTGTTGGCAGCCAACCTTTCACTGCCAGAGTTGCTACATTTCCCTGGGCCACTTCCCCACAGCTCTCCTGCTTCTCCCTTCTTCGCCCTTACCTTAGGGTTCCTTTAACGATGGTTTGAGGGTGTCTTCAGTAACCAGCCCTTCAGCCGCACTTCCTCTCCTCTGGCTCCCTGACTCCCCTGCCTGACTGGAGTGAGCCCTTTTTATAGTATCAGCAGGGCCTTAATTAGAGTCAGGTGGTCACATTAACTGAATGGCCTCACCTGACTCTTTATAGGTTAATTAGAGTCAGGTGTTCTCATTAGCCTGGAGCAGCCCCTACTCTGGTCAGTCAGGGAACAGAAAACTGTTAATCCAGAGGCCAGTATATCTGCCTTCTGCTATTCTGCTGTACCCAACTGGCCTGGGTCTATCACAGGTATCATTACAAACCTTATAATCTACTGAGTGTGTTCATCCTATTTGTATGTATGTGTCATTCTTGTATCTAAAACTAGAAACATGAAGTATAACTCTGAGGTCCTATTGTAATTATGCCAAGCGTTGGCCATTAATGGTGGTTTGGAATCTTGGTGGCTCCCATTGGCTAGGACAATTGGCTGTAAATGGCTCTGTTTACTTGCAACCCTTCCTGTGTATCTGTAGGCCAGCCCAGGAAGAATGGTGGCTGGGGGTCTCACAGGACATGTGACCATGTCACCTGAAAGCAGAATCCGTCTTAAACCTGGTACTTTTCCATTTAGAAGGAGGGATGAGGACCCAGAGAGACAAAAGATTCCCACTTTGTGCCAAAGCTATAAAAGTGGGTGGAACAGAACAAAGAGGCTTCTAGTCATGAGAAAAGCCCTAGTTTCCACCCAAGATGCCTGCTGGAACTGACAAGGACTGTACCAGGGGAAAGGATTGGGCCCAGACTAGGAAGGAGACTAGTCTGTGAAAGAAGCTTATTGGAACATCTCTGAGGATGAGATTTACCTGCATTTAGTTTCCTACTGTATTAGGCCTAGACTTGCATGTTTTGTTTTATTTTGCTTGGTAACTTACGTTGTTCTTTCTGTTATTACTTGGAACCACTTAAATCCTACTTTTTATACTTAATTAAATCACTTTTGTTTATTAGTAAACCCAGAGCAAGTGATTAATACCTGGGGAGTGCAAACAGCTGTGCATATCTCTTTATCAGTGTTACAGAGGGCAGACAATTTATGAGTTTACCCTGTATAAGCTTTATACAGAGTAAAATGGATTTATTTGGGGTTTGGATCCCATTGGGAACTGGGTTTTTGGGTGCTGGAGATAGGTGACCTACCTTGGTTAAAGTCTGCAGCTTTGGGGGCATGGACCTGACCTGGGTCTGTGTTGCAGAAGACTAGCATGTCTGGCTCAACAAGCCAGGGTTCTGGAGTCCCAAGCTGGCAGGGAAAACGGGCTCAGCAGTAAATTCAGCATGTCAGGTGACAATCCCAAGGGAGTCTCTGTGACCGAACCTATCACAAATATATACACGTGTTCTGAGGTCCAGAAGAAAGTGAGAGGCAGGCCAGGTGAAAGTCTCTGAGTGAAGATAAACAGAAGGAAAAAAAGGGGTAATGTCAAAGTAGGGGTCTATTATAGACCACCAAATCAGGGAGAGACATTCACTCTATGCTCCTTGTGTCACCAATGCTTGCATCAATTTAACTGCCAGTGAGGGGCATTGTGGGATGGATTTCTGAAAGGCAACAACAGTCAATGTAAGCAACATAGTGTCTATACTGACACTGTATCAACCTAACTACATTGACATAAGCGCTACGCCTCTCGTGGAGGTGGAGTTAAGTCAGTGTAGTGGGCGAGTTACATCAGTGGGAGCTCCATGTTAGTGTAGATACTTCCAGAGTTAGGTAGACGAAAGCTTCCTTACATCAACCTAACTCTGTAGTGTAGACCAGGCCTCAGAGGCCCAGCCTAAGGAGGTGATGAAGCCGCAGGGCTTACCCTGGAGTAAGAAAGAGTCTGGGCAGTGCAGGGGGTCCTCCAACAGACTGTTCCAAAGCTGGGGTTTTAGCACCAATCCTGTGCATCTGAGATACAGGCCTATTAATGAAGATGACAAATTCCCAAATGGACTGAATGGCTCAGAAGACTGGTGCTGGAGAGTGACATCCTAGTCCCATAGATGGCAAAAGACAAAACTTCCATTGACTTAAATGGGCCTAGGATTTCACCAGGGATATTTAGTCTTTCATCTCTAAGTCACTATTTAAAGTTCAGCCCATGCCACCAGTCATTGATTGACATTTCCATCTAATGGCAATTTTGTGACCACTGTGAACCAGCTGGAGAGTTCGGACTAGTGCTTTGTAAGGAGGTGTGGGCCATTATGTTATATGTTTTATGCATGCTTGTTTTGTAGAGAATTTTTAAGATAATTTCTATTTGGGAGTGAGGATGAATATCTGTTTACAACATACCGGGAAGTGAGTTCTATTTCTTTGCCCAACTCTAACCCCCACCTCTCTCCTAGTCCCCTTCTTTCCACCACCACCACCTCCCTTTCTCTGTCTTGGGAATGGCTGGAAAATTAAGTCAAGTGGCATTTAGGAAAAAACCTCCAGCTGGGTGAATCTGCTAAATGTTGCCATCCCACTTTATCTATGACAGTGTCCATGTGTTACAGTGACATAAGATACAGTATTGGGGGATAAGAGCTATTTGGGGGCATTTTAACTGGGATTAGCTCTGTGATTCCCTCCCCCTGCCCCCAATTTTATGAGGAAACTGTTGTTAAATAGCTGTGGTGTTTTCAGTCCAAAAATACCAATGGGAGCCTCTTGCCTTTAATGTCCAGTTCTGTGCATAGGTATTGCCAGATGGGTTCAGACCTGAGGTCCATGTATCCCATTAATCCTGTCCCCAACAGAGGCCCATCCAAGATGCTTCAGAGGAAGGTGCCAAAAATAGGGCCATCCTTAGGATTTATGGGCCTTACACTGGATTATTAAACTGGTGCCCCTATGTCCAACTTGCTCTCAGCAACACAAACATAAGCTTACAGTACTGGAAAACTTGTCACATCCACTTTATTAAAAACAGTTTAAGCAAATTAAGCACACTATAATACTGATGGACTATACTTGCACTAAAGAAGTAGCGCTATAGAAAAAATTCTGATTTATTGACAGAATTATGTACATAATACAATTTTTTAAGTTGTCTACATTTTATTGGAAATTACTATGAAGAAGTATTGAAACAACGCCAAGCTTTGTATGCAGCAGATGCTGCAGCAGGCCAGGCTCTCAGCCCGGAGGTGGGGGGAGAGAGAGGGAAGAGGCAGCAAAGGATACCGAGCTGCCTGGCCCGCCTCAGGGCAGCAGAGAGTCACAGTTCCCCACAGAGACCCCAGTACCCTTTCCTCACGCAGAATGCGCTGCGCTGGTGCATTCAGGTCTGCAAATATGACCCCTGCCTAAGGAGACTGCAGCACATGCTGTGTGTGCGGGAGCCGACCTGCTCTTACCTGTTGTCTTGGTGGTGCCCCAAATTTTTGGGTGCCCTATACAGCCGCGTATACCTAAGGACAGCCCTGGCAAGAAACCCCGCAGTAGGCAAATGGGGGATAATCCACCCACACCCCATTAAAGATTAATCCTAATCCCTAATAATTAGAAATTGACATAAATCCTGAAGCATGAAATTTCAGAAACTACCAAAATTTGTTAGCATTAACCATTAAAACTCTGGATATTCTTGTTAGCAGTATAGACGTCCAATCCCTCACTGAAGGATGCTAAATTCAGGGGCCCTCCATTAAATCGATAGCTAATATTTATCACTCGATGCTGCATTATCCTCGAGGAAATTCTGTTTGTTCACAAAGGTGGAACCTCAAGGTGAGCTGGTACAGTTTATGTATGGACGACATGGCCGTTTGCATCTGACTGAAGTGGGGAAAGAAAGGTGGAGCGCCTCTCCATGGTCTCTTGATGGCTCACCCTTTCTAACAGATACCAGTAACAGTCTGACTTCAGAGGCAGCTCTTTGTTCCTCATGGCAGGAGAATGGGGCCTTATGCCAGCCACCTTCTGCATTTCAGCCACATACCCAACATCTCCGTCAATGCAGTTAGCACCAGGACTCATTATCACCACCATCCAGCCTGTAGCTTCTTCTTTCCTCCCTGCTGTTGTTGTGGCAGTGAGCATTTCACCTCACTTGGAGCTACCATCTCCAAGTAGGGTTGCCAGGTCTCTGGCTTTCAACTGGAACACCTGGTCAAAAAGGGACCCTGGCAGCTCCGGTCAACACTGCTGACAGGGCTATTAAAAGTCCGGTCGGTGGCACAGCATGGCTAAGGCAGGCTTCCTGCCAGCCCTGGCTCTGTGCGGCTCATGTAGGCGTACCCAGGGGGCTCAGCACGCTGCCTCTGCCCCAAGCCCAAAGCTAGCAGGGCTCTATGTGGGCACAGGCCTGCCTGCATGGAATAACGTGCAGGATGGGGGCCTAAGCCACTCACAGGTGGAACAATAGTCCTTTTGTGAGAAGGCTGATGTGCATTTGAACTTCTCCTTCAGAGAGAGGGGAAAACCACAACGTAGCGGGGAAAATTGGAATGAGGGATGGGAAAGGAAAGGAAATTTTAAACAAGAGGAAAGCAAGTTCTTATGCTATTAATGGAAAATTACACGCAAAAAGTGGTGATAAAATTGAGTCACTCTGTAAATTATAACCAAGAAAGTAAACCCCAGACCCAGCTGGGTTTTCCCATTCACTAGCAATACAATTCTGTTCCTGCCTGAGGAATTTGAGAGTCAATGGCCTGATGCTATATCAATGGTAGTCTTTCTGCCAGCTCCAGTGGGCATGGGATCCAGCTCTTAAAGAACAGTTTTTCTGTTATTCTTCTCATGCACTTTTCCAAGGAGAACTTTTTTAACTGTTTGGCCAGATCCCCAGCTAGGATGAATGAATGTAACTCTCTTGATTTTCATGGAATTACACCATTTTACACTAGGTGAGGATCTGCCCCCCCCCTTTTAAAAAAAATAGAAAGGTTAGGTGCAGTGTAATTACAAGGACATCATACCACTTCTGGGAATATTTAGAGAATGAGGGTGTTCAAACAAACGCTTTGGCAGATTTTAAGATAAAATCATATCATATAAACATGATCAAAATCCAAAACTTCCTGGTACGTGACTTAATTTGTCTTTTACTACCCTCACACACAAGATATTTCCTTAACGTTGAACTCAACCTTGTACCTAATGAAACACTGCAGATTGTGCGACTTACAGGAACCTGGTAGGGTCGTATCTGTTTGGATGCACTTGTTATCTGATTGTATGTGTATGAGAGTTCAATGTGGGAAAAGAGTGTATGGAGCCAAAAGTGACGTGTCTCTCTCTCAACCGACTGAAATTGTCCTCTTCAGTGTAATCTGGGGCACATCATAGCTCAGTGAAGCCATCTAACTCTATTTTGGGGAGTCTGCTAGTCAAAAGTGTTGCAAAGTATAACGATGTTATTTTAGGAATTAAATGCAGTATGGAGGTGGTCTGAGAATCCCCTTTCAGTTTGATGTGGGAACTGTCAGTAGATAGTTTTCCTTCCAGAAATACCAAAATCTTTTCCTGGGGAAAATTTTTATTTTGACAAAAGCCCCATTTTCTGACAGTAAAATGTTTTGTTTGAAAATTTTCAACCAGACAATTTATTGCAGCTCAGCCTAAGTCAATTAGGAGACCATTTAAGATAAATTGAAATAAAGTCCTCTTAAACCGGAATAACTACCTGCACAAACGTTTGCATCGGTTTGACTAAACCAGTGCAACTTTCTTAGGCAGCCATGGCCCAAATCAGTTAGGAAGGGGTTAAGCTAAATCAGTATAAGCCAGGATATCACACTGAGATCTAATGGAATGAATGAAAGCTATTTCCATTGGTACAACTGCATTGATTTTACTTGTGCTCTAAGTCAAACCTGTGCAATTTGTGTATAGCCTGAGATTCCAAATGACAGGATGGATCAAATAACCTTCAAGCTGGTTGATATGTCTGTTGGTCTATCCCCGATTCACCCCTTTGAGTCAGGGAGCAGAAGGTTAGTTATACCTTTCCCTTTGTTGTAGCATTTGCTAGACACTTTCCCAAGACTATAGAAGCAGCAAAGAATCCTGTGGCACCTTATAGACTAACAGACGTTTTGCAGCATGAGCTTTCGTGGGTGAATACCCACTTCTTCGGATGGCATCCGAAGAAGTGGGTATTCACCCACGAAAGCTCATGCTGCAAAACGTCTGTTAGTCTATAAGGTGCCACAGGATTCTTTGCTGCTTCTACAGAACCAGACTAACATGGCTACCCCTCTGATACTTGATCCCAAGACTATGGGTTACAATTACAAGACTAATCCCCTAGCAGGGAATGTACATCTTTACAATGGCGAGTTAGATAAAACAGGAAGCTGTTAGCCTCATCTCTATTTGGAAGGGTTTGTTATCAAGCTTGTCATTAAATGGGTATTTCCTTGCAGAAAATTTTGAGTTTTCATTAAAAAAAAATCAAGATCTTGCTGAAAACTGAATTATTTCAATTCCAAAATGCCACGGTTGTGCCTTAGCGGAGTTGTAATTTGGGTGTCTCCTACTCCCATTTTTCTCAGCTGAGCTACTTACCCCATAGTGCACCATGGTGTCCCCCTTGCTGAGAGGAGGGAATGCATTATGGAAGTTGCCTGGTCCCAATACATCATGGGGAAAAAGTCCAGCCGGGGAGTCCAGTCCCTAGAGGAGAATGGGAACATGAGGCATGCAAACTTCAACTCTCATGAGGCACTTCAGTGGTATTTGAGAATCAAAATATTTTGGATTTTGGCCAATCATTAAAACTTTTCAGGCATTCTGTTTTTCAGGGAAAATCTAAATTTTCCAGAGAAAGCAGACACTTTTCACAAAAGGAAAAAAACGGTTTGGTCAAAAAAATCCAGTTTTCCTTCAAAAGACAGTATAGACAAAAAAATATTTGACCAGCCCTAATCTGGACTTTTAAGACAGTTTAAGTTTGGGAGGTGGATCGCTGTGACTGCAGTTATCAGGACATGAGTTCTCGGTCTCTCTATTTTGGCCTGGGGAAAAAGCTGAAAGGAATGGAAGTATGCCCTGATTACAATCTGCCAAATATTCTTGTTCAACTCCATTTCTGATTGGGATTCAAAGCATTGCAAAGATATGTAGCAACCCACCACCTGATTTACCAATGCTATTTTTAGAGCTGGTCAAATTATTCACTGAGTAATTGTTATTGTGGACCTAGCCCAGTTTATGCTGAGACTGGTTTTCTGGAGATGTCTTCAGCGAGCCAAATTCAGACATGTCACATAAGGTGATGTAAGTTACAATGAGCTAATTCCCCCTTATATTTCATTAAACTCCCTTAGGTCTGATTACATCCACTGTTCTGATGTGCAAGGGAGTCTCCGTTGGTGTAGCTTATGTACTGAATAGCTGGTGAAGGTCTGAGTTAAAGTAGCCCCAACTACTTTAATTTAAGTAGTTTGTAAGTTACACCAATGCATGGGCAGTAGATCTGGCAGAAAGCAAATGGTTCTATATTAGTGCAAAGGCACCCAACTTACTTCACCTTGTACTTCACCTTGTACATTACTTCTGAACTTGGCACATGGGCCCAGATCAATGAGAGTTAGGTACCTAAACATCTTTGTGGATTGTTTCTGACTATTCTCTGGGTCATTTTAGTGAACAATTGTCATATTACTATGTGTTCACAAACAGTTCCATTGAACAAATAGCAATTTATTCATCATCTATGATTGGTCACCTAAATCACATGATCTCTATTGATCTTATTAAAGCTTTTTGAACAGGGAGAACAAGAAAGATCTTTGTTGGTGCAGAAAGCCCCTTGTCTGTATAAAGATACAGATATGGATAAGAACTTTAATTCCCCAAGTATTTGTGCCAACAGAAACCTATTTTCACTAATATAGCTGGTCAACATTTTTCATACAAAGTTATTTTACGGCTTTTTCCCCCATAAACAAAACTTTTCACAAAAATTGTCTACATCATAGAATTTTTCTGCTTTTCAGGACATTTCTGTATCTTTTTACCTGAAATTTTAATTGAAACTGTTAACAAAATCATTTTTGCAATTGTTCTCAATGTTTTTCATTTTACAAAAACCTTATTTTTAAAGGTAACTAGGGGTTTGTGAAATTAAAAAAGTTACTGTAACAAGTTTGATTAAAACAAATAAAAATAAAAACGTCAATTAATTATTGTGGAAAATATTGTGAAAAGAAACAGAAAATGGGTCCATTTCAAATGCTGGGACGTGGAAGCATCTTTGAAATGTCAACATTTTATATTAAATAATTTTCCTGTTTTTCAGCTCCGTTTGCAAATACTGAGCAATAAGGGGACATGAGTGAAGTCAGACTGAACTGAATAGTCATTCAGAATTCCAATTAATATTCACAGACATCGTTTTGCAATATTTGACCTGATTTACATATGACCTTCAGATATATGAAGGAGTGGTTGAATATAGATTCCACAAAAATGCAAGCAGGAAAATGTTCAAGGATTCTATATAGTTATGCAGCAGGTCATCTCTGAATTATTTACAGAACAAAGGTGACAAGTATATGCTTTTCCAGGAATTTCAGGATTAAACTCTAATTGAATAGATTGATATTATGCAAATTACCTGCTTTAACTGGACTTCTATTAAGCTCGTAAATAAATTCTTTACAATAAATATTTGCTTTGCTACATTTCGGTTGGCTGACTATACACTATGCAGTAGATAGTTGTACATTATCATCTTTTGTTATAAGTATACTGGCACATATGTGCAGTAAGTGATGGCATAGAGGAACCATTGTCTAGTGTTTTTTGCACTAGCTGGGACTCAGGAGACTTGTCAATTGTCTGCTCTGCCATGGACTCCCTGTGAGACCTTTGGCAGTTACTTAATCAATCTGTGCCTCCGTTCCCATCTGTAACTGCAGATAATCACATCTCCCAACTCACAGGAGTATTTTGAGGATAAGTACATTAAAGACTGTGAAGCGCTCAGCTACCATGGCAATGGGGGACTGATAAAGTACTTTAGGTAAATACTGCAATGGCATTATCAAGGCCAAAGCCCAAAAATTACTAATAGCTAGATCCTACAAATCATAAGGTGCACTAGTCTTGCTTAATTCCTTTGTGAAGCTAGTTTCTGGAGGAATTCTCCTGCCCTTTGGTAACTATGTCTTCTAATGGGGTCTGGCCAAGCAGGTTGATCTGATTACAGGTGGGGTCATTGCTGACCATGGGTTGACCCTCAAAGCCCTGTTTTCATCTCTTTCCAGGCAGGGAAGACCCTTACCTCAGTAGTTCACACCTTAGTGACCTCTGGGCTTGAGGACTGTAACATTTGTTATTTGGAGGGCTAGCTGTGAAACCCATCAGACCACAACTGTCCCAGAATATGGCAGTCTGGCTTGTCAATGCGCCTGTGCTTGAGAATCAGTGACATCCACATCAAACTGAAGCAATATCTGTGAGCTAGTGTGTAAGTACATGCCAAGGTTTGCTGTAGGAACATAAGTCCACATTAGAGTTGGGTGAATTGTGGTTTTAAGTTGAGCTGGGATATTAACATGAGCAATAAGCCCCAGCATGTGACCAAAAGAATGAGATCATGAGAAAGAAGAGTTGTTGTGTTGAACTTGTAGAGGCCCTTCAAATAAGATAATGGTATATTAAGGTTTGGGTTGAACTAATCAAAATAAAACATGGTTAATTGGGTTGCAGGTGCAGTAAATAATTAGCTACATAAGAACCTGCTTCATCTGGCTTTAGCTAAGGTCCAATACTTGGCAATGACATCAGCTGTTTATAAATGGTGTAAAAAAGTGACCTCTTGAGGGGTTCACTGTTAATACCTGCCTGGCCAATATGGGGCTAAGAACTCCTGGGTTTAGCCCATTCGTAAGTACCTTGATCAAATGCTTATAAATGTTTTGTTAGTCTTGGATTTAGTAAATCGCTTGTTATTTAGGCATGTTTAGAGCATATAATACAAATACCAAATCGCCTTTGAATTTAATAGAAGAATGTATGGTTAAATTAGTGTCATGGTAATACCTTGCATAAGTCATAATAATGCCAGCATTTGCATATAGTATCTAACTGCCCTAAAATAATATGCTGCCAGTCTCCCTGAGGCTGTCTTATGTCTTGTTATGGAAAATGAAGGCTTTAGGGCTGAGGCTACTGACAGTCCTGAGATAGAACTATGAATGGCTTTTTTTCCCCCACCAAGGGCCCACTCCTCTAGCGCTCTCCTTTGGGTACCTGCCAATCCATCCCAGGTATCCTTCAATAAGAGAATGAAACATTCTCGTTTCCATGTTTATTCTGAGCTGTGTTGAGAATATTGGTATTACCTGATGTTCTGCTTTTTGTTGTTCTGTTTAGTTTATTGTTCCCACATGGTGCTCAGACATCCTCGTACCAGGATATTACTGCATCAGCATTAAAGATTCAACATATTTTGGTGGTGAAAGACACCTGGGAAGTGTGAGCATTGAGCAGCTGTTGGTGGGGATGGCACATTGAATTGTAGGGTGATTAGCAGGTGAGAAAGGGGACTGGGGCACTTCTTAAGGTACAGATGTCAAATAAGTTGGACAGCTGGCCTGGAAGGACATGGTCCTTAGCGGGGCTGTAGGTGGAAGAGTGTTGAGACTCATGGGGGAGGGGGATTATGGGAAAATTATGAACCTAGGAGGGGGTCAGTCCAGTGACAGTGGGGAACAATGTACTCATTTTTCAGGACTCTTAGGCACAAGCTGATTGAAAGTAAAACCTACATGAGCAGTTCCTGCTCTCACTGGAGCCAATGGGAGTCTTGCCCTTCACAGCAAAGAGGACATGACTCGGTGTTGACCAATGAACAGTATTTATGAGTCTGTCAGTAGTTTAGCAGATGAAAGAACTAGTGTCTGGAATGAACCAGTACTGAGGTGAAGAAGGGGACAGTTACTGCCTTATCTGGTACCAATCATTTGCATGCGAGAGAAGGAATGCAAGGCTGGCTATTTACAGTAACTCACAAGAAATCTCTTGTTATGAAAGGCTTGTGTTATTTACTTCAGGGCAGACATTGTGGAGAATAAGGGTTCTGAGGATGAAGGTGCCTGACTTCAGATTTCTGCCTCTAAATACAGGATCCAATCCTATAGACTCCATTCATCTGGGGCACATTAGCCATATCACCTTGAAAGAGCCAGTCCAGGTTATATCTCTGCCCAGTCAGCGATTACATTCCCATTGATTTTAATTCTCATACCAGGATGCAGGACTGCAGGTCATCCCTTGGCGCCCTCTGGGGCTGCTCATGTGGTTAAGTACCATTTCATTCAGCAGAATTCTGAATTCTTCTAACCACACAAAGTTTTGTAGACAGAAGCCACAAAGGGGCCAAAGATACATAGACCTTCATTTGTCAAGAACAAATCATGTCCAACCAACCAAATAGCTTTCTTTGATAGGGTAACAAGCCTTGCAGATGGCAGGGAAGAAGCGGTAGACATGGTATATCTTGACTTTAGTGAGGCTTTTGATTCTGTCTTGCATCACCTTCTCATAAACAAACTAGGGAAATACAACCTAGATGGAGCTACTATAAGATGGGTGCATAACTGGTTGGAAAAACCATTCCCACAGAGTAGTTATCAGTGGTTCAAGCTGGAAGGGCATATCAAGTCCCACAGAGATCAGTTCTGTTCAATGTCTTCATTGATTATTTAGATAATGGCATAAAGTTTGTGGATGATACCAAGCTGGGAGGGGTTGCAAGTGCTTTGGAGGACAGGATTAAAATTCAAAATGATCTGGACAAACTGGAGAAATCATCTAAAGTAAATAAGATGAAATTCAATAAGGAGAAATGCAAAATACTCCACTTAGGAAGGAACAATTAACTGTACACATACAAAATAGGAAATGAATGCCTAGGAAGGAGTACTGCAGAAAAGGATCTGGGGGTCATAGTGAATCTCAAGCTAAATATGAGTCAACAGTGCAACACTGCTGAAAAAAAAAAAGCAAACATCATTCTGGGATGTATTAGCAGGAGTAGTGTAAGCAAGACACGAGAAGTAATTCTTCCGCTCTACTCCATGCTGATTAGGCCTCAGCTGGAGTGTTGTGTTCAGTTCTAGGCACCACATTTCAGGAAAGATGTGGACAAATTGGAGAAAGTCCAGAGAAGAGCAACAAAAATAATGAAAGGTCTAGACAACAGACCTATGAGAGAAGATTGAAAAAACAGGGTTTGTTTAGTCTGGAGAAGAGAAGACTGAGAGGGAACATGGTAGCAGTTTTCAAGTACATAAAAGGGTGTGTAAGCAGAGTCAGGATGAGCTCTACCCTGACATCTGGTGGTGAAGTATGGGGAGTGTGGAAAGGAATTTCAGGTATTTGCATTGGCACACCCACCCCACCCAGTATAGCCATGGCAGCCTGGGATGGTTATTTTGACAGCTCTGGGATCCCCAATTTCTTTGATTATTGGGGCAGGAGGAATAAAGTGTTGTCACCCTGATTATGTGAATGAGGAACTATGAGACTGCGTTAGGACAGAGATGTCTCACTATCCATTAAGTAGCATTTGCTAGACAAGGGACATGGGTGCCAAAACCCAGTGAATTGAGAGAGGTTGGGGATTGGTGTGTACACCTGATGGTATGGGCCCCTTTTGAGGGCCTGGAACACCAACTGCACAGCCTCCTCTCTCCACTGTTGAAGAGCAGAGCTAATTTTGAATTCTTTAGGAGTCCATCTACAGGCTGCTGACCTGAATTCATGTTGGGCCAATGGTGCACCAGCACGGGGGCTCCCCTAATACAAGCTGAAATCACTAAGAGCTGAAATCACTAAAAGAGCTAAGCTTACTGAGCTGAGATCACTGAGTGCTGTGTTAACTAGTGGGGGAGCCTGAAGATCTATCGCTAAGCGGCTGGCAGAGTGGAGCAGTTTGCAGCATGTTGGAGCAGCCCATGGAACAGTGAGCGGAGTGGAGCGGTTTGTGGGGACGGCTGAAGCGGTTCACAGGTTGGCTGGAGGAGTGGCACAGCTGGAGGAGTGGAGCCAGTTGTGGTGAAGGCTGCAGCAGAACTCCACGGAGAGGCGGAGCAGATGGCCCCAGCCCACGTAAGGTGCCCCTTAACACCCTGTGTGTGTGCCCCCCTCATTTCCACCCAGGCTGGGGGGTAAAACTCTGCAGATAAACTTTTGAACTCTGGGGTGGCACTGACCAGAGACAGAGACTTTTGGGTTGTTGGACTTTGGGGTGATTGGACTTAAGACCCTAAGGGGGAAAGGACATTGCCAAACGTACTTGGAGGTGGATTGGGGTTTTTTTTTGCTTATGGTTTGTGTTATAATCCGGTTTGTGGTGTTTCTCCAATGGTGATGCCGCATTGTTTCCCTCCTTTATTAAAAAGACTTTGCTACACTTGGACTCCATGCTTGCGAGTGGGGAAGTATTGCCTCCTAGAGGCGCCCGGGGGGGTGGTATGTAATTGTCCCAGGTCACTGGGTGGGGGCTCGAGCCAGTTTTGCATTGTGTTATTGAAACGGAACCCCTGGATACTGAACCCGGCCCTTGTTGCTGCCAACTCAGAGGGGCAGAAGGGTTACAGGTGTTACAAGGAGGAGGGAGGTAAATTGTTTTCCTTAACCTCTGAGGATAGGACAAGAAGCAATGGACTTAGATCGCAGCAAGGGCGGTTTAGGTTGGACATTAGGAAAAACTTCCTAACTGTCAGGGTCGTTAAGCACTAGAATAAATGTGGAATCTCCATCACTGTAGATCACGGGTCGGCAACTTACGGCATGCATGCCAAAGGTGGCACACGAGCCAATTTTTGATGGCACACAGCGGTGGACTTTGGGGTTCCAGCTGCTGCCCCATTGCCAGCTGGGGTCCTGGTCGCCGCCCCCCCCTCAGCACCCACTGGTGGCCTGGGGACCCCCAGGGAACCCCAGGCTGGCAATGGACTGAGC
The DNA here is from genome assembly GCF_020497125.1 of Mauremys mutica. NCBI lineage: Eukaryota > Metazoa > Chordata > Testudines > Geoemydidae > Mauremys > Mauremys mutica. The sequence goes on from NC_059080.1 coordinate 41,649,669, forward strand.
AGGCCAGCAGTTGAGACCCCAGCTGGCAGGAGCCGGCAGCTGGAACCCCAGAGTGGCGGCGGGCTGAGCTGCTCAGCCCACTGCTGGCCTGGGGTTCCATTCACTCAGCCAGCAGCGGGCTGAGCAGGGCCGGGCAGGGGCTGAATGGCTCAGTCCGCTGCCAGTCTGGGGTCCCAGCAGCACTCAGCCTGCTGCCGGTCTGGGGTTCCGGCTGCCGGCCCCTTGCCAGTCAGGGTCCCAGCCGCCGGCCCCGCTCAGCCCGCTGCCAGTCTGGGTGAATGGAACCCCAGGCTGGCAGTGGGCTGAGCAGTGCCAGTGGCCGGGACCTTAGACCGGCAGCAGACTGAGCCGCTCAGCCCGCCACTGGGCCCGCTCAGCCCAGACTGGCAGCGGGCTGAGCAGGGCCTGGGATCCTTGTCTGGGGTTCCAGCCACCAGCCCCGCTCAGCCCGCTGCCAGTCTGGAGTTCCATTCACTCAGCTGGCACCAGGCTGAGCGGGGCCGGCGGTGGGCTGAGTAGGGCCTCCAGGACCCCAGGCTCAGCCCGCTGCCGGTCTGGGGTTCCAGCTGCCAGCCCCTTGCCAGCTGGGATCCTGGCCACCGGCCCCCCTCAGCCCGCTACCAGCCCACTCAGCCTGCTGCCGGCTGAGTGAATGGAACCCCAGACCGGCTGCGGGCTGAGCGGGGCTGGTGGCTGGAACCCCAGACAAAGATCCCAGGCAAGGATCGCACTACATTGATAAGAGCTGCATTTTAATTTTATTTTAAATGAAGCTTCTTAAATATTTAAAAAACCTTATTTACTTTAAAACCAATAGTTTATTTATATAATATAGACATAGAGAGAGACTTTCTACAAACATTAAAATGTATTACTGGCATGGGAAACCTTAAATTACAGTGAACTTGGCACACCACTTCTGAAAGGTTGCCGACCCCTGCTGTAGATTTTTAATAGCAGGTTAGACAAACACCTGTCAGGGATGGTCTAGATAATTTTAGTCCTGCTAGGAGTGAAGAGGACTGGACTATGAGGGTAGGGTAGGGTCGGGATAGCTCTAGTAGCTTGAGTATTAGCCTGTTAAACCCACAGTTGCAAGTTCAATCTTGGAGAGAGCCATTTAGGGAACTAGGGTAAAAAACTGTCTGGGGACAGGAGGTGGGGGATAATAGAAGTCCATATGAGAAAAAGACCCTAAAATCAGGACATCTGGTCACCCTACCCACTTTGCAATTCCCCAAGAAACTAATTAAATTGCTACAAGACACATTTACATTTTGTCAACTTGCAATAGTTCTGTGTCATTGTGTAATGCCTTTCCCCATACAGGATAACACACATCTCTCTAGCAGACAAATTTTGAGAGTTGATAAGAGAAGCTTTCCCAGAATGCAGAGTCTGATTGATATTTGGCTCCATGTGTTTTACCCAATCGGGAATTTGTTCCCTTTACCAGCTCCCTGAACTAGTCTTGAATACACATTTTTTGGTTGGTTGGCTTTAACAAAAATTTAAGATGGGGCCAAGGACACAACTTCCATTAACTGCCCCACTTTGGGTCACCCATGGTCACAAATTACCCTTTAAATGTTTCCCCCACACACATCCTGGAAAAATGAGGATTAATTAATCTTCTTTCCTGCACCTTCTAACCTTCGCACCCTGGGTCTGCAATCCAAGGCATGAGAGCACCCAAGCTGCATGTCTTGACAAGATGGACAGCCCATCGGCACAGTTTGACCTTTTGGCTGCTTTCTGTGGGTGTTAATCAAGAACTCCTATTTTAGTCCTCACGGAGCATTGGTATTCACAGACGTCAAGGAGTGGGAGTGAGTCACGGTCTATGAGACAGGTAGTTGATAGCACTGAACAATAATCACATGTAATTATAGAGAGGGAGTTCACAGCAGGACAGAAAGATAAGCCCAGGCTGCTGGTTCTATCTTCCTCCAAACATCTCTGTTCTCTGACTCATGGATCATATTGACATAACATTGTCCCAGACAAACAACTCACTGAAATTCACATGCGAGCTGGAGGGGCCAGAGCCCTTTATGCCCTGTCATGAGGGTGCCCAGAGCAGCAGCAGGGTCAGGGGCTGCCCATGCAGAAGGCTATTCTAAGAGTAAAGCACTGGTACCGGCTATGTTTTAAAGCCACACATCTCACAAATGGCTTGTGCCAAGCACCTCAAACTTTGCAAAATGAATGAATGGAGAACAAATCTCCTCTGATAGGAGACCGTGCATGAAAAATTTCAAGGAGCAAAGACCTTTTATTGTGGAACTAAGTAGGTGGCTCAAAAATCAGCTGGAAAGATTTTCAACCTTAACTGTGGCATCAGTACCACAGATTTTCATCTGTGATAAGCCTTGTAGTCCTGGCTTTATTCTTGGAGAACATGGGGTTAATCAGGGCCATTTCCACTGTGGCCTCCCATCCAAGGACTATAAGCTACTGCATGTCAGCCATAGAGAAACTGATAGAGCACCCCCTTAACTACAATATTGAGCTGATGTAAACTGGAGTAGCTCCGATGGCGCTCTGAGGACCTTATTTTTCAGTGATGTATGTAACTAGACCACCCTATCTTTAAGTTATCAGAAGAATCCTAGACATTCAGAGTTCTCAGAGACTGGAGTACCATGTGCTTGCAATTTGGCTTTTACAGTTATAACTAATGCCCTGCCAAGTTCATGGTTAAAGCCTGTGTCTTGGCAAAGGCAAATACTCTGAAGGAATTAATTAGAACTCTCTTCTTAGCTAGATGAGTAACTCAGGAGTATCTCCAGTGAAGTCAATGGAGTTACAACAATGTAAAGCAGAGGAGAACCAAGGTCTTTAGGCTGGAATCTGTGTTACTTTGCACCTCATCGAGTCATTTATACAAGTCCAAAATGAGTGCAAAGTAGGTGTGAAAACATCACCAAATCAGAATAGTGATAGCGTACACCCTCTTTACACTAGTGCAAGTGATGAAATGTGGTACAAGGCAACAGGCAGTGTGGCCCATAGCCTCTGATCCTGGAGTAACAACTCTGCTTGCCCTGAGGGAGCTATCACTGGCAGCATACCTAACAAGTGACTTTAAGCCACTTTCTAAATTACAAATCTAACCAGCTAGTCTACCTTCACCTCAAAGTGATCCAACCTCAGCTCACATTCTCCATGCCAAACCCCTACAACCAAATGACTCAACTCTATCCCAGCTGCCAAAGCCTCCTGTAGTTCTCCCAAGCAAATGCCCTGAGTTGAGGTCACCTCCTGGATCCGGATCCTGCTTCCAGTCACAAACTTGCCAAGCCCCAGAGCTACCCACTTCCAGTAAAGCATTAAGCAATGTCACAGCCACATGTTTCTTCTCTCCTCCTCCCCCCAGGGAGAGACGTGCATGCAGTGGAGTGTTTTGTTCTGTTGCTATGTGTAACAGAGAGGACTCACTACAGGTGCCGCCTCGTGGCTGGGCATGGCCTACCAGCTCTTCCCTCATCTAGCCCCCACTACTGACAGCTGCTCTGACTCATATGGTGGTCTCTCTTCTCATGATTCAGCCCTCTGGCCAGGTCACTTTAAAGTCTCTCCCTTTCAGAGGTATCAGTGTCCCCTGTGGCACTAGTCATTGGTCTGGTCTGTTCTGCAGGGCCCCTTTTCTGTCCCGCTCCTCAGTCAGAGCAGGGGCCCCAGGGCTTCTCCCTGGAGGCTTTAAACCAAACTCAGAAGCAAAACACAAACTACAACAAAAGCAACTTCTGCCACCTCCCTCAGGGGCTCCTCCCCAGCTCTCCGTGACTCTGCAGAATGCTGCCTGTCAGAGGTTACCTCCCTGGAGTCTTGCTCTGCTCCAGTCCACCCCTAAGGCCATCTGTCTCTGGGGTGGCTTCTCTCAGGCCCATTCCAGGAGTCTCCTTCACCCCCCACTGCCCTCTTCCATCAGGGCTCACCCCAGGGTGTAAACTCCCTCCCGAAGCCTCTCTTCAGTGGAACATTGCCCTGGGTTTCTTCCCTGGAGGTCCAGGTCCTGCCCTTCTTCTAGCAAGGCTCACCACTGGAGCATGCGCCACCTAGGTGGCATCTTTATATCTCTTGAGGTTCCCATCCCTGCTAGTCACAGAGGGACTGCAGGCTTCTACCATGTCACCCTGCACCCCTTTCTACTCCAAGCTTCCTTTTGTTATAGAAACCAGCCAGCTGCTTCGCCAGCTGGGCTTCATCTTTAATGAGGCCTGGCTGACCCTCCAGATGCAGCCAGGTAGTATAACTGGCCTCTCTAGTCCCCATTGACCCTTTTAGGTGCCAGTGTGAGGTATACACCCCATCTTCACACTACGTATTTATATTAGAGAAGGCCAGTCAGAGCCACGTACCTTGCATTTGGACCAGAAGGTTTTGAACTCTGTGATGTCCTTTAGTTCCTGGGGGAGTTCATTCCACAGCCTGGGGCCCACCCCTGAGAAAGCTCTGTCTCTCACACAGATGAGCTTTACTCTTATTGTAGAGAGCTCCAGCGTGCCAGAGGAGCTAAATTGGGGGGTTCTCAAACTTTTGTACTGGTGACCCCTTTCACACAGCAAGCCTCTGAGTGCAACCCCCACCCCCTTATAAATTAACATGTTTTTATGTATTTAACACCATCATAAATGCTGGAGGCAAAGTGGGGTTTGGGGTGGAGGCTGACAGCTCGTAACCCCCCATGTAATAACCTTGTGACTCCCTGAGGGGTCACAACCCCCAGTTTGAGAACCCCTGAGCTAAATTGTCATCCATGTTCTTCATCTCAGAGCTTTACAGGGTCTTTGAGATACCCTGGGCCCATGCCACAAAGTCCTTTGAAGATGAGGTGTGACAAGGCAGTGTGCTACATCCCCATCTCTTCCACCCACCCAGACCACTCTGAGACCTTGTTTGTGAACACTCCCTGTAGGTTATTTAGCGTTTAATCCCTTCACCAGCAGAAATCAGTGTCTCCATACCTTTACACATCTCAGCTTTCTAATCCCTTCCCCAAAAGAGGCAGGAGGTAAGATGCCTACACAGAAAACCCCTTTGTCAGGCTCTCCTAGCTGTCTGTCTCCCTGTTTCTCTCCTTCTCTTCCCTGCTCAGCACTCCTTCTATACAGCTTCCCTGTTAATGGACTAATTGGCTCATTGACTCACTAGCCCAGTAATCAAATACATCTCTGTCCTTCTCCAGGAGAACCTAATTAGTATTAATAGTGACCAGAGTTCTGGCTAATGTGCTAGCTTTCTCTCTCTGTCACATGGGGACTGAGACCTGGAACTATGGGAAGCCTTCCAACAAATGATAGAGAGCCCTTTCAAAGCTGGTGTGCTCTGAGCTGCACTTCATCTGGGGAGGATTGACTAGGACACAGAACTGTTCTCTGCTACTAGCTGGTTGTTTTTTTTAACCCAGGGAAAAGAATTTGAGGGGGCTCCTCCACTGGCTTGATCATTCCCTGAGCTGGAAAAGTCAACGGCTCTATGTTGCCCTCTACAAGGATTGACAGTCTTAGTATTTTGTCAGTGTGACTAGAGGCCTTTGGGCTCAGGGATGATTTGATCAGATATGGTTTTGCTATGCAGGACTTTAACTCAACCTGTTCCCTTGCCCCTGTGTCCCTCCCCTCCTAGGACTGGTTCCCTGGAGAGGTGGATCTCATATCATGCTTTCCAGCTGAACTAGTCCATCTGCTATGGTGCTAGACCCAGTTGCAATGCCAACAGGCCCGTTTTAAGATGTCATTGCCAACAGATCAGATACGCAGGAGCAGACGGTGACGTTGATCTTTCCTGAGAATGACAAATACTCATTTTGTGTTGGGTTTTGTTTTTCATTGTCATGGCTGCCTCTGCACTTCTGGGACTGCAAAGGCCAAAGTGCTGCTGGGAAGGCCCTTCTGGAAGGATTAGTTTCAACCCCAGCCAGGAAGAGGAAGTGTTGAAAATCTCACATGTGATTTCCAGCCAAAGTTTTCAGGCCCAAGGGATTCAGAGCTGGAACCAAAATGACCCTATGGACCTTCTGAACTTATGGACCTATGTGCCCATCACTGATAATGTCATGGTGTACTTTAATCACCTCCCTCTGATGGAGTTTTGAGCTTCCCTGGCCTGTGGACCTGTGGTGCACCCAACACCCTTCCTGCTGAGCAGGGCTAGAAGGGAAGCCCTCTGGAGCTCATTAACATCTTCCCTACAGAGCCAGAAGAAGACGCTGTTGCAAAATGAGGCACTTGTGAGTCTTTCCAGTTGGACTTAAGGGTTTAAAGGAGGCCAAGGACATAATTTAACATCATGGGGGCTGGCCACTTGGCCAATGGGAGCTGTCCTGGAGAGGAGGAAAGAATCCAGACTGGGGTTTTTGAGAGGGGCCAGAATTGTCAACCCACTTTGAACTCACTGGTATAAAGGACTATTCAAGGTGCATAACAACGATGAATCCAGAAGCTCTCCATTGGAACTCCCTATTAGATGTGCTTGGGAAAGAGGTCTGTGATACTTAGGTACCTTTCTGGGTTAACCCTCTTCAGAAATTCCTCACCTTGGACTTTATCTTCTTCAGTGATGCCTGCTTGTTATTTAACCTGGTTAAGAAATTGGGCACATTTCATCTCGGGGCATTATTATTAGCATACCATAGTACCTAGTAGCCCCATTGCGCTAGGCGCTGTACAAACACAGAACAAAGGCCCCAAAGAGCTTACATTCAAAGTGCAATCCTATTGAAACCATCCCACAGATGAATTTTGATGTTATCTATGACCTCTCTCCTATTTGAGACCTGGGCAGCTTTTGTGAAGGGTACGAACAATTCCCTACATTCTTGAGGTGTATCTGGATAACAGATTAGGGCACTGTGAAGTGTTTAAATTCATTTCAAAGCCATGGCTCCTGGTGTGCAGATGGTCTGATAATCACCATGCACGGTAATGCTGTTCAGTGTTACAAGCTGTATATTTTATTAGAAATGTTTTATTGATTTTTTTGAAAGATCAGTAAAAAGTTACAATGAGAAACTCTGCAAAATAAATTAACTAAGTCAATGATGCAACATTGCATAGAAGGAAGTCATCTCCTCAACAAGTCAAGAAGGCCTTGTTGTTCCCTCAGTATTGTAACAAAGTGGGAATTGTTGTAATATTTTTATGAAGCCTATGTGTGCCTCAGTTTCCCCATATGCCACATTGTTATCCACTGAGGGGGAGGGGGATTAAATTTGCTCTCAGGGCAGACTAAGCTACATAGGTGAGTGTCAACTCCCTGCCTGGAGGGAATGGAGAGCTGGAACTGGTTGAACCCGACCCAAATCAACAAGGAGGACAGAGAGACAATGCAAGCTCCAATGATTCATGGATTTCCCTGTCTCTCAGCAGGGAAGCTGAGCAAAGCCCCTAGGTTAAGAACAAAAGCCTGAGAGGTGTGAGGTGGGGGATATGCGTTGGTTTCTGGAGGAATCTGGGGGCTCTCTCACCTGGGAGCTGACTATGGATGTCAGACTAAGAGAGAAAATGGAGCCTTACTGCAGCTTGGTTGGGCTCTAGGCTAACTAGAACGGACTCTGTTTTAGCCTTCATTTCTCTGTGCTAACCTAAGGACTTCTTATGGTGTGTTCTAGTTTACTGATAAACTCAACTGTTTTGACAACATTGCCTGAGTGTCACTGTAAATACTGGGTGAGATGCACTAATCCTTGAGGAGTGTACAACTCTACTTGCTGAACAGAGCTCATGATGTGAAACAGGACAGCTGGAGCCCCGAAGACTCAGTCTAAGGAAGCAGTGACGCCACTTGGCCTACTGTGAGGGAAAAGTGAGACCCCTTGGGGATCTGGCACATCAAAGGGGTTCCTCCAAGAGATTTTTCCAAAGCTACTGGCGTAGCACCGATCCTCTGGATTTGTGAAATGTATACTACTATAATTCCAGACCTCACTGAATTTAACACCCAGTTCAAAGACCAATCAAACTCCTGCTGAAGTCAGCGAGGTCCTTTCCATTGACATTAGTTGGAGTTTGATCAGGCCTTCACGCCTATCTAAGTGAGATCAGAATCAGGCTCAACACTTGTTTGGCTGGAAAGAGGAAGGGCAGGTGAAGGCAACAATAGTGGCTGAATTCCATATCCAACTAGGGTTCATCCTGTGAACAGTTTCTCATGTGAGTTTGAATCTCCTGTTCACCTCCCCTAGCTCAGCATCCACTACTCCATATAGAACCTGCACTGGAGCCATGAAACTTGCTGTACAAATGTGCAACTTTACAGTATAAGGCATATACAATGAGAGCTGCAGACTTGGATCAACGGAAACATTTTGTGAATTCATGTTGAAAAAAACTGAAATGCTTGATTCTGACATTTTCAAAATGAAACATTTTGATTCTTCAATTTGAAACAACTTTGCATTTCAAAATTTACCTCAGTTTTAATTTTAAAAATTTGAAACAAAACATTTCATTCTAAAAATTAAAATGTCCATTTTGACCTGGAACATTTGGTTGGTTCAGCCAGCAAACTGAAAAATCAATACAAGGGTCAGGTGCTGCATTCTCAGGTTTAAGAGTTTTGATACTTCAAAAATGTGCCTGCAGTGTCGACAATATCAGCTCCCAGGGTGATATCATTCCCTCAGAAAGGAGGGTCTTTCCTGAAACTCCACTACTTCTGCAATCTTCATTTTGAGCCAAGTAGCTAAACTTTAGGTACCTGCCTTTCTTGGAAGAAGGTGCCAATATCCAGGTGCCATCTCCGATCTACCTTGATATTTACACTGCACTCATGACCCCTGGGTTCAAGCCTCTGAAAAGGTCTATTTGGGGTGGGGGGCAGGGTTCACCAGTTGTTTCATGTATGGTTTCCCCCTAAACAAATCAATATAAGTAACATGAACAGAAAGACTTTACCAAATCAGAGGCCATATGATCAGTCTTCATATTGGGATGAAGAATAAACCCTTGAAGAAAGACCTGGGGCCCGTAAGCCACTCCAGTAAGAATGTTTGTTTACAGGGCCGGCGCAACCCATTAGGCGACCTAGGTGGTCACCTAGGGCGCTAACATTTGGGGGCCGCCGCGGTCGTCGGCGGTATTTTGGGGGCGGGACCTTCCGCCGCCTGTCGGGGGTGCCATTTCAGGGGCGGGACCTTCCACCACCTAGGGCACCAAAAAAGCTGGCGGCACTCCTATTTGTTCATAGATAGTATTTGGTGAAATCTGGTGGACTCCAATGATGAAAAATAGCACTGTACATTCCTGGGTTATAAATCACCCCCAGGCAGGGGCAGTTTAGCAGTATCCATAGAAGGGTGGATTCACAGCACCTGAGACAGGGATCTCTCTTCCATCCTCTATTTTTATCTGCATGTCACTTACTGGAAAGCCCTTCCCTGGTGAATGTGTAACTGGGCTGCTCAGAGCTTTCCTCCCTCCTCATCAGCGCTGAATGCACCGTTAGTGAATGATGTCAATGCACTCTCTTCTGGGCTGGCAGCATGTATCCCATTGGAGATGGCATGGGAGAGGTGCTGCTGCTTCTTCTGGCTCGCCATGGTGACACTGCCATTGGTATGGCCCTGCATGTGTTTCCTCTGCACCTGCTCCAGTATCTGTAGCACCTGGAGTTGACAAACAGGATTGGGAGTTGGATATTGAGCAGCCACAGCACTAGCTTCTTTTGCCATCACAAGATGCCATAATGTTTTTAAAGCCACACTGGCTGGCCCTTCTCTCTTGCGAGTTGCACCCAGCCTTCACTTCAGCTCAAAGACTCTTGGATTGGCACAAGTGAAGAACGTACACTTCAAAGTCCCAGCTGCTGACTGGCAATGGATTCCCCACCATCTTTTAAGCTAGTGGAATAAGGAAAACCCTTTGCACTAACATATGAGGCACCTTTCAACCTTGGATCTCAAAGCTCTTTACATAAATGGGCAAGTATCATAACCCCATGTTACAGATGGAGAAGCTCGTGCACAGAGAGGGGAAGTGACTTGCCCAGGGTCACACCAGACTCAGGAATAGGACACGGGCACCCTAACTCTCACTCCCTGGCTCTCCAGCACTAGACTATTGGAGATATCTTTGCCTCTCTGTGGATCTAGGTGCCTCTCTGTCATTCCAGTACCCACTTAGTGGGGAAGGGAAAGAGAGAGAGAAGGGAAAGAGAAATACAGAAAAGAGATGGCTTACCTGGGATTTGGGAACAATGCCAACCCTGAAGAACCCTATGTTTCCACTCTCAATCTTGGTGCAGTCCACAACAGTCGAGGCAATGTTCTCTGGAGAAGGCCCATCGCATAGAACTGCATCCACCTTGATAGTAAGCAACACTCATATTATGGGGCCCTTCTCAGGCAGTTGGTTAAAGGGGGGAGAGTTCCCCTTTCTCAATGGATTTAGCATTATCTACAGGTTCTAGCCATGCTACAGATTCCCATCCCTTCCCTCTCCTTTTTCCACCTTGCATTGGCCAAAGTCACCAGAAATCTCTGGTGATTTCCAGCAGTTACCCAGTGATCTTGGGTGACTTTGATGAATGCAAATTGGAATTAATGCACTAAGTAAAACTCAAGGGCCAGATCCTCAGCTGGTGTAAATCGGCTGCATTCCATTTACTTTAGCGGAGCTATGCTGGTTTACATCTGCTGAACATCTCTAAGGTTGCCTTTGTATGCGTAGGACGTCAGAATGGTCAGATGTGAGAATGGTGAAAGAACAGTGGCCCCCTTACTCTGAGCCTAAGTCATCCTCACATGAACTTGCCATTAACTTCTTGTCTCAAGTTCTGTATTTTCAGTGGGAAATATCCAGTACTTTCAGTGGGAAATATCCAGTACATTCATGAGATTACTTAAGGCATTAACTCTGCTTTCAGAGTTTAAAAACTGGAAAATACAAGAATCTGGTAATTTAATTGGCAGTACTCATGGGAAGACGAGAGTCCCCTAAGATTCAGAAAGTTTTAGAACTCCCAATGGTTCTAGTCTCTAGAGCATTGGTCATAGATTTAGAACTTTAGTTCTGAAAACTAAAACAAAAGACAACAATGGTTCTAAAATCTTTGACATCCCCAAGGGCTTTGGAACATTAGAATGTCAAGGGCTTTATCACTTCTAGGTCCAGAAATGCTCTATGGCACCCACATCCTTATGGATCTGAAGAGAAACCAACCACAGTGGTGGGTCACAGACTGTGCATTAAATACAAAAATGTTTGTGTTAATATTGATTCCTTATTTTTCCAGCCTTCTTTCTCTCCCTCCCTGGCCCTTCTGAGATAAGCCTCAATGAGCTTGTAATTTACAATCTATCTCAGGATTTTAGTCTTAACCACTGACTTGCCAGCTGGGAGCAAATCAATATCACCTTGCAATCACATCTCCCTCAGATCCCAAAATGAATGTGAAGAAGCACATGGTGATTACCTTGTCTCCCAGTTTGGCATACACCTGATTGTGGTGGGTGGTGTCTGCTTCTCCAGTTGGATTGGCTGATGTGACTGCAATGGGGCCAACCTGGTAAATGAGAGCAAAATGAGAAAGTGGGTTTTGATCAGAGCTTCCAACACAGAAACAATAATGCTCTTGGACTCGTTTCACTTTATGCTTTGTTTGTTGAAACCCATTTTAACTGAAGGAGGGTGCCAGAGTGTGAGTGTGAGGACAGCAGTACAGTGAGGAAGATATGGAAAACTAGGCTGAATTGAGGAGGTCTCATAGATTCTGCGGCCAGAAGGGACCCTTGTGATCATCTAGTCTGACCTCTTGGGTTATTACACAGGCCAGAGAACTGCCCCAAGATAATTCCTGGAGCACATTTCCTCAGGAAGGAATGAAACATTTTAATTTCATGGGACAGTAAATTACACTGGAACCCCAATGCAAATATGGGCAGCAAGCAAATTATCAAAGGAGCAGGCAGGGTGTCATGGTTGCGTCAGCAAAGGCCCACACAGTGGTGGGGAAGGGGTCTGATTTGTGAAGGGTCAGGATCAGGTTCCAAATAAATTGCCTTAGTACAGCAGCACCAGCCATCCCACTGTTCTGGGCAATCAATGTGGCCCCACTTGGAGCTGTATCAATGGGGCATAGGTGCAATGGTCAGCATTGCTGTAGGAAGTTTCCCACGTGCAGCGCTCTATGCAGCAGTTACGCCACTGAATTGCACCCAACCACACCTTCATTTGCTGCTGCCACCAAGAGTTCATAAGGAAGACAGCAGGAGAAGCGCTGATCACCAAGCAGGAAAGGGCAAAAGCTTTTCTACCTGGCAACAGGGCCGCCCAGAGGATTCCGGGGGCCCGGGGTCTTCGGCGGCGCGGGGCCCAGCTTCGGCGGTAAGTCGGCGGCAGGGGGTCCTTCCAATCTGGACCCGCCGCCAAAGTGCCCCAAAGACCCATGGCGGGGACCCCCCGCCGCCAAATTACCGCCGAAGCGGGACCCGCCGCCGAAGTGCAGCCCCCACCGCGGGTCTTCGGGGCACTTCGGCGGCGGGTCCCGGAATGGAAGGACCCCCCCGCCGCTGAATTACCGCCGAAGACCCGGCTGCACTCTGGCGGCGGGTTCCGCTTCGGCGGTAGGGGGTCCTTCTGTCCCAGAGAGGAAGGACCCCCGGCCAGCGAAGACCGGGAGCGAAGAAGCTCCGGGGGCCCGGGCCCCACAAGAGTTTTCCGGGGCCCCCAGAGCGAGTGAAGGACCCCGCTCCAGGGGCCCCAAAAAACTCTTGTGGGGGCCCCTGCTGGGCCCGGGGCCTGGGGCAAATTGCCCCACTTGCTCCCCCCCCCCCCCCGGGCGGCCCTGCCTGGCAAAGGCCAGAGGAAATGGCCTTAGGGATGTATCAAATGGGAAAACAAAGCGTGTTCAGCATATGGCATTGTGACATTAGAGAGAGGAGTTGCCTTGAGATGGTAGCTATGTGGATCACATCCTTGGACTAAGCTGTTTCTGTGACTTGGTATGGTAAATACAGCTGTCCACCTCTGCATTATACTAACGCAGGTGCACTTGGGCAGCGATGTTGTCACCCTACCTACCACTGCTGGGGGTAATTTATGGAGCAATGGCATTGGTTCCATAATTTTGGTTGAATAAGCATCATTTGCTCCACGGTCCACACCTACAATCCAAAAAAGGATCATATTGCATTCAAAATACAAGGTTAGATGTGAAACGGAGGTAGAACTTTTCTAGTAAATATACAGTGAATCGGACAAGAGGGGTGATTATTATGCATTTTCTAGATTTCTAACATTTGGATTGTTGGGTTTTTTGAAACATTCTTGTAAGCAAATGTTCAATCAAATAACTGCTATGTGTGCCTGCAACCTTAACCTTAATGAAGATTTTGGGCCGGTAATAATAATACTCATCACTTTTCTTCCCCAGAACTTTACAAAAGTGAGTATCACCAAGAGCTGGGCTGGAAAGGATTGTACGATCCCATGAAAAATGTTGAGATTTTGACCATTTTCCTCCATCCTGAATTGGAATGAAATGTCAAAATCTCCAAAACTTTCGGGAACCAAAAATCCAAAAAAACTGTTGGCTTGGGTCAGTCAAAACACTTTTTGTTTCAATTTTGATCTTTTATGATTATTTACTTAGCTTCAATCTCAAAACAAAAAGTCATTCAGAACAGGAAAACTGGCATTTCTTGTTTTGGAAATATTGAAACAGGAGGTTTTGACACTTCCAAAACTTTTTTTTCAAAATCCTTTCCACTAAATGTTTTGGCTTTGACAAATTGGCAATTTTCTAACAAAAAATTCCTGACCAGCTTTACATCATCTCATTTTACATTTGGAGGAACAGTGAGGTGAAGTGACTTGCCCAAGATTAGACAGTGGCAGAGCTGGGAGAAGTACCTAGGTCTCCTGACACCAGTTCCTAGCCAATGCACCATGTGCTGAATGCTAGTTGTTGACACCAAACCTGTTCACGGTGGCCCATGTGATCATTAGACCCATCACCTTTCTTGCTGCTTGACCTTAGCAAGCCGAGAGAGATGCGTGTTGGTCACTCACCAGATCAATGAGATGTGTGGTGACGGAGCAGTCGGGGATACGGATGGCGATGCTCTGAGAGGTACCGACATATTTGGCAGAGTCTTTCATCCCCAGAAAGTCCACCCATTCCCCTGTAAGGGAAAGAGCCACACAACACTTACTGATGGGGGTAGAGTCTACAAACAGTGGTGGTACCCTATAACTATACGAGCAATGGTCCAGCATCGGTGCACAGTTTCGCTGTGTTTTGGATCAGCAGTACTCTCTGCCTTGTGGAAAGCTTGACAGCAACAATATTTTCTCACCTCTGGGAACCACCAGGCTAATGGGAGATGGCCAAGCAGCCAACATGAAATCCCACAGTATGGGGTTGAACAAATGCTTTGTAGGTTCCAGCTGCTTCAGACTAGAAATCCAGAGTGACATGGGGCGATCCTGAGCCTGGCGCTTAGTCCTGGTAAGAAGACAAAAGAAAGGAACACTCTTGAGCACACAACGGGAGGTTGAGAATTATTTCCTCCAATTGCAATGGAAGCAGTTTGGGGGAGGTTTCGCCTCAGACATGCCCTTGCACACTTCAGCCAAGCACAAGAGCCTTTGTAGTAAAAGCCGCATGGTCCAGCGGATAAAGCCCTCAGCTGGGCGGGGGGGAAGGAGAGCTGGGATATAGTCCAAGTTATGATACGGACTCATTGTGTGGCTGTGAGCAAGTCACTTAGGCCCAAATTCTCAAAAGTGTCCACTAATTTTGGGGGCCCAACGTGAAAAAGAAATCAGACCCAGAGGAGGAGTTTTTCCCATGAATATGATTTTTATCTTGACAGTGCGTTCCCACTGCCTGCCTCCACTTTTTGTTCTTTGTACAGTCTTGTGATCTTCCAGCCAATTGGTTCCATTAGCTGGCAGAGGTGATGTTCCTGCTGTATATTCCAGGGGACAATTACCCAGCTAGTTGTTCCCTCTTCTAACCCTGATCTTCACCCACAGGCTTACTGCTCTTATGAGGGCTGAATCGTGGCCCTTGTACCTTCAGACCTGTTGCAGCAGACACTGCCCAACAGCAGCTGTCAGTTGCCACTTACAGCCTGTGGCTAGAGTCTCCATTAGACTATTAGAAGAAGTCCTCACCTAAGCCTGTAGTGAAAACACTTACTTGTAAGCTTTCTCCACAGCATCAGGTCGATTGCAGGCTGCCACCAGAACATACACTGTGTCTGTGGGGATGCCACAAGCTCCTCCATTCTTCATGATCTCTAACAACAGGAAACAACCCAGAGAACTGCTGGGTGATAAACTCACAAAAGAGATATAGATGGGAGAGATCTACTATGGGCCCTCAGCTTCATCCACTGGCTGCTAAAGGGTTGCCCACTACAGTATATTTTCTAGTGTTCATTAAAGGAGAGTTATAGGTTACATGCAGACAGGCAAGGAGGCGTCCCACTATCCAGAGAGTAACTCTCCCCGTCTACCCCTTGAAATATCCCAGAAAGGATTCCCAGAGGCTGTGTCGTGCTGCAGTGCCAGCCTGTGGGATTTGTATGAAGCAGATGGGATGGCCCGCCAGGGACAGAAACCAGGAGACATTGAACCACATAAGTGGGTGCAAAGCCATTGACTTCAATGGAATTTCTCCCACTTACACTAGCAGAGCATTTGACCCCTACTTCCCACTCTCCTGCTCTAACCATTTGACCATACTGCCTTGGTCAAAATGCCATAGTATAATCAAAGTTTCTAGATTCAGACAGGGGGAAAAAATGTAGTTCTTCTTCTATCATGACTTCCTTCGATATGAAACCCCTCAGTTAACTCCGACCCCTGTTCTCTCCACTATATATTTTCCTTACCTGCAATTTGCTTGACTGAGGAAGCTTTCCTGGCAGGCAAGTGAAGGCATTTGGTGCTTCCTCCCCCAACACCACTGAGCTGCACAATAGGCCTACCCACAGGGAAGTGAGAGCCTTCAAAGGTACTGTTGAAAAGGGCAGAAAGG